>NC_059304.1:8347443-8364943 GCF_017591435.1 Portunus trituberculatus | reverse complement strand
TCCACTAAAAACGTTACTCTCTCTCTCTCTCTCTCTCTCTCTCTCTCTCTCTCTCTCTCTCTCTCTCTCTCGTAATCCAGTAAGTCATGAGGGCGCTGCGTTGTGACGGGCTGAGATTACCTATTGCATCACACAGGGTCATTTATCAAAAGGTAAGTGGCTGAGTCCCGCGTGCCTCCGCCGCTCATTGTAGCTATCAAGCTCGGCCATCCAGCCCAGGTAGAGAGCGAGTCGGCAGGACGGGAAGCTGATATCGAGTGTTGCAAGCGTATGTAGTGATGAGTTTGGAGAAAGTAATGCTATGGAGGGTGGGTGGAGGGGCGGTAGAGATAGTGTAGGGGGTGTATGGCAAGGCAAGGCAAGGTAAGGTAAGGTAAGGTAAGGTAAGGTAATATACTGTAAGGTAGGTAGGAAGCACTAGAGATCTCAAGGTGGTGACATGTGTAATTGTTGGATGTGAATGTGTGTGTGACTAAATGCATTCCCTGCGTAAAATCATGCATGTAATTGTTCCCTTATGTACTTGTGTATTCATTTTTTTCATTTGTTTATTCATTAATCTATTTCTTTATTCATTTATTCATATATTTACTTGTTAATTAATTCATTTCTACACCTTTCAAGTCGTCTATCCTCATAAAAAAAGTAAGGTACAAAATCACCTTTATATAATCCCACTAAATTAACTCACAGAAGGATGACATCACAAGAAGTCAGCGTTCACCACACCACAAAACACTGCACAAGCACTGACCACCCCAACACAGCCACGCCGCCTGCCATATTACCTCCCCTCCATCCCCTTGCCTTACCCTGACTCCCTCTTGCATCCCCCCTACCTCCCCTTAAATTTGCCTGTTTCCCCAAGCGTCACCCTGCCTTTCCCTGCGTCAGCCTGCCTCATGCGTCTATATTCAACACCGCCACGAGCCCTCCTGCACACCTAAGCACCACAACAGCACTAGGTCAGGTCACCCTCCCAACACTCACCAGTCAAGCCTCTCGCCGCAGACTCAGCACGACATCCCTTTCACAGGCACACATTCCTTTCCACCCCGGTGTCCTACCTCATCCCTTTCTCCTCGCAGCGGGAAGCCATATTGGAAAAGTACACGCGACGCGGAATATTTTGTGCTGTTATCGCGGTGAATGGACGCGACCAGCCAGGCCACGCCACCTTGCCGCCCCGTGCATGGCGATAGGGAAGGCACATTACTTTGCATCGCAGCGAGGAGGGTGTCTTGTGGTAACACGCGGACACTTCATCGCTGCCATCTGCGCGCTGCCGCCACGCAACTAACGTTTGTGTTCTTAAAGGTTGCTTTCAAAGACCATAGGAGAGATACGTCGGCATGTCATTGGGGCTTTTCTCATTATTGGTGAGGAATTTCTGTTGAACTATCGATAGAATTACGAAAATACTCATTACAGCTCGAATATATTCCATTAGTCTGTTAAAAATCATTCTGATGAGGCGCTGTAAGGTTTAACAATGCAGTGTAAGGGATGCACACACACTCAGCGCTACGATATTGAGTGCGCGTCAGTGTGTGTCGGTGTGGGGCGGCCGTGTGTTCCTGTCGTCTCCCGCGGCTGCCTTGTTTCACTCATCGTTAGCAAAAAACGTTATCAGCATTTAAAGAAGATGCCAGTGAAGCGCGAGGAGCCTTTACTGCACTGTTGCCGGAGAATAAAGGCGTCCCTACGAATATTAATTAAGGAACGTTATCTATACCTTAGAGAAAACTATACCACACTACACCGATAAAGGAGAGTAAGGATGTCCCCCATAATATCTATTTGGAGAAAGCTGCCGTTCATTGTATTCTGTCTCCCTTACACAGCACTGAATACAAAGCCAGTGCAGCTGTTCACTGTTTAAAGAAACCTTACCTTCATTAACCCTTACATTGACTGCATGTTGTCTTAACCAAGTGTCTGAATATCTCTTACATTAATTATAGAGGATTGTTTATATACTCGTTGATTCAGAGATGTAAAGGCGTTTCAATAGCATATTTCTAAATGTTCTAAAACTTCATTTCTAAAGTAATAAATACGTAAGTGGAATAATATAGTACATATAAAAGAATAAACAATTCATCTAAAAATAAATTAAAAGCAATAATAATGGTGCTATGTGCATGAAAATGAATAAAAAATAAGAGTACAAAAGAGTAACAGTGACGTTATATGAATAAAATATAAAGGCAAAAAAGTTCAGTTATTCATTTTGACAACTAGAAGGAAATATGTAAAAATAAAAGTTGCTCAGTACAATTTCAATGCACAGCAGCAAGCGAGGCGAGGCGAGGCGAGGCGAGGCGAAGAGGGACGCTTGTGTGGCCACGACAAACAGCAGCGGGTCACAGTGTTGGCCGAGTAGCCCCCGGAAGGTCACACCACGACACGACCCTCACTCTGACCCTCACACACACTCACAGTCTTACGCAACCCCGCACTTCACTCCTCACGACCACCAGACCTTGCTGGCCCCCCTCCCCCTCCACCACCATGACGACCCTCACAATTATAAAGCCTAATATAAACACTCTGTACTCACTCCATGTAAACACTGAGACGTCACATTCAAAGTCTTTACCCTCCCTTCAAGTCTTTCCTTACGGTGCGACTGACGCGAGGGGAGGAAGGAAAGAGTGAAAGTGCTAAGTCAGTATTCGTCAAAGTTTCCGTTCTCATCTCTATTATTGTGACAAAATTAAGTGGCAGCTGTTCTGGATTTTAAGGAGCTTTCATGAACGTAGTGATTGTGAAGCAAGAATTCTGCAGCATCAGGAGGGAAAATGTATACCCATGAGAACGCAACTAGTCATTCTGTGTTAGTTTTCTTTTGAGAACAGTCCTAATGAGAGGATCTTTGGTGGAGTACTTTTGATTAACAGACTATCGCGAAAATTGTTGCATATTTTGAGGGTATATTTTCTATGATTAACGCGATACTGAAACAGGAATGATAATTTTTCTATATAATTGCTACAAAAAAAACAAGAAAAACACTCAAGTTGCCAATCCTTAAAGAAATAATCAGAAGAACTATAAAAATAGGTAGATAAATAAATAAATAAATGAATAACAAAATGAATTGATAAAAACCAACTGACCTACCATATCTCTGGCCTTACAAACCAACGAGACAACACAACCAAAACTTATAGGAACACAAACCCTTGAAACACAGCAGAGGACACAATACCTGGCTGTCACTCACCTTACCTCTGGACTATACAGCACCACTATACATGACTCCATCACAATATCTTCTCCCTATACACACGTGGCCTTGTCCCATAACACCCTCATAGACTACATCTCCACGCACCAACCGCCCCATAACCTCCACTCCATCCCAGGCCTCGGCTCTCACTCACTCTAGCTTTCCCTAATTACTGTAGAGGTGTTGTTAGCGAGCAGGTGGAGGTCAATAACACACACGCATGCGAGTACAAGTAAGTCAGTCAAGGCTTTCCTTCGTAGATATCCCAAGACCTCCGTGCTGCCACTGACCCAGAATTCCTAATGCCGAGTTTAGAAGTACAAGGTTCGAGGCGTGAGGAGAGAGGGAGAAAGGGAACGATATTGATTACTTCCTTTATAAATAGTGAAGGGTGAATGGATGCAGTGATGGATGGATGGATGGATGCTTCGGTGAACACATTCCATATACATAATGATTAGACATTTATACGCATAGCTACATTCAGATACAAAGTAAAATAAGGACGTGACCAAAGTTGGTAAATAAACATAATTATGGTTATATAGTTGCTCCTACAGGAAGAAAAAACTAAAAGAAACACATAAATAAACACAGACAGACTTACATAGAGACAGTGACTTACACACGCACATAACGAGACACAGACAAATGAACACACACAGGCAGATACAAAAAAATACAGACAATAACCAAAAAACATAAACAATCAAGTAAACACATGTTGCTGGATGAAAAAGATAAATGAATAAGCAAATAAGTAAATAAAGATGACTAACAAAAGCTTCCACATACATCAGACCACAAGAGTGACAGCGCTTCCCATCCTAACCTTACCCTCACCTCAACGTGCGTGTCTGTTCTGGGACATGAAGGGAGGAGGGGATGGCAGCCAGTCACTTAATTGAGCCAGCCTTGAGTTGTGAGGCCTGTGGTGTGGGAGGCTGGGAGGTCACGGCCATAACACCACCAGAACAAGATGAGGAGAACCGAACACCAGCAGATCTATTGGACTTCACGTGACTACTTAACATGTATCAGACGGTATACAAGAAGTGTTAATGCTACTAAACTATTCTCCGTAACCTCCACTAGTATCATAATTCTATCCGCCCACATACACATGCACAGCTATCACCAGAATCACTAAATCAAAACACGTACTTGGAGAAATTGTGCAGCCTCTCTAGGTGATAAACTCCGGTACACAATCACACATACACTCGCACGATTATGACACTCGCCAGTCTGTCACAAATAGCAAGATCACCCAAGCCGCCGGGCACAGGTGATACCCCTTAGCGAGTCTCCCATTGGCCAGCACCGCGCAGCTTGGTCTATGAGTGGTGTGATGCATTTGGGGGGGTTGGAGGTTTGAGTCTCTGCCTGATGGAGGAGGAGGGGGAGACGGCGGAGATTTAAAGTGTTTTTTTGCGTTTAATATGAAGTAGACAATGGTGGAGTTGGACAGAAAGACATGGATGTGATATTGACATAGTTTTTAAGGAGAATTTTACTGAAAGAGACCAATGGAACGCTTTGTAACCTCCTTAGCGCTATTTTTAAAACCCACTTAAATTAATTTTGCGGGTTAAAATTACGTTTCGACTTGATGATACAGAAGTCTTATCAACCTTTCTATACAACCACGAAAGCACTCTTGATAACCTCAGCAACAACTCCAAAAAGAGACAAAAAGCCGAGATGTTTCAGAATGCGACCTACACACAGACTGGACAGCAGCGCGTGGTGAGCGAGAGTGGAGCTTCAGGGAGGAAAAGTATGGCAGTAACTGATGTCCACTGACGCTTCACAAGTTGCCATTAGCTGGGGGCGACCGTGACGGGGAGAGTGAAAACGCCGGCCCACTCCAGCCACCATCCCACCACCCCCACCTCAACCCTCCTGAGCCCACCATCCTCCCCAGCACAGCCAATAGACGAAGCACGATAGAAGGTTCTCATTGATATGCTTGTAAGATTATTCTTTTTTCGAGGGTGTATATTTTTCTTTCCTTTTTCCTTTTATTATTCGTGGTTCACTGAGGGATTTTGCGAAGGAGTGTAGATGATGGTGGTAGTGGTGGTGGTGGTGGTGGTGGTGGTGGGGAAATATTATTATTATTATTATTATTATTATTATTATTATTATTATTATTATTATTATTATTATTATTATTATCATTAAGTAGTAGTAGTAGTAGTAGTAGTAGTAGTAGTAGTAGTAGTAGTAGTAGTAGTAGTAGTAGTAGTAGTAGTAGTAGTAGTAGTAGTAGTAGTAGTAGTAGTAGTAGTAGTAGTAGTAGTAGTAGTAGTAGTAGTGGTGCATAGATAGCTTATAATATCCTCTCACTACCACTGTCTCTACTACTACTACTACTACTACTACTACTACTACTACTACTACTACTACTACTACTACTGCTACTATTACTACTACAACCACCACCACCATCACCACCACTACCATAACTGCTACATCACAGCACCCTCCCACACGCAGCCACAAGGCCCCGCTAGCAATTATACCTGCATGCTCTTCCCCACACCGTAACCTCCCTTCCCTCCCGCCTGTCGAGGGGCGCTAAGGCGGGTCAGGTGTTGTGAAACCTCCAAGGTAGCGCAACTGTTAATGGAATAATGATAATAGTGCCATAATGAACGTGTGATGATGAGTGCGTGATGTTAAGACGAGGCGTGCCAGTAAGGGAGAGGATGTATGTGTGTGTGTGTGTGTGTGTGTGTGTGTGTGTGTGTGTGTGTGTGTGTGTGTGTGTGTGTGTGTGTGTGTTTGTTGTAAGGGGCTCAGAACTTTCAAATATATTCACTTACTTAGAGAGGAAAAAAGGAAAAAAATTACAAGTCATCGCATCATGTTCATATCTACACACACACACACACACACACACACACACACACACACACACACACACACACACACACAAAGAGAACCCACGTAACGCCCACGCAACACCACAACGCCCACTACCATCAAGTCTTCACAACACCTGCACTCCCTCACTTCTGCACTCTCACCCTGTCTCTCTCTCTCTCTCTCTCTCTCTCCCTCTCCCCCTCACTCCCTCGCTCCCTCACCTGTCCTCCCCACCTGGCGCTCTCATGATTAACGCACCGCACGCACCTCGGACACAAAGGATGTAGAAATGATGCCAGTTGAGAAATTTATGTATCACGGCAGAAATTTACGTGTCAGAAATTTTCGGTATCAATTGTGGAAATTTCGAAATCAGGTGTGGAAGTTGGCGTGTGAAATCAAAAAATATCGAAAGGGGATTCTGAAATTCTAGTGTATTTGGTGTAATTTTAAAGCATCGAACGGCCAACAAATTCTAAACCAAGGGGAAGGAAAAAAAAATATAGCCAGAAATATGAAATGTGAGAGAAAAGTATATATATAATAACAACAATATTTTCGAAACCCTGACAGACTGATCAAACAATTTGACTCGTATACAAAATGGGATTGGTCTCAAAATTATGAAGCCTCAGAATTAACACCTCTCATTATATAACACCCTTCATTTGTTATCCACTAATGGGCAAGACACCGCTCGGTTTACTGTTAAGCTTACCTGCGTACGGAGAAGAAGAAAAAAAACAAGAGATAAGAAAATCAGTAAGAACGAAAAACGCTATTTATTCTCCTCACTTAAGGGGGAAAATTGACCAAAGAAAATGGTACATACTTTATTATCTGCTCAACACGTGAGGAAGAAATTTGAGGAATGAAAAAGACAATTCATTTCTGCTTACGTTCCCCTTCAAAGAAAAAAATATATGGGGAAGAAAGGTGCCCTATATTATCTAGTTAACACTTAAGGAAGAAGTTTGAGCAAAGAAAAAGGTTATTTATCCTCGACACTGAAGAAACTGACTTTGCTTCTCCACTTCTTAAATTAAATAATATTCCAGTAAATAAATGTACAGACATATATAAAGAAACAGAAGCAAAACACCAATAAATAAATAAGTGAAGGAAGCAAAACCAAACATGTAACACGCTAATACACACTTCCCTTGAGAAATAACATGAAAAACAGGAAGGGAAAATGAAAACACTTATTCCGTACTCAAGATTTAAGAAAGAAGAAGAAAAAAAAAAATCAGCACATGAGAAAAAAAGAGAAAAAGAGCAAGAAAGGTGAACTCATTCCACGCAACTTTATGTAAGTCTTAAGAAACACGAAAACGAAAGGAAAGGAATGAAGAAATAGAATCAAAACATATACAACCCAGATTTAAGGATGAAATTAACTCGTCAAATGTCGCAAAAAATATATAAGAAGAAAAGCAATCTGATTATCTGCAACGTAGGGGAGTAAAAAGTAATCTTAATCGATACAGAAAGGGAGAGAGGGAGAAAAACCAGTAACCTTAATCAGCACTGAAAAGGGAAGGTAAGAAGGTAAGGTAAAGGCTACAAAGGAAGGGAGGAGAGATTGAGATAACACAGACCAGGGAGATGAAGAAAGAGAAGGAACTATAGTGAGTGGCTAAGAGAGAGAGAGAGAGAGAGAGAGAGAGAGAGAGAGAGAGAGAGAGAGAGAGAGAGAGATAAAAAGTGCACTCATTCTATGGTACAAAGCGAAGGAAAACAAGCACGAGGTTGAGGCAAGACACGGTAAGACAAGGAAAGACAAACCACAGGTACAAAAAATAGAGAGCAAAAAAAAAACTGACCATAATGATGTGTGTGTGTGTGTGTGTGCGTGTGTGTGTGTGTGTGTGTGTGTGTGTGTGTGTGCCTCGAACTCATGTCACGCCGTTGTTCAAATACGAAGAAAGACTTTTTTTTTTTTTCTTTCCTTTTCTTTTAAGCCAGACTAGACCAGCAATTAAGTGTCAGTCAAGCCCACAGATCTAAACACACAGGAGATCACAGGGACGAACTTAACAAAACCACATACGCTACCATCTCCTGCACGTCACTACACTGATTACGTGATAAGATAGATAGACTGATAGTTAGGTAGATAGATAGATGGATAGATAGATAGATAGATAGATAGATAGGTAGGTAGGTAGGTAGGTAGGTAGGTAAGTAGATAGATAAGTAGATAGAGATAAATAGACAGACAGGCAGACAGACAGATAGATAGATAGATAGATAGATAGATAGATAGATAGATAGATAGATAGATAGATAGATAGGTAGGTAGGTAGGTAGGTAAGTAGACAGATAGGTAGATAGAGATAGATAGACAGACAAATAGATAGATAGATAGATAGACAGATGGATAGGTAGATAGATAGATACACTCATATATAGCTGGATAGAGATGTGGATAAGTAAGTAACCAATTATTTAGTTAATCATTTACCACTGTAGTTACTTCGTTAGTTAGTGTTAGTTGTTAGTAAGTAAATTATTCTAGCCAGTTCGTTATTAGCTGGTTAATTAGATGGTATTGCAGATGGCCGGCACGACAAGTGAGTTAATGACTACAGTGAAAAGAAGACAGCTCGGGTATCTTGTGCATGTTTTGAGAGGGGATGGCCTAGAGAGAGACTGCCTCTAGGGGATGATCGAGGGAAGAAGAACGAGAGGAAGACAGAGGATGAAATATATGGATGCAATCAAGGAGATGGTGGGAAGAGAGAGGATGGAGGAAGTGGTGGAATTGGCTGGGAACAGAAGAACCCGGCACTCCATTGTCGCCAACGTCAATTAGACACGGCACTGCGGTAAGGTAAGGTAAGTCTAGATGAATATTTAGTCATTTCTACAGTTCATTGGTTAAGGCAGCGAATGAGTTCTTCTGTTGGTTAGTTAGTTAGTACTTATCTCATTCATTTATTGGTTTAGAGAGATAATTAATTTACTAATAAAATTACAAAAATACAAATAACGTACATATAGTCACTTTGTTTACCTTAAGCTCCTGTAACCCTTCGTAACTGCATTCTTAACCCCCACCCCTAAACACACCCCCACACACACCCATTATGCACCTCAGCTGTTAACGTGCATAGCGTGAGAACAGCGTGAGAGAGGAGTAGACGCCCCATTTGTTTGGTGTTGCACTTTCACGCCCTCTTCACCCTTGACTCACATCGCCAGCCACGGAGCCAATGGAGGGAGAGGAGAGAGGGAGAGGAGAGAGGGAGAGGATTGCCCATATAAGCCCCAAGACACGATCACCACCTTATGTTCGTTTTCTTCATCGTTTTCTTTCTTTTTTGTATCAGTAACTGGTGTAAATATGTTTGTCTTCTAATTGGCGTGTGAAAAAGAGAGGTGTTGTGATTTGGGTTGTGTGTGTGTGTGTGTGTGTGTGTGTGTGTGTGTGTGTGTGTGTGTGTGTGTGTGTGTGTGTGTGTGTGTGTGTGTGTGTGTGTGTGTGTATGTATGTGTGACAGCGTGCGTGCGTGCGTGTGTTCTTTATTGTTTGTCTGGGCAGGAGGTTAAGGTCACGAAAATAAGGGAAAAAAAAGAATTCGCTCAATAGAACACAAAGGTCTGTGTGTGTGTGTGTGTGTGTGTGTGTGTGTGTGTGTGTGTGTGTTAGCAAGTTACCATATACAAAACAACAAAAATACAAAAATATACAGCAAAAAAAGAATAAATAAAACACAAAAGCCATACCCCAATACCTGAGAGTTTACCTGTGCTACTAATTAACCTAAGCCACGTACACCTGTGAAAAATTACCCAAGATGCACCTCCATCACTCGTAAGACACAGCTTCGCAAAACACAAACACACACACACACACACACACACACACACACACACACACACACACGAAAAGTTAACCAGCCGAGAGAATTTTTTGTGAGCTAAATTAAAACTAATAATGTAAGATATTATTGGTGTGTATTAATACCTTCAACTTTTTGCCTCATGTTTACCCGCGAACTCCAACTGAGGAGGCGAAAACTTGTAAACTTGCAGCTCCTGACGGCCTGTTGTACTTACACACGCCTACCTGTGTTTGTCCAGTCCTGGAAACGGGTTACGGCTCTCTCTCTCAATAACTCACTCACTTACTCGCTTCTTGCTGGTTAGAGTGGATGCTGCTGATAAGATGAACATGGGCATTCTCCCTCTCTCTCTCTCTCTCTCTCTCTCTCTCTCTCTCTCTCTCTCTCTCTCTCTCTCTCTCTCTCTCTCTCTCAAATCATACGCAAATTCCTCTCTTTTTCTCTCTCAACACTACATTTCTTACCTCTCCATGAAAAATAACCAAAGATTCTCTCTCTCTCTCTCTCTCTCTCTCTCTCTCTCTCTCTCTCTCTCTCTCTCTCTCTCTCTCTCTCTCTCTCATTCAGCTCAGGGGTGGCTGACCGTGACGGAGCGAAACGAGAAATGAAAGTGAAAAAGAAACGGATGCAGAAAGAGGTTGAATTCTTTACCCCACTATCCCCTATTCAAATTAAACATCCCTACACTTTCCCTCTCCCACTCTCCCTCATTTCCTCTCTCCTTTCTTTTGGTCACTGGATCCCTGGGCCGCTGACTCCCGAATAGAAACAAACCAAGAGAGCAGCGGGGAAAGCACATCAAGGCCACGTGTGCTGAAGAAACGGATGGAGAAGTAATTAAGGCAAGGGCGCAGTGATGTTGATGGAGGTCAGTGAGGCAAGAAAGGAACTATGTGGATGTGAGTGCAAGGTAGTGGCTATGTGGAGAGGGTGAGTTTGTGAGGGGGGGTGGAGGAAGTTGGGAAGTGTGTAGTAAGTGGAACAAATTGTGATGTGGAGAGAATGAGTTTGGTATGGATGAGACTGAGAGGAAGAAGGGAATGGTTACTTGTTGATAGGTAGAAATGAAGAGGGATATTTAAGATGGTGATTGTAGTGTGGAGAGATTAAATAACGAATGAAAGAAGGATATGGAAGACGGTAAGAAGCTATATAATGAACGGATAATAGAGGAAAAAAAAGTTAAAATTGAATTCCACACATAAAGTTGGATAAATACAAGTGTTGATCCAGCCTTTAATGTTGAGTTGTGCTGTGTAGAAGGAAAATATGAGACACGCGTGAGGTGTGAAAGAACTGATAATAGAAGTAACGGTGCTAGTAGCGAGTAAATAAATGATTGGACGTAGGTGGGTGGGTGGTAGGGATGGGGGGAGATGGAGGGGGAGAGAGAGAGAGATAGATAGAGAGAGGGGGAGAAAAAATGTGTATCTCGAGGATCATTTTATTGTGCACGTGTTTTCAAATACACCACACACACACACACACACACACACACACACACACACACACACACACACACACACACACACACACACACACACACACACCTAAAAAACATGCGAAACATTAGACAACAAAGAAACACTCATCTCATGGACACGCTCCTTTCACAACACATCACCAAGATTACAGAACAAATCTCTTTTTTTCTCTTTTTCCTTCTACCTAATACCTTCTACCCTTTCATTCCCCTCTAACCTAGCAACTCCCTTCAAGTACGTCTCCCTCTAACCCAGCGACTCCCTTCAAGTACGTCTCCCCTTACCTACTACAAAGCATCACCCCTTTACAAGTCAGTCATTCCCATTAAACATATACAGGTCTGTTCAGGAGTAACATATTCACACCCGCATTGTTTAGTCTCTCCTCTCTTGATCAAGCTACCTCTGATATGCTAAGAATCTATCAAGTACCATGTATTGTAAGGAGATTAATTAGGGCAGACTAGAAATTGAAGGAAAATTAGTAAATATGAGAATGAACAAAGATACTTGATTTCTTACTACTAAAACACCTTCACTATTAACTTTTTTTTATTTCACGAACGATTGAGAGGAAGAGAAAGGTACCGAAGGGAAAGGAACGAGTGAAAAAGAGAAAGACGGTTATATTTTTCCATATTAGTGATACAGTACACACCTTACAAGTTCTCATTCCGTTTTCTATTTGGCTGGCATGTTTTATTTTTCATCAATAGAGGGAAAGATGATGGAAGATGATGGAAGGAAAACGGAGAGAGAGAGTATTCATCTCCATGCAAAGTCAACATTCCCCTTCACAGCACATCCAGCCACGTTCCAACAATGCTGCTTCTCTTCACAATACACTCAGCTCCATTACTAGTGAACCCCTTTGAAAAAAAACACATTTCTCGCACCCCTTACCATTTAACATTCCCTTTTGAGCAGTGTCTTTTATCTTTACCCAATCAACTATACGTATCTATCTCCCTCTCTCTTTCTCTCTCTTTTCCCCGTGACAAGTTAGTAACCCCGTTGAAAAAGAGTAAACGAGTATGATCCTTAACTCAATTCTCTATGCAGGTTTTGACTCTCTGTAGCAGTTCCAGAAACGACACAGCCAATTTTTCTGTCTCTCCTCTGGGTAACTTCAGCAGAGCGGCGCGAGACTCAATTCCTCCTAATACTTCGCTTATCATGTGTGGTATTTCAAAGCAGGTTAAATCTCTCTCTCTCTCTCTCTCTCTCTCTCTCTCTCTCTCTCTCTCTCTCTCTCTCTCTCTCTCTCTCTCTCTCTCTCTCTCTGCCGCTCAATCGTGATGTGGTCCAGGGTATGAATTAGGAGCGTAAAACTTGAGAGAGAGAGAGAGAGAGAGAGAGAGAGAGAGAGAGAGAGAGAGAGAGAGAGAGAGAGAGAGAGAGAGAGAGAGAGAGAATATGAGTGTGAGTCAAAAGTGAAGCAAAATCCTAAATACTGGTATATTCTCTCTCTCTCTCTCTCTCTCTCTCTCTCTCTCTCTCTCTCTCTCTCTCTCTCTCTCTCTTAACATTCTTCTCTGACTGTTATTATTGCTTCGTTTTTCGTTCACCTTCAGTTCTTACGCTGAAGCAACCAAGAGTCTGTTTTTTCCCCTGCCTCCCTCCCTCCCTCCCTCCCTCCCTCCCGCCGCCTCCGCCCACCTACTGGCCTTTCGCGGTGAAGGGAAGCGAGTTGGCCAGTTTGGTGCCGTGAAGGAGGCGACCTGGCGACGAGAGGCAGTGGCGACGAGGCGACTTGGCAATTTGGCCCACACAATTAGATAACAGAGAGAGAGAGAGAGAGAGAGAGAGAGAGAGAGAGAGAGAGAGAGAGAGAGAGAAATACACTTATCATTCAAAAACACATTGTAAGAGTTTATCATATGACGTAAAATTCATTCTCTCTCTCTCTCTCTCTCTCTCTCTCTCTCTCTCTCTCTCTCTCTCTCTCTCTCTCTTTGACCTACACCTTACGTACGTTCATTGGAGCCTCGAACTTGATATTAAAACCAAACAAGCTCACTCCAAGTTGTGTCCAGTAAGGTCACTGCCAACTTTACCTGAAGGGATGAACTTAATGAATCTAGTGTGTCTCCTGCTGTCAGTGTGAGCCTTACTAGTGATGACGTGGGTCTGTTAAAATAAGTACCTCTGTTTACTTCTCTCTTTCTCCTTTAAGTCTTCTTCCTCCTCCTCCTCCTCCTCCTCCTCCTCTCCTCTTCCTTCATTAGCAACATTCATACTTCCTTGTCTTGTTTTTCCTTTTCTTTCTTCTTCTTCTTCTTCTTCTTCTTCTTCTTCTTCTTCTTCTTCTTCTTCTTCTCCTCTTCTTCCTTCTTCATGTTATATATACCCTTGTTAAGTAAGTATCCTTGTTATTGATTCACCTACAGTTCTGGTATTTGTTCTTCCTGGGTATTCTTTCTCCTCTTCCTCCTTCTCCTTCGCCTCCTTCTCGTCTTCTGTCTTCTTCTCCTTCTCCTCCTCCTCCTCCTCCTCCTCCATCACCTCCTTCTTTTTCTTCTTCTTCTTCTTCTTCTTCTTCTTCTTCTTCTTCTTCTTCTTCTTTATCTCCTCCTTTTCCTCTTTCCCCTCCTACTTCTCCTCCTTTTCTATCTGCTCCTCCTCCTCATCCCCCTTTTCCTTTTCTATCATTACTGCTTCTTTGTCCTTCTCTTTTCATACTACTGTTTTCCTGCCCACCTCTCCCTCTCCTCTTCCTCCTCCTTCTCCTTCTTCTTCCTCCTCCTCCTCCTCCTCCTCCTCCTCCTCATTTTCCTCTTTCTCCTTCTCCCTTTTTTATTCCTTTTCCACCACCTCCACCACCACCTCCTCCTCCTTCTCTTCCTTGCCTTCTACTACACTACTTCCTTGTTTTCCTCCTGCCTCTCCTCCTACTATCCTTTAACCTCCTCCTCCTCCTCCTTTCTCCTTCTCCTCCACCTTCTCCTGTCCTCCCAGCCCCGCCAACCACTATGCCAACAGATAAGGCCTAAACGAACCTAAATCTACACTGTTATCAGCACGAGTAGCCACCTTTTGTACCCCAGTAAACCCAGGTGGCGTCACGCAGGGCCCGCGCCACCCGCCTTCCTTCTTCCCACGCCGCAAAAGGAACGGTGGAAAAAAAACAAGGGTGGGGAGGAAAAAAGAGCAAGACGGCACGTATTTCAGACCCTTTGCGGGGTGAGGTCAGTGATGCGTGGTGGTGGAACGAGAGGAATGGAGGAGGGAAATATCAGGGAAGGAAGGAGGGATGAGGAGTGAAAATGGTGAAGGAATGAGGGAGAGAGAGGAAAGAAAGGATAGATGAAAGAATGAAGGAGGAATTAGGGAGAAGAGAGTAGGAAATAGAGTGAAGGAAATATAGAAAGAAAACAGAGAGCAAATTTAGAAGGAGGGAGGAGACATGAAGGCAAGATTGATTAAGAAAAGAAAAATAAAGAGAAATGGAATAATAAGAGCGATTGGGAAATATGTGAAAAGAAAAAGGGAAGAGAGAGAGAGAGAGAGAGAGAGAGAGAGAGAGAGAGAGAGAGAGAGAGAGAGAGAGAGAGAGAGAGAGAGAGAGAGAGAGAGAGAGAGAGAGAGAGAGAGAGAGAGAGAAGGAGGAACTAGGGAACGAAATAACAAATGGAAGAGTGATAAGAAGGAAGGGAGGTATGGAAAAAAAATAAATGAGGAAGGTAGAGAGATAACGAGTAAGAGAGAGAAAAAAAGTGAGATAGATAGAGAGATAAGAATGTTGTAAGAATGAAATAAGATAAGAAAAGAATGTAAAAGATTATGAGGAAGGCAACGAGAGAGAAAGAGAATGAAAGGGTAAATACGAAAAAAAATACAGAAAGAGATAGATAGAGAGATAAAAATGGTGGAAGGAAGGAAGGAAGGTAAAAAAAAAAAAAGAAGAAAGAAAGAGGTAGACAGAGAAAAAATTTAAAGAAATACGAGATAGGAAAAGAAATGGATAAATGAACAGATTGCAATATTATTAAGACGAAGGAAGGTAAAAGAAGAAGTCAAAAAACAAAAGGAGGGAGACAGAAGAAGAAGAAGAAGAAGAAAAGAAGAAAAAAAAGAAACAGGGAATAAGGAAAAGAGATGAAGATAAGAGATAAAGAGAGGAGATTAGGGAAGTATTAAGGAGATTAAGTGAAGTACTAATGTCCTCCTGCTGCTGCCACACCCACCACCACCACCACCACCACCACCACCACCACCACCACTGCCACCATCAATATCAGTGCCACAAATCAGAACAACGGGATCAATTGATACTTCGAGGCAGGCAAATAGCAGACATAGACCACTTCCTTGTATGTTGTTGTTGTTGTTGTTGTTGTTGTTAGTGGTGGTGGTGGTCGTGATGGTGGTGGTGGTGTTTTTCCTGTTGTTGTTGTTGTTGTTGTTGTTGTTGTTGTTGTTGTTGTTGTTGTGCTGTTTTTGTAGTCAAGCAAGAAGAGGTGACGGAGGAAGAGGAGGAGGAGGGGGATAAGAGAAGAAGAAGATGAATTAGAAGAAGAAGAAGAAGAAGAAGAAGAAGAAGAAGAAGAAGAAGAAGAAGAAGAAGAAGAAGAAGAAGAAGAAGAAGAAGAAGAAGAAGAAGAAGAAGAAGAAGAAGAAGAAGAAGAAGAAGAAGAAGAAGAAGAAGAAGAAGAAGAAGAAGAAGAAGAAGAAGAAGAAGAAGAAGAAAAAAAGAAAAAGAAAAGAAAAGAAAAGAAAAAAATAACAAAGGATAAGAAAAAAAGGATGACGAAAAGGAAAAATAAGACAAGAAAATAAGAGAAGAAAAAGGAGAAAGAGAAAAAGGCGAGAAAGAAAAGAAAACACAGAAAGAAAGAATAATAATAGTACCAGTAGTAGCAGCAGTAGTAGTAACAATAGCAGTAACAACAACATCTCTTCAAACGATATATACACATTCCAACCCTCTTAAACCAACCTTAAAAATAATATAAATACATTCAAATCCCCTATAAATGGCATATATGCATTCAAAGTCCCTTAAAAGTACCCAATATCAATTATATGCAGAAGTAACACCAACAATAACAACAGTAGCAATAACAGTAGCAGTAATAGTAACAGTAACAGCAACAATAGCAGTAGTAACACCAACAACAACAACAGTAACAGTAGCAGTAATAGTAACAGTAACAGCCATATATGTACATCATCATATCAACTCAATTACGCACGCTGACCACACAATGCAATATTCACATCACCCACCACTGCCTCCCTCACGACCACACCCTCAGCGCCATCCTAGGACACACTTAGGTTAGGGTAGGGTCAGGTTAGGTTAGATTAGCATAAGTTTCATTAAATTAGGTTACGGTAGATTAAGTCGGGTTAGGTTAGGTTAGGTTAGGTTGGGTTAGGTTAGGTTAGGTTAGGTTAGGTTAGGTTAGGTTAGGTTAGGTTAGGTTAGATTAGGTTAGGTTAGGTCAGGTTAGGTTAGGTTAGGTTAGGTTAGGATAGATAAGGTTAGGTTAGATTAGGTTAGGTTAGGTTAGGTTAGGTTAGGATAGGTTGGGTTGGGTTAGATTAGGCTAGGTTAGTTTTAGATAGGTTACGTTGGGTTTGGATTCATTAGGTTAGGTTAGGTTAGACATCCAGAGCCTTTACCAACTGGCCCTTCAGACACAGGCGTAAACAATGGCTATGTTATGATCGCTATGAAGATTTTTCGCTCTCACACAACTTGAGTACGCAGCGCTGGCTTTTAAAAGCATCCACACACACACACACACACACACACACACACACACACACACACACACACACACACACACACACACACACACACACACACACACACACACACACACACATACACACACACGTACGTAGAAAAGTTCATCGGACTAGTATTATGTTCAATTTGTTTTGTCTATTTTCAGCTATCATTTTTTTATGCACCTACAGTATCACATTCTCTCTCTCTCTCTCTCTCTCTCTCTCTCTCTCTCTCTCTCTCTCTCTCTCTCTCTCTGACACCTGCGTAGTATAATTAAGTCCTACCATGAAATCCCTTCTCCTCTGAACACCCGTCT
>NC_059304.1:8339943-8342443 GCF_017591435.1 Portunus trituberculatus | reverse complement strand
ATCACCACCACCACCACCACTACCACCACCATCACCACCACCACCACTACCACTCCTAGGTGCTCCAGTAACCCCGTGACGTAAATTCCGCTCCCATGGCTCCGTTACGGCCTGAAATGAGCGGTGGCGTAACGCAGGATGGCACAGAGAACCGCGACACTTTCCCACCTGTGATGCAGTGATGGGGGGCGGAGGTTCGGGTGATGGGGGGTGGCGGGGTGATGAATTGACGATGATCGGGTGAAAGGCTGATTGATTGATTAAAGTTCTGGCTACGCAAAATCGAGGTCATAGAACGCCGCGGGGGGAAAAGAGTGATGAGTTTTGAGGTAATGAGAGTGTGGATAATTGAATGAATGGCTGACTGACTGGGAATTAAGAAATAGCGCGGAAAGAAGAGGAAATGAGAGAAAAAATTAGTAGAAGTAATTGGAGTTTGTGATAAAAAAAAAGTAACAGGTCTAAAGAAAATTGAATAAGATGAGAAAGAAGAATAAATAAGAGAAAGATGGATGATAGTAATATTTTTTTAGAAAAGGGAAAAGGAATAGGTAGGTTATGAAGGGAAAGAGAAGAAGGTGGAGGCCGGGTGGGAGGAGAGAAAAGAATTGCAGAATAAAATGGGGAAAAATACAGAGGAAGGGATGGTAAGCCTGGCAGTGAAACGGAAATGAACGAATAGAGAATGAAATAAAAGCAGATAATGACTACAGAAGGGAAAAAAATAACAAGTGAGCAGAAAATGATGATCAGAAGCAGGAATACAAAAAAAAACGTGAAAAATTAAGAAAGAATGAAACAGAGAAAGAATAGACCACAAAGGGGAAGAAATAAAGGATAACGAATACAAAAGAAAAAACAAGAATGGAAGCAACTCAAGAAAATGACAAAAATACCCACATGAAAACCATAGAAAAAGGTTTGGCAGAGAAAGGAAAAGAGAAGGGGAAAGGACGAAGGCCTCTGAAGGGAAAGGAAAGGGATGTAGAGGTGGAGGCCTAAGGGGGTGAAGGGAGGATGTGCACAGAGAAAAGGGAAGGGAAAGGGAGGGAAGGGGAGGTGATGGGCCGCGTGAACAAGCTATAGATGTCCCTGTCACCACCAAAATTGTAAGGTTCTCACTTCCCTTCCCCATCACCACCATCACTGAGGCTCCTGGCAGGTCACGTGTGCTGCAACTGGTCACGCTCACTCCTGACCTGACGCTGTGACCTCGTGTGAACTTACTTATCCAGAGAAGAGTGACAATGAATAGGTTTTTACGCACACTGTGACTCTTAGTGAAGATTTACACGTATAAGAAACAGTGATGACATTTGAGGGTTTAAATATGACGTGATGAAAGTTTAATAAGAACAAGAGAACGGAAGAGAAGATGCACTAAGAGAACAACAGAGATGCTTAAGAAAAAATGTGAAGATTAAAACGAAAAAAAAATATGTATGAAAAGATTAAAAACAAGAACAAAACGTAAAAAGTAAAAAAAAAAAATACTAGAACAACAACAAATACATAAGAAAAAAATGAAAAAAAGAACAATAAAAAAAACAGGTAATCAAAAACATGGAAATAAGAACAACAACAAAAAAAAAACTAGAAAAAGAAAACGGTTAGAAAAGTAAGAAAACAAAACATTAAAAAGAGAAAAAAAAAGATAAATAAGAAACAAAAGGCCAGAAGATGGAAGAGATGAGAAAATAATAAAACACTGAAAAAAGCAGAGAAAAGATAAAAAAAAAAAGAAGAAGGAAGGAGATAACAACACAGCAATAACAGACATAGCAAGGTAATAACACTTAGGTAATGACGCAACACCTAACAGGTAACAAATTGAACCCAACACCACAATGACCAACTCTCTCTCTCTCTCTCTCTCTCTCTCTCTCTCTCTCTCTCTCTCTGGGGCGTGGGAGAGGCCGGGCAGCGAATGTTTTGTGTTGTGCAAGGCGTGGTAATGGAAGGGAGGAGGGGGGGAGGGAGTCTTTTGGGGCAAACGGGTAGAGAGAGAGAGAGAGAGAGAGAGAGAGAGAGAGAGAGAGAGAGAGAGAGAGAGAGAGAGAGAGAGAGAGAGAGAGAGAGAGAGAGAGAGAGAGAGAGAGAGAGAGAGAGAGAGAGAGAGACATAATGCACCTGTAATTTCTCTCATCAGGTAACAATGGACACAGGTGACAGGTGAAGTGACAATGGTCTTGGACACACACACACACACACACACACACACACACACACACACACACACACACACACACACACACACACACACACACACACACACACACACACACACACACACACACACACACACTTTGGTACTGTCTCTATTTCTGTTTTTTTTCCTTCCTACGACTTAAACTGTGTCAAAAGAGGAGTATTAAGACAACTATGGAACTGAACAGACCTACATTATCTTTTTCTTTATACTCTTACTTTTCTATTCTTTTTATTTCTCAAGCTTTTAATCTGGGTGGCCTTATTCTTTTCTTATATTCTTTTCCTTTCC
>NC_059304.1:8314943-8334943 GCF_017591435.1 Portunus trituberculatus | reverse complement strand
AATAATACATGGACAATGAAAAAAGGAGAAAAGAAGTGAATATACACAAAGAAAAGAGAAATTAACGGAAATACCAATGAAAACAATGAAAAAAAGAAGTAAAAGTACAATCAAACAGCGACGGAGGAAGGAAGTGAGTGAAAGCATACGATCCATTCTGAATGAAACTTAAATACATTGATATCAAACTTGTGCACATAATTAAACTCTCTCTCTCTCTCTCTCTCTCTCTCTCTCTCTCTCTCTCTCTCTCTCTCTCTCTCTCTCTGTACGTAACACTAATGGTCACATCTCAATTCACGCTCCCAGAATGTTACGCTCACTTTCCTCTGTCAACGCACGCTTTCTATTTTTTCCTCCCCCCCCCCACACACCCACACCCTGTTCACGCTTGTTCAGGTAAGCACTATTTCATTTCAATAACATAAACTTTTCCTGTTCACCTTAAATGTTATATATGTTTCTTTTTTCTTACCTGCTTTCACTCTCTCTCTCTCTCTCTCTCTCTCTCTCTCTCTCTCTCTCTCTCTCTCTCTCTCTCTCTCTCTCTCTCTCTCTCTCTCTCTCTCTCTCTCTTTCGCATCTTTTTTATTTTCTCTTTTTTTTCTGCGAGTTTTGTGTTTAATCGCGTCGCCGGAAGATATATAGAAAGTTTTAAGCTTTGTAGGGACAGCGAGTGAGCGAGGGTGGGTGGGGAGGAGTTAAGCAGCTTTGGGTTATCGTGTTGTGGTGTTGTGTTGGTGTTACTGGTGGTGTTCTGCTAGGTCTGTGTATAGAGAGAAACATCTACACCAGAATGAAATAGCTACTAGCAATGGTAATAGTACTTTTATCAAGATTAAAAGAATGAGAGAAATATCAATAATAATAGCTGTGTTCAAGGTTTTTCACCCGTGAGAATGATAACACGAGAAGAAAAGAAGGATGTTGATGAGAGCGAAGTAGAACAATAAAAACAAAAAACAATGCATGAGGAAGAAAAAGAAGAGGAGGAAGAGGAACAGGAGCAAAAAATAGAGAAAAAGGACGATCAACAACAACCAGTAACAGAAACAAAACTCTACATATCAGAACAAAAAAAAAAAAAAACAAGACCATGAGGAAGAAGAAGGAGGAGGAGGAAGAAGAAAAAATAAAAAGAGAAACAAGACAATCAATAACAAACAGTAGCATAAACAAATTGTACACATCAAGTTCAAGATACAGAAATTTCTCTCTGTATATTTCTCACTTATTTCAATCTCTCTCCTTTTCATTACTGGTATCTTTTCTCTTCCCTACCTCACCTCTATTCCCTCGACTCCTTATCATTGAGTAACCTGCTCCTTTCACTCCTACAACCTAAACTTACTACCAATAACTCCTGGGATCTGTCACTCAAAATCTTCTTGTAAGTGGCAATCAACACTCAAGACATGGGAGCGAGAGAAGAATAAACAGAGGAGAGTGGGATATGTTTCTAGTGACCACTGTGAGTTTCTTGATCACCACATCACCAGCGCCACCAGGTACGAAGCAAGAGAAAAGAAAACGAGAGTGGAAAAAAAATATGTACAGTTCCACCCGCTGTTAGTGTAAGGAAACCGCTATCTCTTGTCGACTTGTTCTTAACGGAGGGGAAAGCAGGAAGACGTCTATCCTCCCCACTTCTACCTTTCCATCCCCGTCTATCCATCCAAATCCTATCCATTTACGCATCCCTTAACCCTCATGCAGTTTTGGTGGAGGGAGAAAGTAAGTATCACGGTGTTTCAATATTTCAGTGTGTGATTGTCAATTGTTCATCTTGTCTTCATTGTTCCACTTTTGAGCTTCACTGCTTGACTGACTGTCTCTCTAGTTGACTACCTGACTGATTGATTGTCTACCTAACTGACTGCTTGACTGATGAACTGCAATGCTGGATAACTGACTGTCTACATCATTAGTGAACAAACTGATTAACTGACTGACTTATTGACTGACTGATTGACTGCCTACCTGACTGAGTGCCTGTCTGACTGAGTGATTAACTAAAAAACCGTCCACTAGAATGACGGATTGAATGCCGACCTGTATGACTAAATAACTGTCTTCCTGCCTGCATTCATGACTATCAAACTACCTACTTCCCTGATTGCCTGACTGAAAACAATGATAATTAGAAGCAGAGAGAGAGAGAGAGAGAGAGAGAGAGAGAGAGAGAGAGAGAGAGAGAGAGAGAGAGAGAGAGAGAGAGAGAGAGAGAGTAAAAGAAAAATAGGTCGCGTGAGTCATTGTTTCATTGGTGCCTTCAACAATGTGGGTGTTTGCTCTCCAAAGCATGAGTCAGGGCCGTGGAAGTTACAGTACTTACATCCGCTGCCTGTTATTACGTAGTTTTGCTGGGGCGGGAGTGCGTCGGGGAGTGGGAGGGAGGCTGAGAGGAGGAGGAGGGTGGGGGAAGCAAGGGAGAGGCAGGGAGGAGGATGAGGGGGGAGCGAGTAATAGTAGAAGATGGAATTCAGGAGATAGATAATGTGAAAGAGGAAGAATAAGAAAAATATTGGTAGATGTATAGAGAGAGAGAGAGAGAGAGAGAGAGAGAGAGAGAGAGAGAGAGAGAGAGAGAGAGAGAGAGAGAGAGAGAGAGAGAGAGAGAAGTGAAACGGGATAAAAGAGTACATGATAGAGGAGAAAGATTACCCACTTGGTGAAAACTGTAGAATATTACCCAAACATTGAATTAGACACTACTTTTTTTTCAATATATGACGCCTTCTGGCAGAGGGAAAAAAAAAAAAGGTAAGTAGAGGCTTAGGAATTTAGAAAGAAGGAAAGAAAAAATTTTAACTAACACAAGAATAAACGATTGAAGGACACAGTAATGGCGAGTTCTGCTTCATATTTCCAAACAATGCATCGGTGAGACTCAGAACCCAGGATTGTGAAGTTTTGTTTTATTTCAGTGTCCGAAGGTGATGTTAAGAATAAAGAAAGGAAGATGGAAGTAGGAAACGGAGGAGAGATGGAGGGAGGGAGGGAGGGAGGGGGTATCATCAAAAGAAGCAACAGGAGAATGAGAAAAGGGAGAAAGAAAGAAAGAGAGAGAGAGAGAAAGAAAGAAAGAAAGAATGAAAGAATGAAAGAAAAAAAAGTAAGGTAAGAAAGAACGGAAGGAAAGAAACACGGAAGAAAGGAAAGAAAGAAAATAAAACGAAATAAGAAAATAGAAAGAAAAAAATAGAAGGAAGAAAAGGAGGAGAGAAAGAAAGAAAATCAAAGAAAACTCAGGAAAACTCTTCCTTGATATTCGAAAAAAAAAAAAAAAACTTAATGTAAATGCTAAAAATACCTTTCAGAATCATAACTCAAACTAACACAAGAATGCCTTACTAGGATTACACGAAGGCACAGCAGCCAGAGCATTAAACAGCACATTCCCTGGAGACCTCTATCGCACAAAAGACCGTGGCACGTACTGAGACTCCCACGGGAGATTGTTTCTTACACACATTAAGAAAAAAAAAAAAGGTTCACTCGATAGGAAGGAAAAGCTTTATTTCTTAACCTGCCACTAAGCATAGCAGGGGGCTGGGTGTGTCTGGCAGGAAATTTCACTCACTAAGTCTTTTTGCCTGACCTTTCCTCGCAGTGCAGCCTTGAAGAGGAAATGAACACATGAACAGTGAAAGGAACCGCAAAGAAAATGTAAAAATCAGAAAGCGTAAGGAAAAAGAAGCATGTCTCTAAAGGTGTTTCTAGTTTTTCACCTTTTGTCTTCACGCTACAGTCTTGATTCAGAGTAAATACATAAATAAAGAGTAAAAGCAGCAGTCTAGGATGAAGATGTAGAAAATACGAGTATCAAAATGCCACAAAAAATGGTTAATTTACGAAATCTCTCAACCTGACCTTCTTCCTTCACACCGTAGCCTTCATAAAGAGGAGATAAACATGTAGGTAGTGAAAGTAGCAGGTTGGGATGAAGATGGAGAAAAATAACACGGCGCTATAGTAGTTAAAGCTCTAATTCTCTCTACTCAACCTTCATAAAGAGTAAATAAACAAAGTAAACCAGTGAAAGTATAAGTTTAGGAAGAGATGATGCGAAAATAACACAAAGCTAAAGCAGTTGAACCTCTATGTAGCCTTGATGAAGAGAAGCTACACACATACATAGTGAAAATACCAGTTTGGGGAGACGATGTGAAAATAAGACGAAGCTAAAACGATTAAATCCCCAAGTAATGTTAACCTGACCTTCTTCCTTCGCGCTACAACCTTGATGAAGAGTTAAAACATACAAACAGTGAAAGTAGCGGCGGGAGTGAGGGGGAGCGAGGCGTGTGGAGAATAACATGACGAGGTGAAGAACGATAGCGCTTTTAAAGGCTTAACACACGCACTTCTTCTAACAAACCATTACTGTTTATTAGTACATTCACTAATCATACACAACCTGCTAGCGGAAAGTGAACGCCTGACATATCGACAGACAGACAGCTGCGCCGGAGACAGGTTTGCAGGCAGGAAGCACAAAGGGCACCGTTACAAAAGCTATACCCAAGATCTTGAAACTTGTCTTCGGTCGCTTAGAATATGAAAAAAAAGCAGCAAGCAAGAAACATTAGCAGATAAAACCAACGTAAGTGTTCTTTCAGCCATGTTCGCTCGCCTCCACACACACACACACACACACACACACACACACACACACACACACACACACACACACACACACATCGAGGATACAGGTGAGGATCGTGGGACAAGAGACTGTTTGAAAAAGTTGAGGAATGTTTGTGAATATGTGTATGTGTAGACGCCATGTGTGGGGTGTCTCACTTTTAACCTTTCCATTGGTAGATTATTTTTCTCATGATCACCTCAAACTTTTTTTTAAAACCCTCATTTTTATACTACTGACACCTCGATAGTCTCGTAGATTTGAAAAGACGAAATTATCCTTTTTTTTTATCTGAATGTTTGTGCGTTCATGCAAACCTTTTTATACGGTGTTCTAAATGCTAGAAAATTATAGAAATGAGAGAGGTAAAGAGCATGTCAGTCTATGCATTAATACAACATACTGCTCCAATGACAACGTAGCGCATTATGACACGCAAATATCCCAGGTTCTCTCCTCGCCTGAAGGTCTAGAGGCTGAGATCAGAACGATTGTGAATATATGAATAGATAAACATTCGGCTATTCCTCCTTTAAGTTGATGAACTGGATAAACACACCAGAGATCATATGGCGCTGCACTCTGCTTTCAAAAGGTCTCGTCAGCTTGGTAAAGACCTTAGTTAACTTCAGGGACCCTTCGTCGTGCCTCGTCTCTTATTTGGGTGAGGGCAGTGTAGGGTGGGTAACGTCATTGCCTCACCGGCCTCGCTCAGGTGACGGCTGTAAGGGTCCACCTGTCTGTCACCTTTTTATACACACGCGGAAGATGGGTACAAATATAAGCTACTCCTTCTCTTGCCTCCTGTGCCTGACCGCTTGCTACCTCAGAGGAAATAGAAATAAGATGATTTATAAGAGTCTATGTGAATGACCTACTGACTATGACGTTCGGAGTATTAGTGTGCCTTTGAGAGAAGTGGGACAGAGTAGAACCGGTTCCAGGTTTTACCCTTAATGAATGAACCTGTGCAAATAGTGGCTCCCATGTTTTTTTTTTTTCTCGCTCTCTCTATCTTCTTGGAGGAATATAAATCACCTCTCGTTGACTTGCAGATCCACGGTGTAACTAAGTCGGGTGGCAAGTCTTACGTCCACTGTGTTTTTGCGTTTTCCTTCAGTTTTATGTCCTCCGTTCTCCTCAGAATTTACAACTTGTCAGGTTTTATAGGGAGACTGCCAGTGTGTTAGAGGACTCGAGGGTGAGGCAAAAACGACAATTAACAAAAATTTGGGCATGTTATCTGACTTATGGCCGGGACTGAACCAAACTGAAAACAAAAGGCAGAATATAACCACGGATACGTAGAGGTTATAAAGTTTCTTCCCGTGCTCATATCCAGCAGCGCATCACGAGTATACCGTCGCATGGAGCTAAAAAAAATGTCTCTCATGCTGTATGTTCGTCTTTTGTGTTCCCTTGTGCACCATGAGCCACTGAACACCACATACATCAAGGTGACAATAGGAAAGAACACCAATGACCCATAACTCGAGTCTCGTTTCAAACAACAATGCTTCGACTCATAAAGCCAACAAGCATTACCACCACAATCACCACCACCATGAAGAGCCATCCCCACCACCACTACCACCACCACTAGCACCACCAATCATTACCACCACCACCAGGCAGAACTCGAGTCTTGCAACACCAGAAAGAAACCGAAAGTGGAGAACTCTCACTGAGGTCGCAGCTGGCTGGCTAGCTGGCTGGCTGGCTGGCTGGCTGGCGTGCGGGAAGGAGAGAGAGAAAGAGAGAGAGAGGGAGGGAGAGGGAGAGAAAGAGGGAGGGTACACATGGGCTGGCCTCCTCCCTTCCTGTTCACTTCCCTATACCTAGCTTCCCAATGCTCTCCACGCCGCCGCTGCCACAAACATACTATTTACAGATCATTCGTCACCTTGCACAACTCCCCAGCCTGCCCGGGTTCCCACAGCGGCGCCTCGTGTGGTAATTAGCCTCACGGAACTCTAATTTGCGTCTAATGGCCTCCTCTCGCACAGCTTCCCTCTCGAATTACCTCAACAGTCGCCTCATCCGATCCGAGAGAGAGTGTGGAAGCGGATGAGGCACTGGAAGAAAGGTGGAAGTGGCGGTGGTGGAGCGTGCGACGTAATGTGGTGATGACTAACGGGATTTCAGTGGATGAGTTTCTTTGGCTCAGTGGAGGGAGGGTAGTGGAAGGGGAGTGGAGGTACTGAATCTGGTCTCTTAAGTTAGTTCCTCCTCTCCACCACCACCACCACCACCACCACCACCACCACCACCACCAAGATCATAGCGTAACAAAGGGGTACTAGTTTTTGCTTTCGCCTTCACGCCGGGAGGGGGAAAAAAGAAACACATACACACACACACACGAACACACACACAGACAGACAGACACACACACACACACACACACTCGTTCGTGGTTGTGATATAAATACACGGCACTGTTTTCATTAATAGTACGGAAGGTAAATGGTACCCGCTACGTATAGGGGTTTACGTTCCATTTTCGTGGCAGGTATGGGCGCCGGGACAGGTATATGCATGCGTATAGCTGTATAATCTGCCTGGCTATCTAGAGTGTATGTGCTGTAACAGTGATTTGAATAGATGGAGCAAGTAATAGCAGGTAATAGCAAGCCAGTAGAGTAATGTGATACAAGTATTACTGAGGCTATATTAGAAAGAGAGAGAGAGAGAGAGAGAGAGAGAGAGAGAGAGAGAGAGAGAGAGAGAGAGAGAGAGAGAGAGAGAGAGAGAGAGAGAGAGAGAGAGAGAGAGAGAGAGAGAGAGAGAGAGACATCATAATCTCTCAAGAAAATCCTAATTCTCAAATATTAAGAAAAAAAATAACTAACCTGTCTTATACACCCTTTCATTTTCCCTCCTTCTCTTTCTCCCCTTTACAATAACACCAATCTTCCTCCCTCCCTCCCTCCCTACAAAAAAGTCTTTCCATTCCCTCCCACTCCCTCAATACGATAACAAACATCCAACTACCCACCTCACCCAATCAAACCTCACCTGAACACACCCCAACCTAACCAAACCCAACCTCACTCAACCTTAGAGAAGCCACCTGGTCACCTCTCACACCTGCTGCACGTTCCCTCACCTTTCATCATCTCAGCCACAGAAAGGCAAGTGTATAGTTTCCCCGCCACGACCCCCATTCGTCTTCGCTGGTATCTTAACACCTCCCTGCCATCAACGGCCTGCTAGCGTGTCTTCTTGGCTGGAATTTCACAAGGCGTGCGTAAGTGTCTGGCTTTCTTTTGGTGCATGGTGAACTCTCTCTCTCTCTCTCTCTCTCTCTCTCTCTCTCTCTCTCTCTCTCTCTCTCTCTCTCTCTCTCATTTCAAACGTGAGAGAGAGAGAGAGAGAGAGAGAGAGAGAGAGAGAGAGAGAGAGAGAGAGAGAGAGAGAGAGAGAGAGAGAGAGCAGAGGTATTCACAAGAAAGGATAATGAAGAGATCAATTCATTAAGCGGCCATTTCTCGCTCGTACATTCGGCGGAGTGACAGGAGGTTTGCACGGGCTAACTGCGAGGAACGAGGGAAAAAGTTGATACACAGGACTGGCGGTGGTGGCAGTGACGTGATGGTGGTGGTGGTGGTGGTAGTGGTGATGCAGTGGACAAGACAGCAGACCTTCGAGAGACGCAGTGTTTCTATTTTCTTATGAGTCCACGAGGCTCTGTACTTTGGGAGGGGGAGGAGGGGGAAACAGGTGAGGATTGGTGGCTGTGGAAATTTGAAATAGTTAGGTATTTTAAGGTGTGTAAAAGAAAATGGTGGTGATGGTTGTGGTGGTAGTGGTGGTGGTGGTGGGGGCAGTGGTGATAGTATTGGTGGTGTTGGGGAACCAGCCGAGAGAGAAAGTTGCAAAGTTAGCGAGTCTCCAGCAAGTCTCCTCCTCACTTGAATGATTTTACTCTCAGACTTCATTCCATCGCTGGCTCTCTATATGCACAAGCTTTCCCCTTCAGCACCAACACCGGAACACCTTACAGACTGCAGCGGATGTCCACCTTCAGGTACTGCCGTGTCCCTGGTGCTGCAGCGGGAGTCGGGGCAGGGGCGTCGCTTGCTGAAGGTACTGAAGGTCGCAATGGCTTTTATGCATGCCAGGCACGGAGCAAAGGCGCTACCAACACACTATTCTCATTAATGTTCCTAACGGCCACGTCACAACGCACATCCGTAACCTACTTGTCCCAGTAGAGGCAGCTCACACGCCCTCACGCCCTCCATGCTCTTGACTCCCCAGGTATGCACACCCTCACGTATACAATGCAAGGAAACACGTGTCGAAAACTCGTGCATACATGAATTGCAATGTTTTCAGTGTTTCCAGTATTTCTCCTTGCTGCACGCCGAGGCACTGTGGGTCACGAGTCGCTCCGCCACACCACCGCTACCAACACCACCATCATCACACCACCACGCCCCCAGCCTTGAGTCTCTCGGGGCCACACGCACAAAGCCGCTCCCAGCACACCCCGCCTCCCTCCCCCGTGTACAGTTATACTTGTCCCTCTGATTGTGGGGGAGGGAGAGGAGGGGGAGCGGACCAAACTAACTTAAGGAAAACTATGGTGAACTAGTACTGTTTGGCATTCAGATTGACACACTCCCTCTCTCTCTCTCTCTCTCTCTCTCTCTCTCTCTCTCTCTCTCTCTCTCTCTCTTTTCAGTCACTGGGCCCAAGACATGGAATTCCCTCCCATCCAACATCACCTCTCTCTCTGGATCGCTATCTGTCCAAGTCTCCACCGAGGTAAGGGTGTTCCAGGCTGGAGGTGTGAGGAGCGGAAGGCTGCAGTGTAAAGCTTCGTGCGCGGCGTGGAGAGCAAAGCAAGTCCCCGTGACCCAGTGGACCAGATCACCTTATCCTCTCCTTGTTCTGGTCGCTACTCTCTTGCGCAATATTTCCACAGCTTCTCTCTCTCTCTCTCTCTCTCTCTCTCTCTCTCTCTCTCTCTCTCTCTCTGATTTTACTTGTTTCTTCGGATTCTTGCCTCTTGTCAGTTTCTTTTCATTGTTTTTTTTTTCATTTAATCAGTTTTTTTTGTTTTTCTTATTTTTTTTTTTCTGACACCCGGTATTGTTTTCTTTTCCTTGTCTCTGTATGTCATTATGGTTTTCTTTCTTCCAGAGGTTCATTTTCTTTTATTTTGGAGCCTTGTGTGTTCTTTGTATTCATTCTGATGTTCATTGTATTTCCCTGAGCTTTATTCTTCATCTGGAAACATTGTCACATCCTTGTACGTTTCTCGCTTCGCTGTTGTCTTCGTATCTTTCTTTGCTTTTGAGTTCACCTGTCATAACTTAGTGACATCCTATCGCCTCTCTCTCCCTCTCTCTTCTTTAACTGCTTATTGTTCGCTCCTTTGTTTTGGTATTGCTTTTTTTTTTTCTTTTTTTAGTTCATCTCCCTATTGGACATATCGTTTTTCATTTGATCATTTGTCTATTGCACTGTTTACTTCTATATTTTGTTTACTGTCTCCCCATTGTGCCTCTCCTAATCTCCTCCTCTTCCTCCAAACACACACACACACACACACACACACACACACACACACACACACACGCACGCACACGGTTCCCTCTGTCGCCCGGAACTCATCTCACACGGGGCCCTCCAACATCCTGGACGAAATGGGACAAGTGAATAAAAAAGATGGTAAGGAAACTGGATGAAGCAGAAGCAATATATATATTTTCTCTGGGCAGGACCTATTTGTAGTGGAAACGCATGTCTTGTGGTGTAGTAATCTCTACTATCTTTCCTTTCCACTAACAGCTACTATGTACATTCCATTTTTTGATAGGGTGTGTAGTTACAGTCACCACCATCACTGTAACCACAACGAATCGCATTGTCAGTTCCTACCTATCACTGTCACAATCATCACCACCACCACCACGACATACACCACCACCACTTAGACTGTCAATAAGCACAACATCCCCAAAGATCCACACAACGACTTCTACGAGTAAATGTATCACCCACACGACCCTCAAACACCACCACACCGTCACACTACTCCTCCTACCACCACCACCGCCCCGCCCCGTACATCACCTTCACCCTCAAAACTACAAACAGCTGCCACTCTCACCACCACCACCCGAGTGCGCGTCTTTAACCACTCGTAACCACCGTGGAGAAATACGAGTGAGGGGGAACTAATTTTTCTCTTCTGGAGTGGTTCTACCTGCCACTTCGGCTTAAAATCACATCTATTTACAAAGAGGCCAATGACTCGCCTGCATTGAAACCCACCACCCGTGAAAGGCGCCCTGACACACCCCACACTGGAGCCACGCAAATAAAGCCGTGAAAACCTGAGACACTTTCAAGCTTTAACGCTCTGGTACTGCAACACTTATCATTGGAACTGCAGGCGCTGACTCGTTTAAGCTGTCAGTGGTTGCTCGAGATTATACTCTAAACTTGCGCCAGACCATTCTGTTTAGTCTGTGGAGAAACCGGAGCAGTGAAGGAGCTGTTGGTTTTGTCATTGCCTCTCGTGAGTCACACTGAAGGAATGGAGACAGTCCCAAGATATTCACTTTGCTTCTTCACGAGTACCGAAAGGGAGATACTGAATAATGACACACAAAATACTCTCAAGAACTATTTAGGAATGGAAACAATTTTATGCTATTCAGTTTTAAAGTTTCCTACACATATACACACACTGAAGGAGATACAGTGAATACTGATAAACACCAAATTATTATAGAAGTACAAAGTGAGAGACAATGAATAATGACAAACTCTCTCTCTCTCTCTCTCTCTCTCTCTCTCTCTCTCTCTCTCTCTCTCTCTCTCTCTCTCTCTCTCTCTCTCTCTTTCAGGAACATCTCAAGGCAATTTTAACTCACTTAAAGCAATTTTTCCCACTAGAACAGAGAGAGAGAGAGAGAGAGAGAGAGAGAGAGAGAGAGAGAGAGAGAGAGAGAGAGATTACTGACAACCCAGATACAAAAATAACTGTCCAAATACCACGAGAATTAAGACAACGATACAAAACACAGCGCACCCAATGAGACTGTCTTATCTGTCACAGGAAGCTTCTGGCCACGCGCTGAGGTTACCCAAGTGTGGCGGAGTTACAGCCTCGTATAAACCCAATGTAAGTGTTGGAGTCTGTGATAAAACTGATATATAAAACCACAGGAATTAGACTATAAAGTGCCATTTTGGGGAGAGAGAGAGAGAGAGAGAGAGAGAGAGAGAGAGAGAGAGAGAGAGAGAGAGAGAGAGAGAGAGAGAGAGAGAGAGAGAGTATGAGGAAAAGCAGACGGAACGCGTGAGAACTGCAATTTTCTCTTACATAATTTCCATAAAAGTGAGCTAATTACCTCGCACCTTCGTCATGCAGGGATTGTGAAGGAGGGAAGGAGGTGGGGAGGGTGGAGGAAAGAGGAAGGAAGGAAGGAAGGAAGGAAGGAGGGAGGGAGGGAGGGAAGATGGATAACGGAGAGAGGAGAGGAAAAAAAAAAAGGAAGGTAAGAGGCCTGCGTACATTCACTATCACTATTACCTTCATTATCATATTAGCAAGCACCATCATTTTTACTGCCACTGCTTCCTCTTTCTTCTCCGCCTCCTCTTTCCTTTCCTCCTTCTTCCTCCTCTTACTCCTCCACTCTCGCCTTTCTTTCCTCTTCCTTTCCTCCATGTAATCTTTCACTCTTTCCTCTCATTTCACCTACTTCACTTCTTCCTCCTTCTTGTCTTCCTTTCTCTGTGTCTCTGTGTCTCTGTGTCTTCCCTCTTTCCTCCTCTTACTTCACTTATTCATTCTTCTTCTCGTTCTTTTCCTTCTCTATTCCATCCTCCTATTCTCCTTCTGTTTCCATTCTTTCTTCTTCTTCCTTCCTCCTTCTTCGTCATAATCACTACACTACTACAGCGTTCTTCCTCAAGCACTTCCTCCCTCTACAGTGCCTCCTTCATTAACTACATCACTATCTTTACCTCCACTATCACCACTACCATCTCCACGACAGCACAACCAAACAGGTGACACATTTCCACCATGAACGACCACCCCTTCCCTCCCCTCCGACAAACACACACACACACACACAAACAGAGAGAGACCACAACGCCACTTAAAAGGAATCACAAACCAGTTCACATCTTAGCCAACAACCGACGGGACCACTGACTTACCTTTTACTTGATGGAGGCGGGGGAGGACCGACCGATCGACCGTCACTTCACTCGCTCTATCGTGGTAGGACTCGAGCTCTTCACTATCTCGTCTCTCAAACTGGCTCGATGTGGGATGAAAGGAACAGTGGTCGGGTGGCGGAGGGGAAGACCAGGGGAGGGAGGCAAGGGTGGGAAGGATAGGAAGGGTGGGGTGGTGGCCGGGCAAGAAGGAAATGCTGAGGTGAAGGTGAGGGGACAGAAAGAGTTATGAAGGGTTATCAGGGAAGGAATAGGCTCAGGTGAGTGGCAGTGACCGCTGCGAGACAGCAGAGAGAGAGGTTAGCGGTGATTTAGAAGGCAGTGGACAGGCTGAATGGATGGCAAGAGACAGAACACAACGTAAAGAACTCAAGTGGTCGTGGAGTTGTAACTGGAGTGGAGGGAGGAGCAGCTGAGGGGATCAAGGATAGGACAGGTGTGAGGGGGAGGAGGGGCAGAGGGAGGTGAGAGACAGAGGGCACCACGGAAGCTCTCTGTGTTCACTGCTGGCATCCTCGATAACAGTACATGAATGGAAGTCCCGCAACACTGCACTCGACAGCTTATCACGGAGACATTCGCCGCAACACCCACCACAGGTATTCCCTAGTGCCCTTTGTCTCTTATCACAGAGTGCTCGGCGACGCACACCAACCGGGGAGAATGCCCATCAGATCAAAGGTTTGCTGTCGGAAAGAGTCAGCACTGCATCTTGATTATCACCACCGAGAGGAGACAGGAGTCACGTTCCTTCAGAGTCCTGAGTGGCTGCACCGAGTCGCCCCTAGTTCATGCCGCACACTGGTCCACTGGTCGAGGCAGGCTGCAAGGGCGTCAGCATCCCCTCGTCCATATATCCAGGTTGGCACTGTAAGCGGCACTGTGGAGCGTGCAGCGTGTGTGCGAGTCCGCCACTGCCGACACGAGCACTGAGTGACCCACATCCAGCGCCGCCTGCCAGATCCCTTTCTCTTCGTCCACCCAACTTTCCTGCCTCCAAGAAAGTGCGGCAACGCTCCGCCGTTACCTTGAATCACTTTACGTCACACACCTGAGATACGTTACCTGTCTGATAATGTATTCACGGAGGACGTAACGACAAACCTGGACAATCACATAATGAGAGCAACAATCAGCTTGACAGGCTGGATTGTGACAGCTACTGCGATGGGAAAGTGAAAGTGTCGGTGGTCGATGGTGCGTATATGTCGGTACATGAGAGCTACGCCGCCCTCAGGGACCACAGACGCACATGCAGGACTCCAAAGGAAGCAGAGGCAGGGTGAAGCACTGCGAGCACTACAGAGCGTGAGGCAGGGCGGGGGTGCAGGCCGCGGGCTTGCCGGACGCTCACCCACTCCACTCCACCCTGTCAGCGGAGAGCGGTGTCACCCCACCCCGCCCTGCCCCGCCCTGCCCCGCCCCTCCCTCCTCCCCACCAAGCCTCAAGGACGTCCACGTAGCCTCTCCCTCCACGGCATGGGACAAGCGTTACTGTTACGGGGGTTGCGGCCGCTGCACCCGCCCTCACCGCCTGGGGCCAGCGATCAGTGCTGCGCCAGGCCGCTGTGGTGAGTGCCGCTGTGCCACGAGGGTGCCCGCGAGACGCGCTTCTCCAGGCAACTTTGGCCTACCTCAACAAGCAGTGCACTTGTAATAATGAATGCTGGAAGACTGGGAGAATTCACACGCTGTCACCAAGCGTCCTGTGATTACCTCACTTGAACCGTGTGTGTGTGTGTGTGTGTGTGTGTGTGTGTGTGTGTGTGTGTGTGTGTGTGCGCACACACACACACACACACACACACACACACACACACACACACACACACACACACACACACACACACACACACACACACTTACAAACATTTGTATACACGAGCATATAAATTCTTCCGGGAAGAATATGTTTTGTACATTCAGGCATATGTGTTAGCTCCACCATGAGAGCGGGGGTGGGGAGATGGGGGGGCGTTCTGGAGGCACGCCAGCAACCATGAGGGAGAAGGGGAGGGACGCGCAGACACACCCACAGGAAGGGGAGACGGGGCGGAGCCGGGCATAGACAGGGCCTGGCGCCATTCTATCTACAGACGTGTTTTGCTCGTTGCCTCGCCATATTACACACCACCATCATCATAAAGCAGCACACGCCCATAACATTCTCCGGCATCTTAGTACACACCTGACGTCACCCGCGCTGAGTGGCGACCGACGCCCTCACATCAACAGGAGAGGATCGCGCAATGCTTTATTACTCGTGGCCAGTGGTGAGTCTGAAGGGGCGTGAGGCGATCGTCTGAGTGCACACGACATTATTGGTGAATCCGGTAAGTATTAAAGCATCAATCCTTGCCATATACAGTTGTGAGTGTCATGGAGGCTCCCACGACACAGAACGACCACCACACGCGTCCCACACGTGTCCTGCATACAGTGGCCAGTGTGGTCCTGCGGCGGTGTTTGGTAGGCCGCCGCTGTCCATCCCAACAGGTAAAGAGAAGGGAGGGATGGGGAACCAAGGGGGACTTTCACCCTTTCAACCCCTTCTCCCAAACAGCTGATCCATGAGACTGTGTTCCAGCTGACATAAGACTCTCTCTCTCTCTCTCTCTCTCTCTCTCTCTCTCTCTCTCTCTCTCTCTCTCTCTCTCTCTCTCTCTCTCTCTCTCTCTCTCTCTCTCTCTCTCTCTCTCTCTCTCTCTCTCTCTCTCTCTCTCTCGCTTCGTTAAGCAAACCCTGAACATCTCCATCCATTATTTTTTCTTCCATTATCAAGCGAGTGTCAATGCATCATGCGATCAAATAACTTACAACTCTTCCAGGATGTGCGGCAACGGCTGTACCACGAGGTCTTTATGTCCACAGTTTTGTCAGTGTCATCTATGAGAACAGATCCAACATTTCCAATCGCTAATATCTCGCCTGGTCATTAAGCATGTTATTAAGAACGTGGCGACAGAATATTCATGCTTTTCTTTTATTTTCTTTGTTCTATTTTTTTTTTTTTTGTTTATACCATGTGGGCTTTTCACGGGAATTTATGGGCTAAAGGGGATACTTTTTGGGGTACCTCCTATCTCAGAGGTCACCCGCTAGGAAACCGTTGCCCCGAGTGAGGAAGCCCAACCTACACTCGGACCGTGGACAGGATTCGAACCCGTGCGCTTGAGACCCCTCGGACCCCAAAGCACGCATGGTTCCACTGTACCACTGTACCGTAATTCCCTGTTGGGTGTACACAAATTTTTTTTCTATCTAATTATTAAACAGTCTATTACCTTAAGAACCTTGTAAAATGAAAAATTGAGTCGCTTCTTCATAAACTCAGAAGGACAGTTATTCTCTGCACAGTAAGAGTGGAAGGAAAGTGTACTGTACATGCAAACATAAGAGAAACTGTAAAAAAGCCACCAATCTCACACGCGGCTGTCTCTGTATAAAACATGCATGCCTAAGCTCACCTATTATCTTGTCCATAAACTTATCTTATCTTTTAAAGCTCGCAGTTGACTTCAAACTGACAAGATGATCGGTAATTTACTTCAGTCATCTACCAATCTGTTCGTGGGTCCATTTCTTCTTATCTCAATCCTAAATCTAACTTGTCAAGCATGAGAACATTGCTTCTGATCCTTTCCACATTTCTTACTCGATGCTTTCACTGATAATCTGACTCCTTTGTCCTCGGTGAGACGCGAATTGGCAACGAAAGACTTCAGCAAAACATGACCACGGGTTCCTTCCACATTCACTCTTTTTACTTCAGTGTGAATGACCTGAGACGCCGCACCTTGCTTTGTGTCAAGGGCGGACACACGTAAAAAGGAAAAACAATTATTATTTCCTCTCACGCTTCTTATCAGTGCCAATGACCTAGGAAGATTTTTTTTTTAATCAGCCGTTCATATAATTCCATTTCACATTTATTTTATCTATTTATTCGTTCGTTTGTTTATATATTTATTCACTAGTCATTATTTTCTTTTTTTTCTTTTTTTGCGGGATAAAACAAAGAAACGAGTATTGGCCAGAGAGGACTATAAGCAAGATTACAATCAGTATAAGTCTGCATGTTTCCTACGCCCTACTCAGCATTCTAATGATCACGAGGCTGCACAAACACACATAAACACACACACACACACACACACACACACACACACACACACACACACACACACACACACACACACACACACAGGAAACACACGCACGATAAGGAAAAGTTATCATGAACACTGAATACTTTCACCGCTGTACCTTCTGTGTCTCAACAATACAATATGGAGCAAATTTGTACTCATAATCCCGAAAGACACCACCGACAACATAACGAATCATTAAGTAGTTGAAATCATTTAGTGCGTGTACATAATTAAAATTTTGCTCAATAAAATCATCATAGGCAATAAGTGCCAGATTTTGAATTGCAGTCAGTACTCAGAGTCAAAGGGTCAGTGGTTCAAGTCAAGGCCAGTGACCGAACAAGGCGCAGCTCAGGTTAAGCAAGAACCAACACACGTGGACAGAATATCGTGAGTTCAGTACAATTTCTTGCCCGATGCCCGTGACCTCCCATGGCCTGCCTTGCTTTAGAGGAATGCCGTTGCTTCTTTTCCACATCCGGTTCAGTGCCAACGACCTAAGCTTTCCCAGAGCAGACCCACGAGAAGAAGGTACAAGCAACCAGGTAACACACCATTCCCACTCCGCGTCAATGGCAGAAGCAGTGTGCTTTGTAGAAGAGAGAATCACAAGGGAGAATTTTCATGGGTTTATCTTTGCGAATGACCTCAGATGACCCTGCACTCCTCACGGTCAAGTGCAAACTCAAAAAGCAAAAAAGAATAGTGTAGGTATCTTTTTATCTCAACATTCCTGCTCTGAGTGGCCGAGACCCGCGGCTCCCCATTTAATGTCAATGGCGAGAACACGAGTAGAATATATAATCAGCATTTCCTTGGACATTTTTACTATTCTTAAGTCAACGCTACAATGCGCCGCCGCACCCTGCCAGCCACGACGCCAGGCAGGAAACAGGAAAGTGGAGAGTTTTATGAGTGAGGAGGACACTAAGCTTGGAGTACAAGTTGAAATAATAATAAGAAAGTAGCATTTGATTGTCACTTCCGAAGAAGGATATGCAAGTAGTATTTAAAAACATATATTCAAACACACACACACACAAGAAAAAAATATTTGACTGCTTCTCCCTGAAACATGTACATGCGGCTTCCATCAGTCTTCTACATTCTTGTTGAGTAGCAATGACCTGAGTCGCCACACCTCAGGTCACACAAGGTCACACTTGACAGACTCATCACCATCAGTACTTATGTTCAACCTTCCACAGTGTTATTGACCCAGGCGCTGCACCGCTGGCTAAACAGGACCCACGCGAGCCACCAACCATCCATCATTGCCTTTCATAAAATCCTCCAACTTGCGCCGTGACCGAGGCCGCCGCACCTTGGAGTCAATGCACACCAGCGCCCCTGAGTACAAGCACGTCGATTGCCTGACTACCGGTAAGGAGAGACAGGGAATTGTAGACCCTTGCTGTAAACGCTGAGAACTAATTTACACACTCAAGCTCTACCCTTCCTTCGCTCTACCTTTAGACACACAAAGCCCCAGTCGTCCTTCCTCCACTTCAACATCTTCACCATCATCAGCTTTTCTCAGTCCACCACAAGACAAACGCCTCCCTATTCTCCCTTTACTATTCTCTATTGGGAAGCTTTAAAAGAACACACAAATTTATGGGTGAGATGGAAGCAGATAAGTGAGTTCCATGCAGGGAGTGTTTCGTATAGTTTGATGGCTTTTGTAGTTTACCTTATGTTTTTATGTCAGCACCGCGATTCTATTCTAGGCCGCCCAAGGAAAAATTCTCATCTCCGTTTATTTTGTTTTCCTGTCAGGCCTTTCTTCTTTCACTGTTAGACAATTTTGTTTTCTAGAATCGCATATGACATTTTAACACTATTTTTTTATGCTATATATTCACGTATTCCTGTCACAAAAAAAATGCAACACAAACCTGCCCTTCCCTCTCTATTCTTTCTTCCAGTGTCCTTGCAAACAGTTTCTCCAGAGTGTTCTGAATGTTAACAAGGGTAGAGGGTAATAAAAGGTCTTATGTAGTACCTATTCCGTTACCTTAATTACCTGTCTTCCTCTTCCTAATACTCCTTCATATGCTCTTACCTTTCCTCTTTCCTTACTTTTCTCAGTCTTTCTTAACATTATTGTCTCTCATTTTTTCCTAACCTTATCGTTTCTCATCCTTCCTCTTCTCTTCTTTCTCTTACCTTTTCTTAACCTACTCGTCTCTTAGCATTCTTTTTGTCTTCCTTCTCTTATCCTTTCTTAACCTCATCGTCTCTCACCATTCCTCTTATCTCCCTTCTCTCAGCCTTTCCTAATCTCATTGAATCTCATCCTTCCTATTCTCTTCCTTCTCTCAGCATTTTTAACCTCATCGTCTCTTATTTCTTAACCTCATCGCTCAGTCTCTCCTTTCAGTGTCCCTCCTACACTCACTCACCACCGTCATCCCTGCAGACAGCGCCCTTTCAACCTCCCAACCTGACACACGCACACCTTGTCGGATCAACGTTCGTACCTAACCTCCGCCTCCTCAACAATCTACTCATTATTTCCCGCTCATTGTTTCACCTCAGTTTCTCATGGGCATTATTCCCTCGCGTGTCGCCTTCGTGCTTCATCCCCGCCCTCTCCCCACGTGACTCGCCAACACAAGCAAATCCAGTACCTTGAAATCTCTTGGGTACATTTCTCTTCTCCTCTTCCTTCTCTGACTTCCTCAATTCTTTTTTTCTGGAGTTAGTGACGATAAGAAAGCACTGAGACTCACTTAGACTAGCTTAGGCTCACCTTCCCATCAGCTTTACGTATATCCACAAGGCATGTAATATTTAACTTCTATTTTAACACACCGTTCATTAAAGCCATACTTTTCTTTCTACTTTTCCCATTTTCTTTAATCCCTGAAGTACTCCTTAAATCATTCCACTCCACTATTCACTAAAATAGGAAGTGTAACAGTAGTCAAGGGCCGGTAACAGTGAACACTACCTTAAGTTACACTCCTCTCACTTCTCTCTCTGAT
>NC_059304.1:8292443-8312443 GCF_017591435.1 Portunus trituberculatus | reverse complement strand
CGTTTTTTTTTCTTTCATGTGTGTTTATTTTCTCATTTTTTGCTCCATTAAGTGTTTGGTCTTTCCTTTTCTCTTTACAATTTTTCCGTTTACTGCCTGAGTTATTGATGCAAGATGTTATTTTAGTTTTCGTTTATTCATTTGTCTATTCATTTATTTATTTGACGACTCTCCTTTTCCCTATACGTTAGTTTTATCTTTTCGTCTTTCCTTCTATACTTGACGTCACAACAATATCATAGAAAACGAGAAGCAATTTTTTTTCTTTTTCCTCTCTCTGTCAAAGTTTCATACTATTCATCTGTAGTTTTTTTTTTTTTTTTTTTTTTGGGGGGAGGTGTTTCGTGTTTGTGTGGCGAAATCAATGGCGTAAATGCAGGGTGTCTCAAGTTATTTTCAGCTCAGCACACAAAAAAATATTTACACACACACACATACACGTTCATATATAATATCTTTAGTTGTGAAAGAAAATCGCAGGGCACGTTTTTTGACATTAAAAGTTTGCAATATTATGACACTTCCGGTGAACAGAGGTGCTTTCTCTCTCTCTCTCTCTCTCTCTCTCTCTCTCTCTCTCTCTCTCTCTCTCTCTCTCTCTCTATCTATATATCCATCTACCCATCTTTATGTACTTACTTATGCTGGTACTAAATCCAATTAATCTATCTTTCTCTTAATTTGATTTAGCTTTTATTCATGTAATTGTTTGTTATTTACATATTTCTCCGGTGTGTGTGTGTGTGTGTGTGTGTGTGTGTGTGTGTGTGTGTGTGTGTGTGTGTGTGTGTGTGTGTGTGTGTGTGTGTGTGTGTGTGTGTGTGTGTGTGTGTAATTTAGCCGAGGGCGTGGTTGCAAGTTTAGTAATACTGATATTTGACAGTTCCATGTGTGTGTGTGTGTGTGTGTGTGTGTGTGTGTGTGTGTGTGTGTGTGTGTGTGTGTGTGTGTGTGTGTGTGTGCTTGCGTGCGTGCGCGCGCGTACATGTGTGCGTCCGCGTGAGTCTGTAATTTCCTACGTATCTGTATCATAAACACACACACACACACACACACACACACACACACACACACACCCGCCATCCTTACAAAACGCCTTTCAGTATTGCGAGATGAAAAAGCGTAACTCCTAGACGACAGGCAACCAACCTTCCAGACGCTAATGTACGTGTTTACCTAGACGAAGCATTGCCAGGTAACACACACACACACACACACACACACACACACACACACACACACACACACACACACACACACATTAAGTAAAGATCCTATACTTTTCATTTATAAAAACTAGAAGTATTTCAATAATAAATAGTATGAAATATCTGTTACGTGTAAACAAAGGATTTCAAACATAGCACTTAGATAACTCAATGAAAACGCAATAAAACTTTAAACAATAAACCCAGTGACAATAAAGTGAAGAAGAGAGTGAACTAACTGATCAACTGACAGATTCACTAATAACTGAAAACGCCACACAATAAAAGGATTCTCGTCCCACACAGAATAAGAGCATAATCAGAAAATACGTCCTTGTGTTCCAGAGCTGAGGAAATTTAAACGGTACGTGAGGTAGTGATCCAAACATCAGAAGTTGCGGAAGGCAGCGAGGGGCGTTTACTGTGACCTAGTGTGCGTGTGGAAGGAGGAAGTGGTGCGTAAGAAAGACATGTTTTTGTGCCTTATGTTCCTTATGCTTCAAACACGTACTTCGACAACCCACTACCCTATTATCTACGTGGCCTTATCTGATCCGATGGCTGGTTGGGAGCGGGAGATTATTATATACGAGAGCTTTCCATCTGGACCAGGTTTTCTACATAGGTTTTTCATGTTCTCCCAAAACCTAGTATAGAAAGTTTACTACACCTGAAAGTTATCACTATTCTATCCAATCTTTCACCTGCCGAAGTATTAAGTTTTTCCTCATAATGTTTGGTATCAAAGTGTATATCTAAACAGAAGCTATCACTTATGTGCTTATCATCGATGTATCTATATTGAATTTCTGAAGCATGTGAAGTAAATCTATGAAGTGCATCTATATACAACAAGGCAGCATCCATGTAAAATGCCAGTTCAAAATTCATATATGCAACCATACGTCCAGAAAATCTGACATGAACTTCAATTTTCAAACGTGATTGGATGGCTATTCCTCTTACAAAAGTGTCCAGGTCGTATGAAGAGGACGGCATTCAAAACACTTTAGAGATATATTCACTGTATTTAAAGCAATCTGTCTCCTTAATACCTATTGACTTAAGGTGATTAATTAGTGGGTATCTATAAGAAGCTTCCCTTTGTTGATTTGTAAGTACTCTTCTTTATAATTCCATTCAGTAACATCTTTTTTTTACCGCTAACCACTCTTGGACATTCTTTTTCGTTATTCAGCCATCCCTAAACAGTTATAAATTGCAACTATAAATTGCAAAATGTACTCCTTTTTATCCCTTTCCCTCTTGCTGTCACTGCTGTGTATTGTTGCATGTCGTAGTGAAAAGATTAATGTTCCCAGATCATGGGTGGAGGAAGTCACTCACAACACTCCGGATTCGTTCAAGGTACTCAGGCAGCGGTTCTCTAATACCTGATGACTGACAGGTGGTGGTCCAAACAAGTCTCACTTTCTTCTATGGGTTTTTGGTTCGTTAGGCCACATTCTTTTTGCTTTCACTTTCCTGCATGGCCTCCTGGTTGGATACCCTACGTCATCTTTCGCTTCAATTCCTAACAGGACTTCTTGGTCCTTTACGCTTCATGTGCTTGAGTGGGTTCTTAGTTCGTTTTTGGCTCCAGTTCTTTGCATCGGCACTTGATTTGTTACCTCGTGATATCTTTAACGTTACTTTATACTACGTATCCCCTTCAGTTTAACGTCTGACTGCTATAAACATGAAAGAGGGTCTCATATAATAAACGAGTATAACTTAGATAGACAGACTTACCAGTAAAAGAAATTATTAAGTATATCAAAGTTTTTGGTGTCTGCAAATCCGTTTAAGCTCAGTAGAATGACATAGGCATTCTCAAGTGATATGCTCTCATCAGTTACTAGGAAAACATTATTCAAAGAAAGTGTGTGTGTGTGTGTGTGTGTGTGTGTGTGTGTGTGTGTGTGTGTGTGTGTGTGTGTGTGTGTGTGTGTGTGTGTGTGTGTGTGCAAGGGAAAGTCAGGCTGGATAATCACGGTCGGTACTGTTCACGTCCCATATGGCGCCACGCGGGGAGCCGCCACCACTGCCAGCCACCTTGTGTTTTTGCTTCTTCTTTCTCCTCCTCCATTCCCCTTGCAGCGGCGTCTCGGGTTTCCAAGATGCGAGACTATGTGCATGGAACTGCTTATTTGTGTAAAGGGGAAAGTGTGTGCGCTGCCTGTGTCCCGCCATTACATGCTCAGCGGTCTGGGGAGGGAAGGGAAACAGGAGCAGCGTTGCATTGAGATGAATCGACGCCTTTCAATAATCCTTTCAAGACCAGCGAGTCAGTTTCGCATTCTAAATCCCATTGAACCAGTTTATAAAACTGGTTACTATATATTCCGTTATGATGGGTTTTAATACCATGTAGTTAGTCATCCATTGCAATATTTTACTTGATTTCTAATGGTTAGCAAGGTCATTTAGTGAAGTCTGGAACCCGTTTCCAACATTCACTGAGTATGTACGTTTGATTATGAAAAATGTAAACTAAATAATAACAACAACGATAATAAGTCACCACAAATAACTCCATGTCTACTGCTACTACTACTACTACTACTACTACTACTACTACTACTACTACTACTACTACTACTAAAAAACACACACAAAAAAAAGGACCTGAGCGAAAAAACAGCAAAACAGAACCACGCCACGCAACACTCCCAAATGTAATAAAAAGACTCTATCAATTTTGCAACACTAACCCTTTTGATTTACCCATTACTGCACGCATAACACGACACCTCACGGACACACATGATGCAAATTAAAGACCACTAATAGAGAGAGTACATAAATCCATGAAAACTCACTAAATAACACAGTAAAGCACTCTAAAACGCAGATAATCACATGACACTGACTTTCATTGCAGTTCTTGTGTGTGTGTGTGTGTGTGTGTGTGTGTGTGTGTGTGTGTGTGTGTGTGTGTGTGTGTGTGTGTGTGTGTGTGTGTGTGTGTGTGTGTGTGTGTGTGTGTGTGTGTGTGTGTGGGGAGGGAGGGGCGGTAGGGAAAGTGTACAGTACATACATACATTCATACATACAAACGAGAAAACTATCCAGATGGCGCCGAGTGTCCCCTGTCCGTAGGTGTAGAAAATGGACGCTGATGACAGAAAGAGGAGGAGGAGGAGGAGGAGGAGGAGGAGGAGGAGGAGGAGGAGGAGGAGGAGGAGGAGGAGGAGGAGGAGGAGGAGGAGGAGGAGGAGGTGGAGGAGGAGGAGAAATACAAAAAGGGCCAAGCAGCAACACACCTACCAGAGTGTTTGATGATGAAAAATTTGTGGCTCGCTGTGTTTCACCGGAGCACGTAGCCCTCTCCGTTACTTAGGAGCGGATATGAACGTATGATCCTTATGGGATTTAACGAGCGAAGGACCATGAGTAAAGAAGAAAGAAATAGAAAGAAAACTCTGAAACAAAGTGACCATCGGAAATTTCGTCCAAGTTATTTATCGAGAATTTGGAGAGTCGCAACTGTACGTGAGTGAATAACGTTCAAGGGGAGGCCATTTCATACGTGTTTAATTCGACTCAAAAAAAAATAAATAAAAATGTTTTCTTGCAATCTTAAGCCGTTATTTCAAGTGAAGTTTGTACGGTAGACCGTTAGGAAATCAATATTTTTATTTTGAAAACCTTAAAATTTCAAAACGTTGTTACAGGTTGATATGCGCCTGGTGAGCGAGATAGTAAGTGTAACTATTGATCGCGTTCCTGGTATGACTTACTACATAATCTTAAAACAATCTTACTTTACTCGACGTCGTATTTTGTTATCATTTTGCAGTATCCTTTTTTTTTTATCCAAATCCACCCTACAGACAATAACAATAACAATAATAATACACCCACATTTCATTTTTTCCTCTGCAATGAAAGCGTGAACAATACAGAGAGAAGAGAAAAAAAAAATTGCTTATACCTGTTTGCTTGCTCGCCTTTCGGTACGCCTGTCAGCACGGTGATGACTGAATGCAGGGCGGAGCGAGGCGGCGAAGGGAAGGGAAGGAGGGAAGGAGGGTAGGCGGGATGGAGGGAAGGAGTGAAAGTTTGCTGGGAAAGGAAGCCACACAAGGGAAACCGAAAGTCCTGCCATTTGTGGACAACGGAAAGGAAACTGTAAGTGTGGCAGAGGGCAGACACACAGACTGACTAAAGAGAGAGATAGAGGGTGGGGTCTGAGGGCAATGAAAGTGAGAGGTTATGAAGGAAAGGAAAATAAACAAGAGTATATATTCGCCTTACCTCAATACTATTAATACTATATACCTGTCATGATTTTTACTGCTTCACCTACACTGCCTAAATATTCTATCACATTTACTCCACTCATCTTCTTTATCTTGATTTTCAGCACCTGTATTGCTAAATATCTATCTTATAATCCAACGTTTTACTCCACCGACCACCACCTGCACTGCCTTAGGTCAACACCACTCGGAAACGAACACCGCGCCGATAAAACATAAAGAAAAAAACATGCAAGGTAATTAAGGGTAAAGGCGATTATTGCACGACTATTCATGAGCATTTACACGATAGCCAGCATTAATACCCAGCCCTAAAAAGATGCTGCTCAACTCCAATAAGCAGCAGCTCCCCGCCTCCTCGCAGATAACTAAGTGTGCTGGCTCTGATGACAGTCATATTCATCCTCCATCACACTAGTTACAGAGATATCGCGCCCTGCCAACCGATGCATTTTTTGGGGCAATGATATGCTTGAGAAGACACATTTATTTGATTTTATTCTAGTGTGTGTGTGTGTAAAATATTATCTGCGAATAACTCTTGTCGAAGTTCTTATCATATTTTTTTTAATATAATGAATCTCTCTCTCTCTCTCTCTCTCTCTCTCTCTCTCTCTCTCTCTCTCTCTCTGATTATGCCTTACTTTTCGTCTTCTTTTTCTAACAATCTTTTTTTTCCTACTCAACACCAAAACTGTACAAGTATATTCACACAAATAACCAACAAAACATACAAACAGCCACAAAATTCATACCCTTCAACCACCACCACCACTACCATATACAGCCTTTCCTCCCCTTCTCTTTCCTTCCTTTCCCATCCGTATCTCAGCCACCATTACAATGCCTCCCAGACGTCAGGTACTTCACACAGCAACGGGGGACGAGAAGAAATACGTGCTCTCCTGCCTTGCCTTGCCGGGCCGCGCCGTGCTTAACCGAGGGACGTGCATCACTTATGACAGGTTCCTTACTACAACTACTAGTACTATCTCCACCTCCACCACTTTCTCCACCTCGAGGCTCTGCACTGCCCAACATGCATACCAAACCACAGCTGCTCCTTCTGCTCCACCTTCTCTAGCTGATGACTTAATGCAAGCGGAAAGCACTCAAGAGAACCGCGTGTTTGGAATCTAGAGAGTGAGAGACAGAGATGGAGAGAGGAGAGGGGGTTAGGAATGAAAGTCAATCTCCATACGTTTTCGACCTTTCTTTGTCGTGACTGGAACATGTTTAATATAAGTCCAGGCGTGAAGGAAAGGAGTCGCGGTGGTGGTGTTGCCGCCGTGAGCCAGGTAAAGTGATCGACGCGGCCTTCAGTGTGCCGGCCGCCAAGTAAAGGAGGAATTTTGTAATGATGGAGTTATGATGTCAAAGAAACAAGGACAGGAAATGTAAGGCTACTGGCGAGGAGTGAAACATAGGAAGTGGTCCAGTAGTCAGTTAATCATCCCCTCTCTCTCTCTCTCTCTCACCGTACAATGACTGTGAAGGAGTTAGCGCACCGCACACTGGCACTGCTGCACACACGGGCCGCACCCAGCACGCGTCGCGGAGCCGCAGGGGAGACAACTTCCCGGTGGGGACGAAATGACCACCCAGTCTGGATTACATCAGGAAACGCTGTGGCTTTCGATATAGTGCCGTGAAACATAGATTATTAGGTCTATGTTCTCAGGGCTTCCCCGCTCAAGGAAACCCGGATGTGGGCGTCGGTGACTGAAGTATTAAAGGAGACGCTGAAGTTTATGCGCCACATCATGGCATGGAGAAGAGGAATGCATTCATTACCGGGACGCATTCTTACCATGAGTTTGAATATGATTTGACGATTTTATTTACATTAGAGTCAGAAGATTAATGGCCAAAGTCTTCATGATTTTGATCCTCTTATATGTTTGTGAATTTGTAGAAAATCACCAAATAGTAACCAGAATGAATATGAAACCACATCATGATACTGAAGAGGTTAAGAGGAGCAGGAGTAGGATGCGGATGTTTTCAATACTATTCACTTCCATCAAGTATACGCCGCTAGTGGTGCACCCATACCTATCCACATGAATACATACATAGTAAATACTAGTAAATGCATAAAAAAGACAGATAAACAGACAGACACAGACACATAATTACACATTCACACATATACATACACTTCTCAGGAGCATTTAAGGTTGCTACCGAACTAATACTATTTAACGAGTTGCAGCTTTTTATCAGTCCTTCTTTCTTTTCTTCAGCTTCCGCCACTGCCATATGAATAACTTATCTTCACTTTATTCTAATTTACCACACACAGTTGAGCCTCACACATCGCCCTCTGGCCTCCTCCCCGTCCCTGCGTGAGGTGAAGGAAAGTGACGCATTGATGGCCACACCAGACACACCATTGCCAGGCGATTGTGTCTGGCGTGCGGCTGTCTGTCTGTCTGTGAGCGGAACTGACCACGTGACGGTTGCACTTTCCCACCGCCTTGACTATACACTTCCCGTGTTTTATGTGTCACTTGACTCAGGGACGGCACACACACACACACACACACACACACACACACACACACACACACACACACACACACACTTTATGTAATACGCAAGAACGCTGCAGTACAATAGAAAATAAATTTTACTCAATTCACGGGGAAATGTGTGTTTCACTGTTTGATCTGCTGCAGTCTCTGACGAGACAGCCGGACGTTACCCTACGGAACGAGCTCAGAGCTCATTATTTCCGATCTTCGGATAGGCCTGTGACCAGGCACACACCACACACCGGGACAACAAGATCACAACTCCTCGATTTACATCCCGTACCTACTCACTGCTAGGTGAACAGGGGCTACACGTGAAAGGAGACACACCCAAATATCTCCACCCGGCCGGGGAATCGAACCCCGGTCCTCTGGCTTGTGAAGCCAGCGCTCTAACCACTGAGCTACCGGGCGTGTGTGTGTGTGTGTGTGGTTTGTTACAGAACATGCACTTCAGTCCCTGAGAGAGAGAGAGAGAGAGAGAGAGAGAGAGAGAGAGAGAGAGAGAGAGAGAGAGAGAGAGAGAGAGAGAGAGAGAATATCTTGTAGATGAATTAGCATTTTTGATCACAGGGTTAATTTCTTTTATTTCTCCTCCACCTCCTCGTTCTCCTCCTCAATCACTAGTAACAAGGTCAAACTAACAAAACAGCGCCCTTTCATTACTACCATCTAGCAATATACACTTAAGAAGGACAACAGGCTGCCAAAACTAACGAACAATACTCTTCTCAACATTATTCTTCGGAACAACAAACAACGACAGGAAAAAATGTTTAGAACAGGAGGCAAACTTAGCGACACTCAAGGAAGGCGAGCGGTCACGTGACATTATCAGGAAAGAGATGCCAGATACCTCTTTCTCCCCCACATAATTATCGCTATTCCCTAGTTTGTATATTATCTTCCTTGTGTATTGTGTTTAGATGAGAGAGAGAGAGAGAGAGAGAGAGAGAGAGAGAGAGAGAGAGAGAGAGAGAGAGAGAGAGAGAGAGAGAGAGAGAGAGAGAGAGAATCACTGGTTAGGCAATGTTTAAAATCAGCTGACTTGTCTACTAATCAGTAAACAACGACACTGTATCTAACTACATGATTATCTATTTGACCGGGATTATTCATACATCATTACTTACTAAGGGTTCATGGAGGCGTTGAGGGCGAGGAAGTAACCACAAACATAAACAAGGAGGGAGGAGACAGTACGTGACACATCTCACTGCCCCCAGGACAGACTGATAAATGGCGCACTGTCTTTATATATAGCTACACTTGAGACACTAAATAGTACAAGTGTTTATCGTGCAGATTTGATTAGCTTTTATTTTTTCAAGTTGTGTTTAGGATTCGTCAAAATCACAGCAAGCATCTGATGGAAAGATACTAAGAAGCTTTACATCCGCGATCACTCTCACTGTGGTCCTCCTGCTGACGTCACCATAACAACACCAAGCTGCCTCCCATCTCCTGCCCGTCCCAGCTTCTCATCGCCTTCTCAGCACCTAGCTCCTCCTCGCTACACACTTCTCCGAGGTAAGATTTCTATGGTGTGCTGCTGTTATATTTGGTTGTGGTAGGAGGAATGTAGCTGTATTTAAGACGAAATATGGATGATTTTGTTGGACTGAAGGCAAAACGTGTCGGGGGTGCGCACACACACACACACACACACCGCCGTAGGTATTGCAATAGTTCAGTGATTTAGATGATGTGCATTGGTGATCAAGTGGTGGAGTGTCTGAATTAATAGCCATATCACATTGTCACGTATATACGCAGAGGGTGAGGGTTAGCGGCGATCAGTCCACCATACCCCCATTGAAAACAGGTTCAGGATCCCATGCCATGAAGAATGAATAGTATTAGACTAGACATAGGACTCATCAGTGTCACGTAGCTTGGGTATCACATGGAGGATTAGTTACCGTGTAGCTTAAGACTCACGCATGGTCTATCTGTCCTATCACAAGAAAATAATATGTTACATATCTCCATGAGTCTAGACATGATGCCTGTTATCTCCATAAATTACCTGAGGCTGACCTGATTCGCCACAGCCATGGCCGAGAAGTTCAGTTCCAGACTCACAATACAGGGGTGCGTTATGGTGTTCCGTGTTTGTAATGCAGTGACCCGATGCTCTGCGGGAGGCCCTGCAATCTTAAATATTATGTTTCGGCCTGATAGGTAATTTTTCACCCGTGAGAAAATTATCTTGCTTTTATGGCATATTGTTTGATAGTAGAAGTTTAATTGTAATAACGAAAAAGGGCACAAGATTTTGTTCCACATTTTTTTTATTACTCTTATTAAAACCAAAACACATAGAGCATACCATCACACTTCTCTTCACTTCCCTTCAAAGAACAGCTTCAGCCTGTACCGAGGCACAGATTGGGCTCCTGAGCCACCGGGACACTGAATCGCGGGCTGAGTACACCAACACAGTCATTTTTCCATTTTTTTCCCCGGTGATCGATTAAGATATTCAGCAACTGTTTCTTAACTATGTTTGCTGCCATAAAAGAGAAGATTAAAAAGGTCTTCGGGGGCAGCCCCTCCCGCATTGTTGCCTCGAAGGAGAAACAGGTAGACTTCGAGGGGATGCTGCGTCTGGCCACTGAGCACCATGAGGAGCTGCCCCACGCCTGCCTGCTGGAGCGGCCTTCGGTGAGCTGCACCCGTTGCCACCTGGCGGCGGTGATGCAGACCGACCTTCATAATGTTGATGCGGGTAAGCTAACCAACCTGCAGAGGCAGGAGATCTTACACCTCGCCTTTGCTCACCGCGATGTCCTACTCCACACCTGTGGGGACGCCAACAAAAGGAGTGCGCGCTGTGTACGCTGGACGGGCTGGGAATTTGCCAGGGCTGCCAACACACATCCCTGGCTGACCTGCTGCTGAGGTGGGAACAGCAGTGCTTACCTGAGGGATGTGTTGATCGCAGGCAGCTAATTGTCCTTGATCACCACTCTCATCACCTCTTTCCCCTTCTGTCATTCGTCAACCTGTGGAAGGGAATCACGCCTGCCATGGCCACATTTTATACCTCGGCCGCAAGGCTCTTCTCACTCCCAATCCTTCGACTCCACTCACTCCCCGCAAAGAATCCACAGCCGTTTGTCGCACAGTACACGATGCTGGCTCCAGCACACACGCCACCCACCTTCAGGGAGGCCGCGCCCATTCCGGTCCCGCGCCCCATCCCACTCACCCTGAACTCCGCACACCGAACAATGATAATCTCTCTTCAAAGCCCTCCGCCTAAGTTCCTCTGTAAGCAGGGCCGCGTCATCGTACCAAAGGCTCTCCTCCGACAAGCAGAGAGGGCACGTCACGAGATCCCGCACGCGTGTGACCCGCCCCTTCAGGACCCCACGTGTATCGCTTGCCTTCTTGCTCACTTCACCTCCCTGTTGGGCCTCCCTTGACTCTGCTCCTTCAGTAACCTTGCTTCCTCCTGTCTTCCCCATCAGCAGACTTCCATCGTGATCCTCCCTCCCCTCCCGTCACAATCCTGACCTCTCAAGCGCTCAAGGAAGGCAGGAGAGCTAAGCCAAGGAGCCTAACGCACGCCCTTGCCAGAAGTGAACCCTTTTTTTCCTGGTGACCTTTTCGTGACATGACCCTCCGCCTTCGTTGTTTTTTTCTCTCATATTCCTTACTGTTTCTTTCCTTCATACTATTCTTAGCAAAAAGCAAAAATGAAGTCTGATCTTTCCCATGCATTTTCAATTTCTTCCTTATTTTTGGATGGATTTTTTTTTTCCTCTTTTCCCTCCAGCCTTGCCAGCCTGTTTATCTATTCCATTCAGAATGTATCAGTGCAATATATGTATAAATTCCTGTACGTTCCTTTCCTTCGTGACTAGAAATAGCGATAGATGTGAAGGTCATTACACATTAAATTCTGACATTTTGTGTATCCTTCAAGTGTGTGTGTGTGTGTGTGTGTGTGTGTGTGTGTGTGTGTGTGTGTGTGTGTGTGTGTGTGTGTCAAAACAGACAGCGAGGTGCGTGAGGCTGAAAAAAAATGCTTGTCAGAGAAAGGTTGACGGCCATACATGATTCTACACACACACACACACACACACACACACACACACACACACACACACACACACACACACACACACACACACACACACACACACACACACACACACACACGGGGACGAGATGAAAGGAGGCATTTAAAAAGATAATGACTATCTCTTAAAAACATGAAAGTATTTTTTCACTACACTCAAACATTCCAGTGGTATCTCTCCTCCTTCTCTCTCCTCCTCTTGCTTCCATCTCTACGTCTCCACACGCCCCAACCTTCCCCTCCCCCCTCCCCTCCACGTGTCACATGCTCTCGTCACCACAATACTCAAGGTTATGTCGTGACCCTTATAAGTCCACACCCTGACCTATACCAACAACCTGTATACATTATTCCGTCACCTGTACCTCACATGCACGCACGCCCGCTCCACCTCTCGCTGCCACACTCCCACTCCACCCATCCACATCACCACTCCACGCATTCCGTCCTTCTTTTGTGCCATTTTTAAAGCAATTGTGTTTTTCTTAAGTCTTGTTTGTTTTATGTTATTTCTATTTTTATTTTGTCTTGTATAGTTGATTTTTTGTAATTTTTTTTTTTGTAAAGCAGTTTCTTTTTCTTTTCCTTTTTTTTTCTTTTTTGGGTGTTTTTCAAGTCAGTCAATCAATCAGTCAACTCAACGGTACTACATCCAGACACCACGCACTCCATACTTCTTTCCTCCTTCATCTTGCATCCATGATCATACCACCCATCCACGCTCTCACGCTCCCACACACACACACACACACACACACACACACACACACACACACACACACACACACACACACACACACACACTAATTTCTCTTTACCAACCCACTTCTGAACATTTATATTCATTTACAACTACTCACGCATGCACTCTATCTGGACTCCACTCTTTTCACGCACTTTAACTTGTATCAAACTGTATGGACTCTCATTAATTAAGACCGTTTCAGTTTAGCTCTCACAGTCTCTTTTTCATTACTGACTATTGATTACTTAGCTATCAGTATAAACACGAAAACACTTGAAAAATCCCTATAATTTCCAGTAGATAACGTGAAAAGTAATTCATTCTTTTTTTTCTGTTGGCGAGTCAGAATTTTCACTGTTAACCGTCAGTATAGTCACAGAAACACAATAATTTCCACTAGAACCTTTTAAAAATGATCGAGATGAAATACTGAAATCATTTGAGAATATCCATTTTTTTTTTTTATCTCACACTAACCTCTTTTCTCTCTCTCTCTCTTAGCAAAAGAAAAAAAATAATAAGGTAATTTCCATGATACCTTATGAAACAATCCCCGACACACAGCCACTTCCTATTTATATATCATTTCATTAAGACAATCTCCACAAAATGATGTCTTGTGTCTATCTTATCACGGAGGGAGTCTCGCATACTAATTATCGTTTATGTTCACACTATTCTTCAAAAGTAAATCCCCGAATGTAATTGTAATACGAAACAAGGCAATAAGGTGTTCCAGTGTGGCGATGATGTCACGTGCCTAGAGAGAGAGAGAGAGAGAGAGAGAGAGAGAGAGAGAGAGAGAGAATGCGTCGTACCCTTTCGACCTTATACGTAAGTTAAGAGCTCCATTATCTCTCTCTCTCTCTCTCTCTCTCTCTCTCTCTCTCTAGAGACACCTATTAGCGGCGCCAATTTCACCTCCGGGCGCCCATTATTACCTTCACGTGGAGGGGGCGCTGTAATGTAATGCCAGGCTGGATGCAACAAGCGGCCAGCTAATGATAATATCTGGTTATGCCTTGTGCCTGAAATCAGAAACGTTTGATTCTCACCAAGTCTGTTTTCAAAGGCCACAGAGATGATCAGCCGGGTTATCAAGAGTGTTTCTTCCATTATAATAATATAGAAAACTTGTTTGTCTGTCATTTCATTAGTACCATTAAAAACACTCAGAAGTACGTCTAACTTCAATTACAGCCTTTTGAAAGTAGTGGAGGTGCATTGCACAAACCAGTTTGGCTGTTACTTAGTAATTTTCAATAGATGAATATGAAATAATGTGTTGCTTTTTTTTTTCAATGGATTGCATGAAGGGTTCCTGGTTTCCTGTACTTTGGACATGAAATCTCTCATGCACCAAAGGTTTCCTAACGTGGCGTAGCGTGACTAATCCTCGTGCAGGAGGCGAAGCAGGAACACTCTTCCTTTGGTGACACTTTCCAGTGCTTTCCTCATGGCATATGACCCGGACACAGCGCGCAGTGCAGGCAGGTCTGGCGCTTGGCCTTTCTGGACAAATATCCTTATTTCACATTTCCATAATTTGTCGCCACAATCTGACAAGAAAAGACGTTCACTAGTTTTGTTGCAGACTCAAAATAACTCTCTGGTGAAAATGCTCCAAAAAGAATATGACTACTGCAGTGAAGGGGCCTACACGTGACACTTTATAAAGCAATATGTATATAAACTATCCTATATCCACCTATTGCCCCTATCCATGAATGTCTGTTGTCTTATAAAGATTGCGTATTCTAGTCATTTGAGCCAGACAGAACTAACAGACGCACTTGTCAGGCAGGCCCTTTGGGAAAAATCAGACCAAATGCACTCTTCCTCCTCACTCACACACACACACACACACACACACACACACACACACACACACACACACACACACACACACAAACTTTGACGGGCGGCAAAAAGACGACGCTAAACGAGGACTTAATTGCCGCTGACGGAGTGTTTAGGCCGCGCTGCCGAGCCAGGAGGCGGAGATTGAGGGGTGTGAGGTGGCAGGGGACGGTCAGGTCGTGGCCTGAGGGAACCGCAACACACTGTGGGGCCGCGGACCTCTCCATCACCCGCCGCGACGTCAAGTGTTTCTCTTTATGGGAGGAAGATGCGAGATGTCAACGTGAGATAACGGTGCCTCCCACGGGTGCCTCCCACGGGTGCCAGGGGCTTCAGGGGCTCCAGATGGCCGTGGTTGCTTTCCCACCAGGTCTCTTGAGTCTTGCAACAGCCTAGGGAGTGGCGGGAGAGAGCCAGGGCGTGGTAGGGAGGGAAAGGAAGTGAGGCAGGGAGGGAGGGAAGGAGGAAGGGAAGGCGGCAGTGATTGGTAGTTTAAATTAGACTCCATCCCGCCGCGGCCTCAGGAGAATTAAGGTCCCGCTGACACGACTCTTAATCCGGCTATTCAGATACGTGCTTCCTGTTGCGAGAGAGAGAGAGAGAGAGAGAGAGAGAGAGCACCTTTGTTCACCAAAATGCTACAGTATAACGTATTTTCATATCTAGAACGTGTCTTGAGATTTTTATTTTATTGGAAATAAAATTCATATGCGTGGGTGTAATGAGAGAGAGAGAGAGAGAGAGAGAGAGAGTGAGAGTGAGAGAGAGACTTGCTTTCTATTCCCTCCGATTCCCTATCTCATCCTCTCTCTCTCTCTCTCTCTCTCTCTCTCTCTCTCTCTCTCTCTCTCTCTCTCTCTCTCTCTCTCTCTCTCTCTCTCTCTCTCTCTCTCTCTCTCCTGCTGCAGTGCTCGGGTGTGGAACAAAGTGTCGCATTGTCTGCTTGTGTGAGGCATGAAAGGAACACGTTTATTTATCTCCTTATTGTCTCCTTCTAAAGGTTTCTCATGTAAGAATTGAGTGACTTCTCTTTCACTCTCCAACCTTCCCTCCCATCTCATCGTCAGTCACTTGGTTGGCGCCTCAAAGACATACATACATACAGGCTGTCCAGTTCCCTTTCTCTCTATCTTTCTATCCCTTTCTCTCTCTCTCTCTCTCTCTCTCTCTCTCTCTCTCTCTCTCTCTCTCTCTCTCTCTCTCTCTCTCTCTCTTTCTCTTTCTGATCTTTCTTTCCTCCTTTGGTCTGTCGAAATAGTGGGAGTGGTTCCGCAAGGGGTGTGTGTGACTTTCCTGTTGGTTTATTGATCTGTTTATCTTTATCTTTGTCATTGTTTTCCTCTTGTCTTTATTTGTATTCGTTTGTTGTGTTTTAGATATTTGGTGTTTTCGCTGTATTTGTCTTTATGAGTGGGAATTTATGAAGGATTTTTTTATGGCGTGATGTCCAGTTAGTAAAATGTTTTGTATGTGTGTGTGTGTGTGTGTGTGTGTGTGTGTGTGTGTGTGTGTGTGTGTGATATGATGGATAGATACATGGATAGGTAGATAGAAAATAAGGATATAGATAGATACGAGTTTACATATATGCATTCGTGGATACAGATCAAGATTCACAGGTGATAGAGAGTGTGACAAAGAGATGAACAGAAGGACAAAGAGATAGGTAGGTAGATTGTCTATTTATTTCTGTGTAATTTCATGTAGATTTTAATTTACGAGTGTTCTTCAGTCTATCAAACAAATATTGGTACTATACACTATATCACTAGGAAACACACACACACACACACACACACACACACACACACACACACACACACACACACACACACACACACACACACACACACACTCTTCCCATACCTTTCCCGTTTAGAGGTTAGCTTTTTCTTCCTATTAATTAACACAGGTAGACACAAAACCAGACACTCCCGCCCTCCCTCCTCCATCCTTACTCGAAAAAAATGACATAGAAAGGGACACCAACTAACCTGTTCACAAGTTATCACCTTTTTTTTTTTTTTTTTTTTTCTTTTTTCATTGTTTTTACTTCCACGTTGTCCAGATCTTGTTTATGGTTCCACTGTCTTCTGCTTACACGACAACCTTTCTCTCTCTCTCTCTCTCTCTCTCTCTCTCTCTCTCTCTCTCTCTCTCTCTCTCTCTCTCTCTCTCTCTCTCTCTCTCTCTCTCTCTCTCTCTGTTGGCTCAGGTCGTGGAGAGTGAAAGTGGAGAGGAGAGTGGTTGGTTGGTGGCCGGTCACACACACACACACACACACACACACACACACACACACACACACACACACACACACACACACACACACACACACACACATTGCAACACTGCTGATGTTTGTTGAAGCTATACGTTTGTTTCATATTGATGGACACGTGCTCTCTTTCTCAGCTTGTATGGTGAGAGCAGAGAATGGAATGGTGATGGTGCTAGTGGTGATGATAACAGTATAGACCCTAGTAGTAGTATAAACCCTTTGACTGCCACTCGATACAGCTGTTCCTTGTTACCAACCACTTTGAGACAGCTTTACTTATTCCACAGACGAATGCAACCTTTAAACTGGGAAGATATTGTGTGTTTTTTATTGCTAAGTTAATATATAGATGCTTGTAGACTTAATGTATTGGTTCTAAGGCTTCTAATTGTTTGGCGTCGTGGTGAAAGGGTTAAACTACTCACTCCCTGTAGGACGCTGCGTGGGAAATGGTACTCGTAAAAGTTCTTCTTGTTGACTGTGGGGAAATGGGAAAAGTTTGAGATGATTTTGTGACTCTTAGGCGTATTCTGATCAAATTGGTAAAGGGTAGTGAGAGAGAGAGAGAGAGAGAGAGAGAGAGAGAGAGAGAGAGAGAGAGTTGATTATACGTGCAAATCATAGTTAACCTTTTCACTATTGCACTTTTTTTTTCTTTCTCTCAACCACTTGTGACTTTTTAAAGACTTACTTTTATAATACAATTTTTTTTAACAAGTTGCAGCTCACAAATGACGAAATAAATCATGTTTTTTTTTTTTTTTTTTTTTTATGTTCTTCGGCAAACATTTTATTTTTCTACCGTTTTCTGAAAGTGACAAAAGTTATAGCAATTGGAAAAAAAAACACAATATATTCTTTTAAATCACAATACATTTCACTAGCTACCAAAATACTAACGTTTATTATTGATACTAGTACTAAAAATGGTCAAGAAATAACGAGTCAAATAAGAAAGACTACAGTGTTTTCACGAGCTTACTTTTAGCTTAACTTTGATCCATCTGTTTATCAATGAAAGGACACGTGGGTTTATTATTCAGGCTTCCGTAGGTAAGACTAGTTAGAGGAGAGAGAGGAATAAGGAGAGATGTCAGTGATGGTGAAGCGCAGAGTCTTAATTCTTGGGCTCTAATACTCTGACCTTAATCTCTGTGTTTATTTATCTTCTCCTTTCGCTATTGTAGTATCTAATTGTTATGCTCGTTTCTCTCTCTCTCTCTCTCTCTCTCTCTCTGTATTGGACTAACGAAAATTGATAGGTAAAGATGTATAAGAGAAGCATCGGGAAGTCTAAAGGTTTGCATGTGATAGTCTGTAAGTAAAGAAGATCGTGCTTACCAACACTCACCTGTCTGTCATCTTGATCCATAAATTCCTCCAGACTTTGAAAGCTCTCTGTTTGGTCACCACTAACAATCTGATTATTTAGTGGGTTTTCTTTCTTCCTAGAGTTCACTACTTAGTTTGTGATTTTTTTTTTTTCTTGTCTAGAGTCTTTAAAGTTCGCAATTCGACCTTTATCTGTCACTTAGCTTTTTTTTTTTTTTCCATGTTTTCGCTACATTGTTTATCTTAGTGCTTGAATTTGTTATCCGTTTTCTGTTTCTGTGGGTGGAGACAGAAGTGGAAATATAAGAAGGCAGTGACGATACAATGCTGTCTGTGTCTTGCCACCTCAAAACTCTTCCTTAAACCTTTCACCTGAAGACAATTTTTCCTATTAAATATCTTATCTCTGACAACATTCTTAGACACATTTTTACAGCAGTCTTTTTAATTGTACTGTGGTCTAAAAAAAACTCAAATAAAACCTTTTATTTCGTGTGTCATGCAGTTTTTTACGTGGTCCAAATGTTAGCAAAGACAACCACAATAGTGAAAGGGTCAGCCAGTGTCCTTGCTTCCCTCGCCTCCTCTCTCTCTCTCTCTCTCTCTCTCTCTCTCTCTCTCTCTCTCTCTCTCTCTCTCTCTCTCTCTCTCTCTCGGTAACAGTGTTTGCATCCAGTATCTTTGCTTCTCTCTCTCCTCCTCTCGCCGCAGCAGTGTTAGTAGCCAATACCGGTTTTCAGTGTGTGCCGAAGTGCCAATATAACCCAAATGTCTTGTTCCATGCTGGGTCAAAAGTCTCGATAACCCAGTCTAGTCTCGTGCTGTCAGGTAAACAGGAAAATATTAGGGTCCCCGCTCGCACCATAAACAGAAAACGAAGATTACTGTGTTGCAGGGAGAGACCGCGCGGCGTTGATATTTCGCCACAACAAATGATACTGTATTTTCTCGCGGCAGGTTCTCGCGGGTCGTGTGTGATGATATTTACCTGACGAACTTTTACAGAGTGACATGTTCCTAGAGTTCACCTGCTGGAATATTATTAAGGTGACTTGCTTTATATTTATTCGTCCATACATCACGCCACACCCTCCTCCTCTCCCTTTCCCTGCCCTCGTGTCACTTAGCGGCGGGAAGAGAGGAATAAACAGCTGCAAATAAAGAAGGGTCGGGACGTGTATGTGCACTTACAACCAGGGAACCGGTCTGTCTGCCTCCTATGTATACTACAATGGGACACCAAATTAGGAAGCGTGTCCTCAAAAGATATATATTCCATTTCTTACTTTTCTGTTCGTTCCGTAGTCACTTGTTACCTTCGCGTGTTGCGTCACTGTATTGTGTCGTGTTGTGTTGTGTCCATCTTTCACTTCTGTCGTTGTTCACTTCCTCTTCCTCTTTCTTTTACTTCTTTATTTTCTTCATGTTTCTCTTTCTCCTTTTGCTTTTCTTGTGTGTCCTTTTTACTTTATCTTTCTCGTGATTTTTTTATCTTTTTTTTCTGTTTCCTCTCTTTCTACCTTTATATATTTCTTTCCTACATTGAATTGCGTCATTCTCTTTTCTTTCACTTCTCTTTTACCTTGTTAATCATTTCTTTTCATTTGATTCATTTGATCATTTTTCCCGTCATATTCTTCAAATCTTTACTGCATCCTTAAATCTCTATGTCTTTATCTTAT
>NC_059304.1:8284943-8289943 GCF_017591435.1 Portunus trituberculatus | reverse complement strand
CCTTGAGTCAACAGAACCCCTGGTGGAGGCTGACCTGATTATGTCTGGCTCCTCTTCCTCTCCCTCACGACCGTCTCTCTCTTTTTTTTTTTTTTTTTCCTTTTTTTTTATTTCAGTTTCTTCTATTTTTTTTAGTACTTGCCAATTTGTTTAGATCGCACGCACACACACACACACACACACACACACACACACACACACACACACACACACACACACACACACACACAGAGAGAGAGAGAGAGAGAGAGAGAGAGAAGGTTTATGTAGTCGTGGCGAGTGAGTGGGTCTGTGCATTCTCTCTCTCTCTCTCTCTCTCTCTCTCTCTCTCTCTCTCTCTCTCTCTCTCTCATTTATTAAGGGCGAGAGCGGATTTTCCCTTTGAATTTCGGTGCACAGGTGAGAAATGGTGTTAATTAATTAGGGTTAACATACGTAAGACTTCTCCGGCTCGTCAAGGTGTGAGTCTCTATTCATATTTAGCTTATTAATGAGACAGGTGAAGCTAATTGAGATATTCAGGTGTGTTGATTAATTGCAGGTGTTTTTTTTTATATATATTTCTTGTTTTTTTTTTTTTTTTTAAGTTGAAAGGTATATATCAGGTTGTGTAAGAGTGTTTTTTTGTTGTTGTTTGAGAGTTGGTTGTTTATTTTCACTATTTATTATTCAGCGTGTGTTTATTGTGTAATTCATTGTAGTGTGTTCTTTTTTTTTTTATTTCTCTGGTGTTGGTATAGTTAATTTTAGTTATATTATGTTATTATGTATTTCTCTTCTTTTTTATTTTATTTTATTGCAGTCTTCCTTACATATTTTCATTTTATCTATTTCATTCTCTGTTAAGCTTATCGATCACTGTTTTTTTTTTTTCTTATTCATATATCTATTTTTCTTTTTTTTACGGCAAGTGTTATCTCAGTACTATCTATATTTCATCTTTTTGTAATGTTGTCCTACTTTATAATGCATCTGTTACTTATCACATGTTTCTTTATCATTCACCAGATTATATATTTTTCTCTTGAGTTGTCAAGGTCTCTAAATAGCTGCTCTTAATCACTCTGTTCTCATTATATACCCATTTATTTTATCACCAAGTTCATTTATATAACTTTACCATTACTTATAGTGGATTCAGATTAACTAACTAACTTTCATATACATAAAAACCTCACTTTTCTAATCATATATACATTTTTTTTTCGAAGACCAGTCAGAAAAGAGAACATTTGTGAGTGAGTGAGAGAGAGAGAGAGAGAGAGAGAGAGAGAGAGAGAGAGAGAGAGAGAGTGTGTGTGTGTGTGTGTGTGTGTGTGTGTGTGTGTGTGTGTGTGTGTGTGTGTGTGTGTGTGTTGAGTAATGGGTCGTACATGACTTCACAATTATATCAGCACTGTGACAAATTCTGGCAAAGGAAGGCTTATATTTTTGCCTCATTGTGCCGCCAGGCTCTTGATAAGCGCCGCTCACATTTGTATTAATCCCGGGACTGGTTTGAGAGAGAGAGAGAGAGAGAGAGAGAGAGAGAGTCTGTGTGCTGAAGCCTTAACGAAAGAAAATAGTGTGCGTGCGTACGTGTGTGTGTGTGTGTGTGTGTGTGTGTGTGTGTGTGTGTGTGTGTGTGTGTGTGTGTGTGTGTGTGTGTGTGTGTGTGTGTGTGTGTGTGCGTGCGTGCGTGCGTGCGTGTGTGTGTGTGTGTGTGTGTGTGTGTGTGTGTGTGTGTGTGTGTGTGTGTGTGTGTGTGCACATACACTTGCCCTAGATATCCCGCATTGGGAAAAGAAGTAAACATAGGCCAAAAAATAGGGCAAAGGGAGAAAGAGAGAGAGAGAGAGAGAGAGAGAGAGAGAGAGAGAGAGAGAGAGAGAGAGAGAGAGAGATGAAGAGGATAAGAAAAAAGTAAGTATACACTAGCAAAAGAGAGAAAGAAGATAAGGAAATGAATTGGGTAAAGGGAAGAGAAAGTGATAAAGAGATAGGAGGAGGAGGAGGAGGAGGAGGAGGAGGAGGAGGAGGAGGAGGAGGAGGAGGAGGAGGAGGAAAACAAATGAAAAACATGATAAGGAATTATAACTCAGAAAACAAAAAAGAAGATAAAACGATAAAAAAAGAAAGACACAAAGAAGGAGGAAGAGAAAAAATGGAATAATGAGATTTAAAAGATGATTACAGGGAGAAATGAAACGCTAGAGAGAGAGAGAGAGAGAGAGAGAGAGAGAGTTGAATAGGAAATAAAGTGTGGAATATAGTTGAAGTATTGTTGGCAAGGGTGGTGAGGAGGGGCGATGACTTGATAAGGGTGAGACAGACTTTTCACCTCCGCACGCCTCACACTTTCCCTGCAGGAGCGTGGGTGTGGGTGTGGGTGATGAAGGGTCTTAATGAAGCTCCCTAAGATAATGTCATGTACTCTTAAACACACCACTGCCTGATATGGTGGAATTGTGTACTGGGGAAAAGAGCAGCGAGAATTGTAAATACATTTACTTATATTAATTAATACTAATACTGATACTTCTAATATTGCTGCTGCTACTACTACTACTACTACTACTACTACTACTACTACTACTACTACTACTACTACTACTACTACTACTACTACTTCTGATAAGATAATGGTGATGATAATGATAATGATAATAATAATGATAATAGTAATAATAATAATAATAATAATAATAATAATAATAATAATAATGAAACACTGAAATGAGTTACGTTGTAAAGACATCCTTCTTACCAGTGTGTGTGTGTGTGTGTGTGTGTATGTGTGCATATGTCAGTTGACTTGTGAAAAAAGAAAGTAAAAGAAAAAAAATGCCTGATGATGAAGAAATTGTAATAAAAAAAGCACTAGCATTTTTTCCACCTTTCAATAAACCGGCGAGGTGAAGGTGGAGCCTGGGAGAGAGCCAAGGCAACCCAAGGCAAGCCAAGGTAAGCCGAGGCAGGCCAATCCACGCTAAGCCTCGGCGTGTTTCCTTCCTCTCTCCGGCAGGGCACACAGGTCAGAGGGCGGGGGTCAGCCTGGCCACGCCCTCGCACCTGACTCCACCCACGCTGTGATATAAATAAGAAAAAAAGGAGAGTGCGCAGTGCCATCTTTAGACTGTCTGGCATGTGTCTGCGTGTGTGTGTCTGTATGTCTGTATGTCTGTAAGTAGAGATGCTGAATGTTAAAAAAAAAATTATAAACTGTATGTAAGGATAATTTTTTACTATTTTTTTCTTCATTAATCACCGAAGTCTGAATGATTAGCCTTCCTTCAACCTTGAGTCAGGCACTACCTCCTCTCAGTCACCTGTCATCCGTGGGTCTCAGGTGTTATGTAAGCAGAATTGTTAGCCACACGTGGACTCCCATGGGCTGGCTAACCGTTTCGTTGGGGAGCGAGGAACACTTTCTCTTTCTCTCTCTCTCTCTCTCTCTCTCTCTCTCTCTCTCTCTCTCTCTCTCTCTCTCTCTCTCTCTACGTATATAATTTTCTGTTTAGCTCTATGTATCTATCTTTTTAGCTGTGTATGTTGGTCGAATGTTCATCTTTCCTTTTATCTCTCTCTCTCTCTCTCTCTCTCTCTCTCTCTCTCTCTCTCTCTCTCTCTCTCTCTCTCTCTGCTTTGTGCTGGACTCTTTTCTCTCCCTGTATCAGGCTTTCGTCACGCCGTTGTGTAGTACCTGACATTACCTCACGAGGGTTGGTTGGTGCCGCGCCATCCCCGCCTCTCTCTGCCTCAATGGTCTTTTCTTTTCCCCGACGCCTTTTTTTTCAGTACCTTTTTCATGACATCTAGTTCAGTGAGATTTATGAGTGGGAGGAAAATGTTATCTGGAAATCGTGAGGGTCAGTGGAGTGGATTGTGACACTGTGGATTCGGGTTTGGCTGTTTGTTTGTGTATTTCCTTAAAAAATCTAAACACCGTTAAAAGACAAAAATGCTCGAAAATGCTCTGGAAAACATATCTAAAACACTCTTAACTCCTTCAGTACTGGAACGCTTTTCTACCATGTGATTTGGGTATGATTAGACGATTTTATTTACATTAGGAAGGGTGTATAGAGGTCACATGATTACAAACCACCTTCTTTTTCTTGTATTCTTTGTGTTTCATAATTGTTACTCGTTTATTCGCTCGTCCAGACTGTTTTTCAAAGGTTAATGAAGTTGCTAGTCGAGTTTCCTTGAATTGTTTTTTTTTTTTTCTGTTGAGTTATCTCTAGAATCATGTAAACATCTATCTAAAGCTCCGATCATGTCCACCGCAGCTGAAAGGTTTAAGAAAGTGGTTGGTGTATTTTACAGTGGTATGCGTGAAGGCAGTCTCAGTCTCAGTCTCAGTCTCAGTCTCAGTCTCCAAGTGTCAGTTTTGGTGTGTCAGTCTGTTTGTCGTCCGTGGTGTAGGTGTGGCTTGCTCTCTTGAAAAGGTAAAAAGGAAAAAAATAAGAAAGAACGAGAAGGAAAAGAAGAGAATGGAGAAAGGAAGGGCTTAGTAGAATATCAGTGTATTATCACTTCTCTTTGCCTTACGATATATTGTTGTTAACTTAAAGACGATAACTTCTACTGCGAGACATGGGTAAACTAAAAAAACCTTATCAGAAATTACCAAGGAACTTAAGAATATATATACACATTTTTAAGTAGCATAAGTAGATCAATATACACGTTAAGGAACACAAGAAAATATACAAACCCTTTTAAGCAAATCCAATTCTCTTAAAAAAAAAAAAAAAAAAAAACAGGAAAACTTTAAATCGTATACCACTTCTGCCACAAGGAGCGAGACATAACGTAGGTACAAGTTAAACCAGTAAGCCTCCACTAAAACACATGACCTAGATAATAGAGAAACACAAGAACCTTTACAAGCACTCCAAGCAATCCAACTCTCCTGAGCTCTAGAAACCTCAATACAACACGGAAGAGGAAGATCAAACACGGACTCTTAACACCAACGCTGCATTAGATTATCAAGTTGCATCATTCTCACTCTA
>NC_059304.1:8259943-8279943 GCF_017591435.1 Portunus trituberculatus | reverse complement strand
TATTCCTCTCACTCGACATTTACCCTTTTATTCGACATTAGGCTAATCGACACATCTCAACAGTAGACCTTTTATTCTGGGGGCAGCGAGACTTTTATTATTTTTTTTTCTAAGCCAGTGCTCTTCTTACATTGAAAAATTAGAAAAGATAAGAAATACATATATATCCAGTGATAAGAGATAACAAGACAAATATAAAGTGAAGCAGTGTGGGAAGAAGGAGAGATAGAGAAGCAACGATAAGGAGATAATAGAGGAGAGTAATTCAAGGGAGAGGAAAACAGGACAGTGTGAAAGCAAGAGAAAGTTTAAAGGCTGCGATAAGAGGAAACCAGAGGAGAGGAAATAAGACGAGATAGAGAGGAACAGTTTGGAAAGAAGCGTAAGCAGAGTAGCTCCGATTAGCAGTGATAGAAGAAGTAGTGAGGCAAAAGAGAAAGGTGCAAAACGAGACAGTGTACATAGAAACACACACACACGAGATAACAGAGTAACAAAGTGAGATAAGGTTGGATAGCTGGAAAAATAAGTAAATAAGTAAAATCAATTAAATGAACAACGCGAAGAAGAAATCATAGAAAAAAAAGAAGGAAGGAAAGAAATAAGACAAAGAATTAACAGGAATGTAAAACTGAAATACGGATGAAGGAATAAAGGAAAAAATATAAACAAAAACAATAAAAAGGACTAGAAATAATGAGGAAAAAAACTAGACAAATTGTGGAAGAGATAAAACAAAGGACAAAAGGGACAGAGGAAGGAGGATGAAGGAAATTAAGAGAGTAAGGCAAGGACGATGGGAGAAAGGGAGGAAGGTAAAGAGGGATGGAAGAAGAAGGCAAAGCAGAGAGGGGGAGGAGACTCAGGGTGAAAGAGAAAGTGTTTTTGACGTGGGATCAGTGAAAGTGGTGTGTCCTGCCAGACCGACCGACCGACCGACCGAGAGAGCAGACCGAGGCGCCGCGGTAGGAGTGCGTTATGTGCCGGCAACAAAGAGACTGAGCCCTTCGTGTTTTCTAATCTCCTAAACTATGAGTCCTGTTCACCGACTTGTGCAAGGGAAGTTGTTGGGTTAGGTTACGTTGTGTCAAGTTATGATATAGGTTAGTTTGTGTTTGGTTTGAGTTAGGTTAGGTTAGGTTGAGTAGGATTGGATTTCTTTTGGTTAAGTTTGGTTAGGTTCTGCTAGGTTACATTTGATCAGTCTACGCGATATTAAGAAAACGAGAGAAAGTTTTTTTTTTTTTTATTGTTAGTGTTAGTCAAACAATACATAAAAGAAGATAGTAGCTACACGTAAGTACACATAAATGCACGAACACACACGTACACGCACGAATAAGAGCCACCAACCAGTTTCGTTCGTGTGTGTCGAATGTAACCGCTGTGGTCACTTACAAACTCTGTCGGTCATAAACTAAACACCCGTGTCATACTTAGGTTGAAAGGAACAGAAGTAATTGTATGTTGGATGTGTGTGTGTGTGTGTGTGTGTGTGTGTGTGTGTGTGTGTGTGTGTGTGTGTGTGTGTATAGGCGAGTAGGTCTGTGTGGATTTGGAGTTAGGAATGTAAAGGTGGATGTGTATTCGCGTGTGTATCAGTTAGCTTGAACGATTATATGCTGGAGGGAAGCGAAAGGTGTAGATTGACAATATATTCCATGCGGGTGATGAGTGTGGACGTTGGTTGTGTGGATAGAAGTGGATACCTGTGAGTGTACGTAGATAGACTGTCATTCTCTCATCTTTTAAGCTTCTGACGAGTAATCTACATTCTAGCGATCTTTTTTCATTACTTTTCGTCTAATATCGATCAAGAAAAGCAAAGTACCTTCATTATACAACAGTAACATCATAGACAGTTAGTTTGGTAGGTAGAATGAATGCACGTCTCTTAGTATAGCCATATATAGCTTAAGATCCGCAAATTTCTATATACCAGAACTGCCCTGCCAAAGGTAGAATTTCACGTACGGGTGTTATGTTAGTGAGAGACATGCATGCACCAGGTAATCTAATGTCCAGTTCATCTCATATGGAAAATAAAAATATAATATGAAAATTGTACGTTTCAAAGGTAAAGACATATAGAAACATAATTATATAAGTATTTTCTTTTTCCTTTGCACACACAGACTGATTCATGTTATAATGCCTAAAATAATTAATTCATATTCTTATCTCGAAAAAAATATAAAAAAGAAAAACAAACCAGACTGCAAACTCGAAATGCAAGGTTTAGTTATTTTTTTTTTTCTTTTCCTGCAGGGCGACAGTCTGAACTCAGGAGTGTTGCGGTGTTTGCGTCTGTCCCCACTGCCCCCGTCACACCAACCACTAGCCCTCCGTGGGATCCTTCCTAGTGCCCCTGCCTCTCCCTCTCCAGCTCATCCATCTTGCAGTCAATCATTCCATCTATCTGCTCTGTCAATCTTATAATCCATCACTGTATCTTCTCACGTATCTGCCTCTCCATCTATCACGCTATGCACGGAACACGGAAGTAGAGAGAGAGAGAGAGAGAGAGAGAGAGAGGAGAGATCTGAATATGTAACCAGTTATATATTAGCAGGCTTTACATTTATTTTATTGGCAGTGTGATAGCTGAGTGGCTGCAGGTGTTGTGCGAGTAGAGTTTACGACAGTCACCGCTAGAGGGGAGTAATAAAGGATGCGCGGAGCTGAGAGATTGACGTCGTACTGTTAATATAAGGAGTGAAGTCATACTGCACAAAATGTTCTGAACGAAGATCAACACTAGGCAATATTTTCCTCTTATCACATCCCTAGTTAGTTTTCTTTTTTTATTGTTATTGCTATTAGTATTTGTGTTGGAGAAATGTAGAAATAGAGAGGGAATAGAGAGGAAAATATGGAGTAAGATTCAGAAATATGTGGCTTAATTTACACGTCACGACCTATTAAAGTCCTTTGAATATATATAGATCGCTTATAGATCACTTTAGCTAAAAATAATGGTAGGTAAGCTGCTTTATAAAGTTAGAAGATTTACACGAACAACTCTTCCGTATGAAAAGAAAGAGGCTGCAAAAACAAGTGTAAATAAAAGCAGCATAATTTTAACTCTGTATCAATCAGTGAGCGAGAATAGCGAGAGTGTTTGTCATGATGGTTCTACTGATAGCAATGTGTATTTTAGCGTTTAAATGTATGTTAATCAGATGTGCACTTGTCTATTCCTGCATCAGTAATAGCGATGGTTTGTAGGTTTTGTTGGTGGTAAATGTCATTGTTTAGTGCGTTGATTGCTGTGATCGTATTTTTATTTTCATCGCAAGTTTCTGCTTAGAGTATTTGAACTATGTCTCTATCGGTGTGGTTGAGTAGCAAAAGAAAATTTATGCTAGTTCTCTCTCTCTCTCTCTCTCTCTCTCTCTCTCTCTCTCTTCTCTCTCTCTCTCTCTCTCTCTCTCTCTCTCTCTCTCTCTCTCTCTCTCTCTCTCTCTCTCTCTCTCTCTCTCTCTCTCTCTCTCACTAAATCCCCCACCAAATTGCACACTGGTCGGTCAAGGCAGCGTGTTAATGGCGGGGAAGCAGACCACGACACTGCAAACAACACTAATGGACAAGATTATCACTAAAATTTTATGGCGTTAACATCTCTAATCAGCTGAGAGTTCACTGTTAATCCCTTAATCCCCATCACTCCCTCTTCACCCCTTTATTCCCCCACCTTGGCCTTCCCCTACCTACCCCCTGTGACACCGGGACCAGAGGCGAGTCGAACCCAACCTGCTGGGGTGTGTGTGTGTGTGTGTGTCGTTCTGCACCAGCGAGCAGGAATAACACTGTTTGCAACCCTGGCGTATCATTAAGGAGTTGTCTGACGAAGGGATACCATGGTGTTCTGTCTTCATTTGGATCATTTGTGTGTGTTTTTGTGTTGATTATTTTGTGGGTGTGTTGGCTGTTGGTAGAGGGTTCCTCGTTCTAGTTTTGATGAGTCTGCGCTGTTGTTGTTGTTGTTGTTTTATGTGAGAGGAGAAAAACTGGCAAAGGGCAACATAAAACGAGGGGAAAAAAGGCTGAGTTAGTTGCCAGTCCCATTGCAGGTCTGAGAGTTAGCCAGAAGAAAGGGATAAATGTCTTGTTTTGTTCTTTTTCTTTTTATAGGTTAAGTTTTGTTTAGTTTGCTTTTTATTGACTGTTCATTTAGTGAGTTTTATTCTTACTTTTTGTATTTAGTGTTTGTTTTGATGAGTTTGTGTTGGTTTGATTTTTTTGTAGTCGAGTCTATGTTATTTATTTAGTGTATCTTGCTTTTTTTCTAGTATGTTATTTAGGAAAGCTGATTCTTTTTTCATTTAGTTATTCTGGTTATTTAGTTTGGTTAAGTTAATATATTACTGTTTAATTTACTTCACTTGCACTGGGATTGAAATAAGACCACACTATTCAGAGTCAACAAAGTTTAATGCCACATAGTTAACTGTTGGCTCGGCATTTGTAACCCATAAAACTCACCTCAAGAGTTAGTTGCTCAAAAACGAGAAGGAAAATCAAAAACTCTCTACACTAGCGAAGCACAGTCACATTCAATTAAAGAGTAAAGGACATGAAGAAAGAAAAGGAAAGCGGAAGAAAACGGAATGGAAAATAAATAACCTTTTCACTAGTACAGCACAATCACAAGGAAATTAAAAATACAAAAAAAAACGAGAAGGAAAATCAATAACCTCTACACTAGCGAAGCACAATCCAATTCAATTCAAGAGTAAAGGACATGAAAAAAAAAAAAGGAAAAGGAAACGGAACAGAAATTAAATAACCTCTGTACTTCCAAATCACGATTAAAAGAACATAAAAAAATGGACAAAAAGAAAACGAGAAGGTAAATAGATAATCCCTACATTAACGAAGCATTACCCAATTCAAAAACAGAAAACGATGAACTACACAACCTCTACACACACAACGCACTATCCTATCCACTTCAGACTAAACACCACAAAGAAAGAAAAGGAGGCGGTGAATAAAACCAACTCAACACACTAACGAAGCATTATCCAATTCAAAAAAAGAAAACAATGAACTACACAACCTCTACACACACAAAGCGCTATCCTATCCACTTCAGGACTAAACACCACAACGGTGAACAAAACCACTTCAACACAGACTAAAGTAACGAGACAAGCAGGCAAGTTGAGGAGGCAAACAGTAGGACACACTTCCTTACCGTCACCAGTTCACCTCCCCGCCACCCACCCATTGCCAACTCCCGCACGTCGCTACAGGGAATCAAATACAAAAGTGCCGCTGCTCCTGATGCCACACGCCACATGCTCCTCACGCTCCGCTCCTTCCCACCGCAGCCCAGACCCTCCTCCACAAAACGACCCTGCAAAGGCGCGGTGGGTGTGGGGTACTGAGGCCACGAGCACTGTCTGAGGGGATCGTTTCTCGTGTGGGATGTGACGCTGCGGTACTGTACCCTTCCCTGCCCCGCCTTTGTAATGGTAGGGGTTTATTTGTATATTTATTGGTGTGTTTTTTTGGGGTAGGGTTTGTCTCTCTCTCTCTCTCTCTCTCTCTCTCTCTCTCTCTCTCTCTCTCTCTCTCTCTCTCTCTCTCTCTCTCTCTCTCTCTCTCTCTCTCTCTCTCTCTATGCTTGATTTAATTTTTTACTCGTTTTTTTTTTTTCGTACTCGTTTACTTTATTACTTCGCTTTGTTCTTGTTTCAGCGAGTGATTTTTTGGTCCCTTTCAAATAAAAGCATTAGTGATTTATTTCTTACCAAACACACACACACACACACACACACACACACACACACACACACACACACACACACACACACACACACACACACACACACATACACACCTCACGCACCCTCGTAAACATCTCGTCGCGACCGAACAGTATATAACTTCTTCCTTGCTGCCTGATGCTCCTCACACGCCCGCTTCCCTCTCCGCGCACCGACCCCCGAGCCAGGACCTGCATGCCGCCAAGCTGATATAACTTAATAAGCTCACTTGTCGCTTCTTAACCTCATTCATATTCCCAGCTGGTCCTCGTGTTCGTACCTCAGGGCATCCATCACTCCCAGGACCTTAAGAAGCACGAGAAACCTGTTAGTCTTCGTGATGTCTTTTTTCTTGTACACTTCAGGATATAAGCACACACACACACACACACACACACACACACACACACACACACACACACGCAGTGGTTGTTAAATAGTGGAGCTTCGCGTTTGTTTCGAAACCATTGGTGAAGTATCGTGAGTGTTTTATTGAGGGTTCGTGACGCTTCTCTTTTATCCCAGTTTTCTAAAAGGAAGCACTGGTATTGGCATTATTCTAGCTCTCCTCTTTACACATTAGAGTGAGTTGAGTAGCCTTGGTCACGCTGTTAGTGCCGAGTTAGCAAGGAGCTTTGAAGTACTAGTTGAATTTATGGATAGGGCTAACAGGTAGGTGTAGGTATACGAGTAATGGGTTATAGCTTTCCGTATACCTTTGTCTTAGAAAAATACATATTATTATCATTACTGTTATTTCATTGACCACAGCAGAATATCCAACAGGTAAATATGATACATTTATAGATAACCTAAACAATGACGCGATTGTTCCGTCACTAAAGAATTTGTTGATTGTGCTATTAGATTGGATAAACTAACGCTATGCAATGAAAATACGTATATCAAACTTGTAAAAAAAAAAAAACATGATATTCTATTAAGATGGTGACACGAACTAAGTCTGAGTCTCACATACCACAGAAGCACGATCTTTATCTCAATTTGTAAGTTTCCGTCGCAAGTTGGGAATTTCTGCGGAGAAAAGACGAACATAGAGAGATCATGGCCTATGTTATGAATGTGAGAGAAAAAAAAAAAAGAGGATTAGAAAGAAAGAACAAACAGCAGCACACTTGTTAGGTTTTATGAGATGATTTTGTAATTGATAGAAGCAGAGAGGAAAAAAAGTAAGGAAATATATTATCTGGTAACTATATACGGAAGAAAGGAAAAAAAAAAGGAGGAGGGACAGTAGTACGAATCATTTAAAGATAATGGAAGGGGTGGGGGAATAAAAGGGTGGATAGAAGGAATGAGGATAGCAACTAACGGTTACAGGTAAAAGGAACAGACAACCACCATATAAATGAAGGAAGAAGGGATAGAAAACGATAAGTAATATGAAACAGTTATGAGTAATGGTGAGATCGACAGTCAACATATAATAGAGAAGGAAGGAGAAATAGAAGTAAGGAACAGACGAGAGTAAGGGAGTGAGTGATGAGAATAAGGCGCCGATTAAAAGTGAGGGAGGGGCAGATAGTCACTACATAGAGAAAAAAAAATCATTAAAACGATGGTCGCAGGGGACATGGAGGAGAGGGAGGGGGTATGGGGGGACGGTCCACAGTCACCATACAAAGAGCCTCGTGCACAAAAACCCGGTCCTTGGCGTCTCCTACTTTCGCTTTCTGCCGCTGTAACGCGAGTAGACGGAACCTGTTCGCTGGCCCACTTGGCGAATTCACAGGAGGCCGGGGCGGGACAGGACATGCCTCTTATCATCGCTTCCCAGAACACGCACCGTCTTCTGCACCGCCTCTGCCTCCGCCGCCGCCTCCTGACAACTTCCCCCCGTCGTGCTATTTTTCTCTGCTGGCGAAGAATTTTGATAGTGTCAGGACGGCGCAGATAATTATTGTGGTGAATTTTAATGGTTTGCAAAGTGACGGTGATGTCTTACTTTATTTTGCCTTGATGATGCAGTCACTAATATTTATTATGCCTTACACGCTCCACGGCCGCATCCTCATAATGAGTCCGCTGTCAAATGTTGCTGAAAATAATTCCATGTGAGGTGTTATTGTGCTTGTTGCTTCTTGGTACACGCTTCGTTGGATTATTCAGGAATTGATGTTATCTGTAATCCCAACTCATATAAATCTTCCGCTGTCTTAGGGCGAAGTTTGAGTATTTTTATAAACTTAAAATTGCTCTGAATTATATTGTAAATCAAACAGAGCACCTTGACCTTATTGCAGTGTTGTTCCCAGGCTGTGGCGCGACGCAATGCATGTTCTCTGTCGTGTGCTGCTTTACTTGTGTTGGTGGCGTATTGCGTCTCCACACATATGAATACAATAAATTTACTTTAACGTAACCAGACGTTGTATTTTCACCAAGGTCTGTAAACTGTAGGTGCTGATTTCTAAATTCATCTGCTACGGACCAAAAAGACATGTGCAGACTGCATTAGCCGACCGACGTTGGAACCACATTTGGAAGCCGTCGGATGGGGGGGGGAGGGTTGGGCGACAGATAAATGATCGACGATTCTGATTTTGTGTGTAAGTAGAATCGCTGATATCAATTTTAGAAGGACGGGCAATCAGTCCTACCAAGCCACCATTGCTCTTCACTTATGCATCCAGCAGAGGCGCTACCGAGTCGATTCATTTTTGGGGCTTCATCACTGGAGTCATCGAGCAGCTCCGGTTTCATTTGTCACACTCATGATACTAATCTGTGTCTTCCACAAGGCGCGTCGTGACGTCTCCTTCATATAATGTTGCTGGAGTCGTCCCATGAAGATCCTATCACACATTTATTCGCCTCATCGATGAGAAGGATGCTCGGAATCAGATGAAGTGTTTCTAAAACAGCTCATCACCTTCCCTTGGTGGGAGTAACTGACTGACAGACGTGTATCTCAGTTTGTCCAGTGCTTCTGAGGGTGAATGTTATAGTATTAGTGAAAACCTTTGACTATACTTATTGGATACATTAGTGATTCTAAGGTGTTTACAACTTTGCCGTGCACGCGACGAGAGACGGCCACTGCGGGGAAGTGAAGTGAGACTCAAAGCAGGAGTATCTCAGCTTACTTCCCAGGACCAAGGGCGTCCTAGCATTAGTAGTGGCCTTCCATGGGGTCACTCTTCACGCAGGTCACGGCCATGGCCTCTCCAGCCTTTACATTGTCCAGGGAGGGTGCAGGCCGTCACGGATGGGAGGCTGTGGCGTACCCGAGCCGCGCTGTATTGTGGCGAGATCAGGAGAGGAGGGTGGTCAGGCTCACGAAGTTTTGAAGGTTCCCACCACCTGTCTTCACAACACCCTCACATCCATCGTAGGTATATCCGGTTACACTGGCGTTAGATTTTGTCTGGTGAAAGATTTGGTGAGGTCACAGGATCACAAGGTCAGTGGTTTCTCATCGTATCAGGCAAGACTTTACATTATGATATCTCTCTCAAATACAAACAAGAAGAAACCTTTTTGTTCATGTTCATTCATCGTTTGCAGCACGTCAGGGTCTGCCAATCATATCATTTGTGTAATCATGTCTCATCTTTTGTTTCTGTGGTAAATTTGTAGGAGAGAGAGAGAGAGAGAGAGAGAGAGAGAGAGAGAGAGAGAGAGAGAGAGAGAGAGAGAGCAACCCGCTGAGTGTTGTGATAAGATCTTGGGTGTGTCCTGGGGCTGTGTGCTTACCTAACACATTTACAATTCATATAAAAATGTGTGGTTTTCGTTTTATTGAAGCAGAGTTCCCATATGAGTGAGCGCCCACTTTAACGTGTTGGAATCGGGGTCACGTGCTCCTTATATTTCCAATGCATCAGTTATTGAATTTTCTCGTAGCGTGGGCTATATAATCATTTAACACTTTTTATTATGATTGCAGAGTGGCGCAGTGGAAGCGTGCTGGGATAGGAACCACTATCTGCTAACTTACAAGACCCTGATTTTTGCCTTTTTTTTTTTTCATTATTTTTCTTGTATTTATTTATTGTTGATGTTCTTAATGGTTTTCTGTTGCTGTTGTTGTTAATTTTAGTCTTGTTCTTGTTCTTGTTTTTTTTCTGTGTTCTTCTCTACTGTTGTTACGGCCTTTTTTTCTTAGTTATTCAAGTTATTGTCGTTATTGTTACTGTTATCATTATATATGAAGTGAGTGAGTCTGCCTAGCGTGCATCGCCGTCTCTGTTCTTCCCCCCATACCCCCTCCACCTCCCTCGCCCTTCGTGATACATCACGGCCTACACACACACACACACACACACACACACACACACACACACACACACACACACACACACACACACACACACACACACACACACACACACACACACTCCAGTCGCTTCCCTTCACCCTGGGAGAAAGCATTGCACGTAATCAACTTTTTTCTTTATTTTTTTTCCTTCCACATCAGGAAACCGACAATTAATAACTCGTTTTTTCCCTTTTTTTCACAAACCATGGAAACACTTGCCCTGCGACGGTCCATGCTCCCCTCCTCTCTGCCGCCTGCCGCCTGCCGCCTGCCATACCTGCCACAGTCCCTTGCTTTTCATTATCAGTTCCCCTCTCTCTCTCTCTCTCTCTCTCTCTCTCTCTCTCTCTCTCTCTCTCTCTCTCTCTCTCTCTCTCTCTCTCTCTGCCAAAAATTTTTTGCTGTATGTGTTTATGGGGTTGGGCGGGCCAAATACGATTGCATAACACACACACACACACACACACACACACACACACACACACACACACACACACACACACACACACACACACACACACACACACGCTCGACTCACAATCGAGAGGGCCGGGTTCGAATCCCGGTAAGCGGCGAGGCAAATGGGCAAGCCTCTTAATGTGTGGCCCCTGTTCACCTAGCAGTAAATAGGTACGGGATGTAACTCGAGGGGTTGTGGCCTCGCTTTCCCGGTGTGTGGAGTGTGTTGTGGTCTCAGTCCTACCCGAAGATCTGTCTATGAGCTCTGAGCTCGCTCCGTAATGGGGAAGACTGGCTGGGTGACCAGCAGACGACCGAGGTGAATCACACAAACACACACACACACACACACACACACACACACACACACACACACACACACACACACACACACACACACACAGAATCAGGTTTTCCCTTTCTTACCATGGCTGAGAGACCATTTGAGATGCCGAAGGAAGGAGAGGGAGTGGGAAAGGGAGAGGGAGAAGGAGAGCGAGAGGGAGAGCGAGAGGGAGAGGGAGGAGAGGGAGAGTTAAAGGCCTTTCTCTGGCACCACTACGACATTTGTTTATATTGTTGCGAGGAGGTGAGAGAGGCGATCAAAGGAAAGAATGTGTGTGTGTGTGTGTGTGTGTGTGTGTGTGTGTGTGTGTGTGTGTGTGTGTGTGTGTGTGTGTGTATATACAAGATGTAAGGTAAGGGAGCGAGTAGGTTAAGGAGAGGAGATCGAGGGGGAGAAAATGTAGGAAAGACTCTAATATTATCTAGCACCCCTTTAGTTTGTTCTCGTTGTATTCCTTTACGAGTTTCAGGAAAGGTCATAACGCGGCAGGGTGTTGCAAGGAGGGTAACACGAAACCAGCCGATAGTTCAATTCTTTTCTCTTTCGCCGATTGTGTTTGTAAAAGGAAGAGGAGAGAAAGTGAGTGACTTGTGATGTGATGGAGGCACCTCTTACCTTTGCTTCACTTTAATTAATGGACACTGCGTTGCTCTTAATGAAACTGTAGAAGATAATGACTGAAGCGCACGTGGATATACGAGTATGTGGTGGTTTGTGCAGGGGTGTGTGTGTAAGTGTCCGGTGTCTGAGCCGTATGGTGTGTGTTGGGTGGTGTGTAGTAAGGCTACTGTGGAAGTACGTGATTTGTAGGTTGTGTGATGCCATGCAGTTGATGTAAGAAGACACAAAAGACACAATCTATTCTACCCATATTCTTTCCCGGTGTGGATGGACCTAGTGGTGAGAGGTGTGGTGCTGTGCGGAGGCGTGCGATGCTGTGTGGAGAGACCGGTGGTGTTGTGCAAATGCTCGTGATGTAGTCCGGTGTCGCAGGTAATGGTGATCAGCGGTGCACTAGCTGGTGGCCTAGTCTGCCGTGGTTTTTGCGGCGACGTAGCAGTGCAGGGTGGTCAGTGATAGAGGTATTATTGTAGTGTCTGGCGCCACTAGTGGAGGCAGCGCTGAAAGTAAAACAAGGAACCGATGGACAGATCCGGTTTTTTCTTTTTTTTCTCACACTGAGCGGAAGTTATCGGCCTGGCCTGTGCAGTGAGAGTAACAGGTTGCGGGGCAGACGCGTCCTTGGGGAGGGGAAAAAAAGAGCACACGAAGGTGAGTTATTGTGTTCTGGTGACCTCTCGGCCTCCAACAAGGCGCTTAGGTTTGCTGCCTTGAAAGTAATGAAAAACCGCGGACGTGTGAGGAAGTGGCGCGCCAAACTGCTACCTGGCTTGTGTGGGAGGGAGTGGCAGTGCGGGGGCTGAGGGCGTGTCCCGGCGCCTACTTCTCTTGATGATCGCTTCCTAATGCTCCTGTGTTGCTCCTCCCGCTCTCAAGGCGTGTAATAGTGAAGTTTACTGTGTCATAATACTTTTCCTCTTCTTCCTGCTTCTCCATCTTTCTTTTATACTACTCCCTCCTCCTTCATCTCCTCTTCATCCATCTCCTCCTCCTCCTCCTCCTCCTCCTCCTCCTCCTCCTCCTCCTCCTCGTCCACCTCCTCCTCCTCCTCCTCCTCCTCCTCGAAACAAGAGCGATATTGGAAACTACCGTGCAATTGTTCCTTCTCTCAGGTTAGCTCCGGTAGAAAGAAACACACCTGACGCCCATTATTTCTCTCCACTAAATGGGCAGCTGCGCGTGCGTGCTAATGCGATTTATCGGTGGTCTCTTGTTTCATTATTTTCTCCTCGTTCAGCCCTCCAGTCTTTTATTGTTAACTGAAAACACCTACTGCTTTTGCGCAATTTGGCACTAGAGGTAGATTAATGGAATAGACTCAGTGATCAAGTTGTTAGTGCCGAGGCTTTAGGAAATATAAAAAGATTGCAAGATCAATTTAAGGATGAAGTTTTTAGGTAGAAATAATTGGCTATGCGTCATGTGAATAGTACCGCGTGTAGACCTGATGATTTCTTGTTACTTGCCTGCCTTATTTTTCATGTGTTCAGATACGGAGGACAAAACAAAAAAAAAGACATGTAAACTTAACGTGTGAGTAAATAATTAGATGAATAGAAACGAGAGTAATATTGACAGGAAATTCCAGTGCATTGCAGCCAAGAAGAAACATTAGACAGGAAATCGCAACATGGAAGGGAAAAAAAAAAAAAACAAGACGAATGGAGCGTGTGGTGAGGCAAGTGTAGTGTGTAATTTCAAGCTTACAACAGGTTTCAATATTTTTTTCCCCGCTTCGTCTAATCTCATTCCTCTTGATAATAAGTAAGTTTTCCACTAAGCCGCGCGTGTGCAGATGTAAATTGGAACAGTGCCGGGCGGAGGGGAGCCAATCAACCAAGCTCCAGACTAAGGAACACAAGAAGTTAAGCCGACCTATATTTTTTTTTCCCCCTCTTGTCTTGATGGAAAGGAACAATCTCGTCTCATCTTGTGTCAAAAAGTTGCATTGCTAGTGTGTGTGTGTGTGTGTGTGTGTGTGTGTGTGTGTGTGTGTGTGTGTGTGTGTGTGTGTGTGTGTGTGTGTGTGTGTGTGTGTGTGTGTGTGTGTGTGTGTGTGTGTGTGTGTGTGTGTGTGTGTGAGAGAGAGAGAGAGAGAGAGTGTGTGTGTGTGTGTGTGTGTGTGTGTGTGTGTGTGTGTGTGTGTGTGTGTGTGTGTGTGTGTGTGTGTGTGTGTGTGTGTGTGTGTGTGTGTGTGTGTGTGTGTGTGTGTGTGTGTGTGTGTGTGTGTGTGTGTGTGTGTGTGTGTGTGTGTGTGTGTGTGTGTGTGTGTGTGTGTGTGTGTGTGTGTGTGTGTGTGTGTGTGTGTGTGTGTGTGTGTGTGTGTGTGTGTGTGTGTGTGTGTGTGTGTGTGTGTGTGTGTGTGTGTGTGTGTGTGTGTGTGTGTGTGTGTGTGTGTGTATGTATATGTGTGTGTGTGTGTGTGTGTGTGTGTGTGTGTGTGTGTGTGTGTGTTATTTGAGATTCCTTTCTCCTTTAAAGCATTAGTCAGCAGCATTTAGATAAAAGTCATGTGTTCTAATGTAAAAATTGTCGCTTAGGTGATTTGCTCTTTTAACCTGCATGGGTATGATATCAACTTTTTATTTCGTTTTCTTTTTCTTTCTGTTTTTTCTTTGTTACTTTGGTTGATATAATGTGTCTTATTTCAATGTAATACTTACAACGCATTAGTCCTTTTTTTTGTCACCAATCTCTCTCCTTTAGATTTCACATTCTGATCTTATTCTGATATAGTATTTCTTTATTTCTTTTCTATAACTCCAGTTGATTTTTTTTATGTAATGTTAAACTTGCAAGTATTATTTTTTTTATATCCATCCATACATCTGCTCGTTAGCATATCTATGTATTCATCTACAGCTAATTATCTACCTATGTGTCTATACCTGTATCTACCTGCCAATCATTTTATTCCTCTTTCTTCGACAGATAGACAAACAGCCACTGACAACAATTAAGCAAACAAACAGAGATGGAGACTGTTACAGCATCACACAAGACTGAATGATGCAGTTCCTTGAGTCGCCGCCATAACAACAACAAAAACAACAACAACAACAGGGGCATTCGGGATTACATAAAGATGCTAAAAAACGCAACACGAAGCCACGCCTTTACTTCGCCCCAATATGACCCTCCAGTCAGCCAATCAGTGCCTATAAACCACTAAAGCAAGAACTATCTCCACTCTTATTGCTTCTCCCTTTCTGCTCCATCGCCGCCGTCGCCACCACCGTCCCCCGCCACTACCATCGCCAAGCCACGCTAGTCCAGACCGACCTTCAGCCCTTCACCACCTGAGAGAAAGGTATTGTAAGTGACATTTTCTCGTAGTGGATTGTGTAGATATCTGGATACCACCTCTTACTAACCTGCTGTTCTTTTATTTTTCCTCTCTCTCTCTCTCTCTCTCTCTCTCTCTCTCTCTCTCTCTCTCTCTCTCTCTCTCTCTCTCTCTCTCTCTCTCTCTCTCTCTCTCTCTCTCTCTCTCTCTCTCTCTCTCTCTCTCTCTCTCTCTCTCTCTCTCTCTCTCTCTCTTTCAGAATGCCAGCCAAAGACAATTTCCGTCTAAGCGTTTATTCCCACGCTATGTTCAGTACTCGTGTTCCTAATGGGATGTTTGTAAAGTCAGTGTGTGTTCTTGCATTCCCTCGCATCACACATGAGAACTTCAGGTTGGTTAATCACACACACACACACACACACACACACACACACACACACACACACACACACACACACACACACACACACACACACACACACACACACACACACACACACACACACACACACACACACACACACACACACACACACACACACGAGACAGTAACAGGATATTTCATTAGTGCCGTTAGAGGCGTTATGGCGGCTGTAACAGCGTGGTACCGCCTTCGGGCCATCCAGCACCTTGACCGGCACACACTCCAACACCCGCTCTGGAGGAGAAGCTCTGGGAGTGGCGGGGAGTGGCGGAGAGTCATTGCAACGACAGTGAGGTAACGGTGCACGGTAATACCTGCAGCTCTTAGGCTAACGTTGCCGCGGGGGATACGAACCACCAACACGCCCTTATAGTGACAGTTTGGAGAGCAGTGACGCCACACCAGGCACCCCTACTACCACCACCACCACGCCCCGTCATCATCACGCCCGATAATGCAACACCTCGCCGTCAGTGTGGCCTTGTCAGGGTTCGTGTGGGTGGAAAACAGGACAGACTGTAGCCCGGAGCCGCTTGTCGTGTGTTGTGTTACCATCGCTGTACCTCGCGGTGTGCGTCGCTGTGGCGTGTCTCTCCTTGCCCATGGTGGAATGGCGCGGCGTGATAGATGATTCTAGGAAGACGTGTTGTTGAAATTAGACACAGTTGCGAGCACTTCACCTCAAGTCGCGGTTTGGCACAGTAGTGGATGCATGCAATAATACAGGAAAGACTGCGGTTTCTGCCTCAAGGGGTCGTGTTTCCGCGCCCTAAGCTGAGCGTCCTTCATTTGGTGCAAAGCCTGCGTTCTTCTGTAACCTTAACATGGCTGCGTGACCTTCGTTGGCTGGCTTGGGAGGAATTTCATACGTTCCGTTCGTTGCTAAATGTAATCGAAGCGGTGACTGTGCTTACGTAGAAGTGAGTATGGAAGTCTCCTTGTCTATCAGTATACACTCCATCACTTGTATCTGCAGGTAGACAGTGAGGAAGCAGCGGGAAGAGATCACATGCAGAAGGAAGGGATAGTGGGAGAATGAATCCAAAGTTACATAATCTCCAGCAAGTATCTAGTGTTCGTATACGTAATTCCGCGTGTAGCGCTAATTGGCGCGGTCTGTTTACGCCGCTAACCACGACTTGCATCAGTAAGGCGCAGACCAGGAACACGAGACTACGAACCGGGAAAGCACGTTGATTTGCACATAGAGTCGGTGATCGCTTACCCGTGAGGCGAAAGATTCCATTTGCGTGATGTCAGTGGAGGATAAAGGATGGGGACGAGGGTAAGGAGGAGGACGATGAGAACGGGAAGGCGGAGGAGCTAGATAAATCACTATAATTGCAGGATGTACAACGACCGGTTAACAGGTTGAGTAGGAAGAACCAGGATTTACTGAGAGGGTGTAGTGGAGTCGATGTGAGAAGCAGGAAGTGAGGAACAAATGCAGTGATGGAAGATGTAACAGAGACGCCGCTAACGAAGAAAGGAGTGAGGAGTGGCTGGATGGAGAGGGTGTGGAGGGCGAGGGTTGCATGGGTGGAGGAGGGGAAAGGTACGAGGAGCTTGGGTATAGGGAAGGCATGATCAGTGGGATGTTTACAAAGCGGGTGGGTGAGTGGATATGTTTGAGAAAGGGAGGATGGGCACTGATTATTAAAAGTTATGGTGATTTGGGCGAGGCTGTAGATGGGATAGTGAAGTAGAGGATGGGTGGAGACAGGGAAATGAAATGTAGTGGATGGTGCAGTGATGAAGGTGATGGATTGTGAGAAATGGAAACCTTCTCGATTAATTACACTTTTCTTACGTAATTTGGAAAAAGGTTGACCAAAATTTTATAACGTCTGATGAAAATATATGACCACAAATTTGTTTACTATATATCGAAGAATCAAAGGTTGGAAAAGAGAAATTTGTAACGAAATGCAACAAAATTTAGTTCCAGTTTTCCTTATCTCAAAATTATCTACTTATTCAAGTTGCATCTCCTTCCAGAATTATTAACCAATTCTAATTATCTTTGTTTTCCTGGAAAGAGAAGCTTACAATACGAAGAACTGTGGTTAAGAAATCTCATTGTATGTCATAAAAAGTTATAAATGTGAAGAAAGAGTACACATTTGACAACATTCTCTAATTCCTAAATGAGAGATATATGACCAGAGGTGTTTAGCTCCGTTTTCAAACTTTTCCATGTCACGACCCAGCTTGATTTTATTGACTTCCTTCATGACTCAGTGTATCTCATTTTTTTTATACCTTTATACCTGTGATTTGGAAACGGATTTACACACACACACACACACACACACACACACACACACACACACACACACACACACACACACACACACACACACACACACACACTGCATAGTTTGGTTTATTGTTTATGTGTCTGTTTATGACATAGCGACCCACTGAACAAGAACTTACGACGTTTTGAATCCCATCCCATACTTTGAAGAACCCTGTCTTACACCACACCACCTCTCAGCCACGGCCTACAATCACACTCAATGCATTCAGAACACTCACTATGGTAGCTATTATTTCGTTATTCAGCCACGAAGTGTTACGAAAAGAAGACATCAAGCAGGGAAGAGTAGGAGTAGGACGCTGGGAGGCTTGGCTTGGCTTGGCTTGGCTTGGCTTAGCTTAGCTTGGCTTGGCTTGGCTTGGGGCTGCCTCACCACAAACACAATAACAACGAGGCAGGCGGTCCGTCTCATCTCGTTAAGTGACCACTGCTCTTGCGGTTAGTGTATGTGTGTGTGTGTGTGTGTGTGTGTGTGTGTGTGTGTGTGTGTGTGTGTGTGTGTGTGTGTGTGTGTGTGTGTGTGTGTGTGTGTGTGTGTGTGTGTGTGTGTGTGTGTGTGTGTGTGTGTGTGTGTGTGTGTGTGTGTGTGTGTGTGTGTGTGTGTGTGTGTTTTCCCTACTTTCATACTGACATGCATACAAGCAAATGTGTGTGTGTGTGTGTGTGTGTGTGTGTGTGTGTGTGTGTGTGTGTGTGTGTGAGATGTGCTGTGTTCCTACGATAAGTGCGTAATTCGTATACATCACCACCTGCAAGAAAAGGAGAGCGTGTGGTCAGTGGAGAGGAACGGGTCACAATGAGCTGCGGGAGCGTGCATGTGTTCACTACCGTGCTGGCCCGACGGACGTTCATTACCGCACACTGACCGGCTGCTAATTGTATGCTGTCCGGCAGTGGTGCGTGAAGGAGGCGGTGGCTGCATGGCTGGCTGGGGCACGATGGATACGGCTCCACTAACTCTTGCCTTACCCTTCAAGTTGATAAGGAAGAGGAGGAATGTGTAGGTCTTAATGTAAAGTGAGATGGATTAACGCCTCTACCACTTCATCTTTCACGTCTTTATTAGAGTTCCTGCTCTCCGCCATGAACGAGTCTCAAGGTTTTTTTTTTTTTTTTGCATCACCTTTGCATCTTCCTTTCCTTCCATCCTTCTTTTTTCCATCCTTCCTTCCTTTCTTCCTTCCTTCCTTCCTTCCTTCCTTAATTCCTTCCTTCCTTCCTTCCTTCCTTCCTTCCTTCCTTCCTTCCTTCCTTCCTTCCTTCCTTCCTTCCTTCCTTCCTTCCTTCCTTCCTTCTTCTGTCCTTTCTTCCTTTCTTCCTCCCTTCATTAGCTGTTTATGTCACCTCCTATATGAGAAAAGCTGTTGTTTTCCTATCATTGGCTAAACCCTAAGGTGGACACTGTACTATATTTCATGCGTAGGAAGGATGCTGGCTTAGGGTAACAAAATATACATAAAAAGTGCCCATTTAAGGTGCTAGTTGACAAAAAGTGTGGTTAAAAAGGTTGTCCAAAATTTTAGGCTAAACGTCTTGAAACATCCCTCCAGAAACAGTTTAGCTCCAAGGCAGGAGGAACTACAGACCCAGAAGGAGAGTTCAGGGTCATCACGTCCTACAGAATGCTTAGTAAATGTGTTTGGTTACATAGCTGAGTACTTCTGGTGGTCCGTGTACACTTCACTTGCACAAACAGACAGGTGATTCATGTAAGGGAGAGAAAATATCGACTACGCACGTTTACTGGAATTCCAAAGTTTTTATTTTTTTTATTTTCTTTTTTTTAACTCAATTTTCAGAGGATGAGTTTCTAAAATACTGGTGTTATTCGTAGGAGTAACGTGAAGATTGTAGACATATGCACAAATTCTCTCTCTCTCTCTCTCTCTCTCTCTCTCTCTCTCTCTCTCTCTCTCTCTCTCTCTCTCTCTCTCTCTCTCTCTCTCTCTCTCTCTCTCTCTCTCTCTCTCTCTCTCTCTCTCTCTCTCTCTCTCATCCAGATAAGTAATGTTATAGATTAGTGTACATTATCTTATTCATCTTCCTCCATTCTCTCATTTGTTTTAATTTGTTGGGAAGGAGGAGGAGGAAAAGATGAAAGAGGAGAAGAAAGGAGAAGGAAGAATAGATAAAGAAACAGCAAAAAGAAGAAAAGTTGGTGGACGAAGATATTAAGGAATAGAGAAGAAGGAAAGGAAGAACAGAGAAAAGAAATGAAGAGAGAGGTGATTTAAAACGTTGACACAGAGAGAGAGAGAGAGAGAGAGAGAGAGAGAGAGAGAGAGAGAGAGAGAGAGAGAGAGAGAGGCAGGAGAAAGGGACTGTCGCTTCTTATAGTTACATGGAAACGTATTGCTAGATGATTTGCAAGTTCATTTTTTTTTCTTTATTATGCGGAAGTCAGAGAGAGAGAGAGAGAGGTTGGGGGGAGGAAGAGCTAGGGGAAGAGGAGGTGTGGGAAGAGGAAGAGGAAGAAGACGAAGAA
>NC_059304.1:8219943-8254943 GCF_017591435.1 Portunus trituberculatus | reverse complement strand
TGGAGAAAAGCGTCACTCGTTCCTCCTCGCCTTGCTGATTGACTTGCCTCGATGGTTTTGTGTTTGGTGCGCTATGGGGAGGTTCGTGTCTGGTGTCTGGTGTCTAGTGTTTGGTGTATGGAGTTTGTTAGGTGTGTCTGTGTTAGTTTTTTGTGTGTTTTGTTTGGTAGATGGGTTGTGTGTGTGTGTGTGTGTGTGTGTGTGTGTGTGTGTGTGTGTGTGTGTGTGTGTGTGTGTGTGTGTTTGTGTTTGTCTCTCTTTCTTTCTCCCATTTCTTTATCTCTTTCTCTCTCTCTCTCTCTCTCTCTCTCTCTCTCTCTCTCTCTCTCTCTCTCTCTCTCTCTCTCTCTCTCTCTCTCTCTCTCTCTCTCTCTCTCTCTCTCTCTCTCTCTCTCTCTCTACTACTACTACTACTACTACTACTACTACTACTACTACTACTACTACTACTACTGCTACTACTACTATCTCTGTTTTACTACTAAAGTTACAAGGCTAATATCTTCTTAATATTTGACAAGAGAATAATAATAATGGTAATACTGATGATATTAATAATAATAATAATAATAATAATAATAATAATAATAATATAATAAACTTACATACTTCATAACTCATCATATTTTCTTTACTTTCTTTTGAATCTACTTTATCCACTTACTTTTACCTACTTCTCCTTCTCTTCTTCCTCCTCTTCTTCTTCTTCCTCTTCCTCTTCCTCTTCCTCTTGTTCTTGCTCTTCCTCCTTTTACTTTTGCTTCAGAGTGAGTGGTTTGTTTACAGATCCCGTAGTGTTTACATTTTTCTACTTTTTGTTATCATTACTTTTTTTTATTCCATTGTCCTCTCTCTTTCTTGTTGACCTCCTGGCCTTATCTTTCCCTTCCATCTCTTTGTTTCTCCTTCTTTCTCCCTCTTCCTTTCTCTTTCTCGCTTTTTTTTTCTCTCTCTCTTCACTTTCTCTTTCATCGTGACTTGCTTCTCTCTTTCTCTCTCTCTCTCTTTCTCTTCTTCTCTCCATCCTTTTATATCTTCCTTTCTTTCCAGCCTGTCAATCTCTCTCTCTCTCTCTCTCTCTCTCTCTCTCTCTCTCTCTCTCTCTCTCTCTCTCTCTCTCTCTCTCTCTTCTTGCATTTTTTTTTCGTTAATTTTGCTCCTTTTCGTTAATTCCCTTCTCTTCCTTCCATATTGCCACTTTTAAAATTAATTGCTAACTTGTTCCACCTCTCTCTCTCTCTCTCTCTCTCTCTCTCTCTCTCTCTCTCTCTCTCTCTCTCTCTCTCTCTCTCTCTCTCTCTGTTACTTTTCCTCGTTTTCTTCAGCTAATCAACATTTTTTTTCCCCTGTTTAAGAATATTTATTTTATCATGAAAGGTCTCTTGGTTTTAGACGAGTCATCCGTTTTCTTTCAACCTCATCTGCTCTTCTCGTTTTCTTTTTTCATTTGACTTTTTTTTTCGTGTTCTGACTTCCTTTCCTGTAGTTTTGTAAATGTTTCTTGTTCATTTGTCTCTAATTTCTACTTTTTCTTTCTCTTATTATTCAGGGTTTTTGTGGTCGTATTTTTTTTTCTATTTTAATAATTTACACTTCAAACAACATTATCATTATTATTATTATTATTTTCTCCTCTCCAGTCATGTTTATCAACCGTACTCATCCTTTATTTAATTTGCTTTTCGTGTCATTTTTATTTTTCTTTGCATTCCGGTTTCCACGATAAATTCCTCCATGTTTATTTGCATTCTGTCTCTCCTCCCCTCCGTGTTCAACTCTCCGTGTCTCTCTCGCTGTTTGGTTTGTTCGTCTGTTAATATAAACCTGCAAATTTATGTTCCATTATTCCCTTAGCAGTTTTCTTATTTTCTAACATTTTTTGTGTAAATTTGGGTTTTTTTTTTTTTTTTTGTGTGTGTATAAGTGTGTTGTCTGGTTTCTTGTATAGATTTTATTTCTCTCTCTCTCTTTATCTCTCCCTCTTCTTACTACATTTTTTAAAGACTTTTTATATATTTTTTTTATATTTGCCACTCGTTTTCTTCTTCCTCAGTGACTTCATCGGTGCATTTTCTCTCTTTCTCGCTACGTCCGGCAGTATTCTTTTTTCTTATTTTACATTTTCTTTGTTAAATCGTCAACAATATTCTCTTCTGTATTTAGTAAACGTCTCTGTATATTTTTTTTTATATCTTTCTCTTCTTTACAATTTCATCGGTATTATCTCTCTCTCTCTCTCTCTCTCTCTCTCTCTCTCTCTCTCTCTCTCTCTCTCTCTCTCTCTCTCTCTTCTCTTTTCTCAACAAATTAATCAGTAGTTCTCATTTCTCTTCTCCTTTCACCAAATTCTTCCGTGTGATTTGTCTTGCTGTTAAGTAAATCCGCATTTTTCCCATTTTTTTCTGCCTTTCTCTTTTCAATAAAATCCTCAGTAATTTCTCTTTTGCTTATTTTTCCAGCAAGTCCATCAGTCACATCGCGGAAGAAACCCTCCTTCTCATATTTAGTAAGTCAATCTCGTTCAGGTAAGCAGTGCAATTCATATAACACTCCCATTTATCTACAACCTTCCCTCAAGTGTTATATATGTCATTTTTTTTTTTTTTCACTTTCGCAATATTAAACTTTCTCTTTCATTACAAACGACTCCCTTCCTTTCACCTTTTCCCGTTTGCCTTTGCTTCTGCGTTCCAGGAAGAGAGGCACGTTGCGTTACGGTATGTGGCGTTGCTGCTTTCATTAGTTTCTACCTAGGCACGCGTCTCAAGGTTCCCCGCTATAGTGTTGCGCGTTCCTGGTATTCGTGCTGTGTTCCGTGGTAGCGTGAAGACCGTGACGTTTGTATCATAGGGTCTGTTTACCTGTCTGTGTGTCTTCCCTCTTTTCCCTCTTCGTGTCCCTGTGCACAGATATCTTGTTTTTATGTAGGAGGGGAAAAACTTCTCAAGGGCAACAAAAAAGAGTAAACAAATATCTCCACTTAGTTGCCAGTCCCCGTGCAGGTAGAATGAAGGGAAGGATTGGAGTATATGGTGAAAAATGTACGTAGGAAGTTATGACTATTAAAGAAAACTTGTCTTTACACGAGGAGTTTAAAAGTGGAAAGAAGTTGAGAGATGAAAAAGAGAAAATAGGGGAATTAAATCTCTCTCTCTCTCTCTCTCTCTCTCTCTCTCTCTCTCTCTCTCTCTCTCTCTCTCTCTCTCTCTCTCTCTCTCTCTCTCTCTCTCTCTTCGTGTGTGTGTGTGTGTGTGTGTGTGTGTGTGTGTGTGTGTGTGTGTGTAACTTCCCTGACTTACCTCTCCTTTCTCCCTCTCTTCCTTTCCTTTCTCTCCTCTTTCCCTTCTCTCCTTCCACCCCCCTCCTCCCCCGTGACCCTCCTCTCCTCCCTAACCCGACCCGTGCCAGCCTGTGCCGCGCCTCTCACGTGATAACAAAGCCAAAAGGTTGTGGTTGTTATACACACGCACTTTCACGCCGCCCAAGAGAGAGAGAGAGAGAGAAGAGAGAGAGGAATTTTTTTACGAAATTTTCTTTTTCTATTTTTTTTTCTCTCCATATTTCATTTTCTTTTACAATTTTTCTTCGCACATTCTCAAATTTCTTTTCTCTGCAGTTTTTCCCCTCCTTACATTTTCTCCAGCCTTCATAATTCTCTCTCTCTCTCTCTCTCTCTCTCTCTCTCTCTCTCTCTCTCTCTCTCTCTCCTCGCAAGTATGATAATCACGTTTGTCTGTGTGAAGAAGACCTGAAGAAGAATAAGCCATGAATGAGAGAGAAGAAATGAACAAAATGAAAAGGAGGAGGAGAAGGAGAAAGAAAGAAAGAGAGAGAGAGAGAGAGATAAAAGGCACGAATGATTTGATGTATACGTACATTATCATAAGAGTTAACTGGTCTGCTGCCGTTCCGCTCTCCATTCTATCTTTAAATGTTTCTCTGCCAAGTGTTCTGTAGTAATGTCAACGGTTGGAATTATTAGTCGGTTATTGACTCTCGTATACTGATATATTTATTTTTTTTTTTTTCGCTTTATTTATGTTTTTATTTTTTATTTACCTTCTTGACTTCCTGTCTTGTAAATGGTTGCGTTTGTAAGATTTCTCCTCCTCTTCTTCCTCCTCGTTCGTCTTTATTTCCTTTTTTTTTTTTCGTCCACATCATCGTTTCTTTCTTTCTCTCTTCCTCTTATTATTATTATTATCTTTACTTTTCTTTCTCCTTTTCCTACCCCTTTTCCTTCTTCTTTCCTCCTCCTCCTCGTTTTCCTCCTTCTCCTCCTCCTCCTTCTCCTCTTCCTCCTGATGACAAGGAAAAGTTTATGAGGTTCTCCGACGATGACCTTCTTTCGCCTTGCCCCCCCTTCTTCCCCCCGGCCCCTCCCGCCCCGCCATGCCCTACCCCGCCTCCTCCTGCCCCTCTTCCTCCTGCCTCGTGTTGCCCCGGAAACCTACACCACCTTTCCCAACATGGCCACGCCTTTGGTACTTTGAGCCTACCCTGTCATTATTTGCTCGTCATCCCTTCCTCCGCTTCCTACTCCTCTTCCTCTTCCTCTTCCTCTTTCTCTCTCTCTCTCTCTCTCTCTCTCTCTCTCTCTCTCTCTCTCTCTCTCTCTCTCTCTCTCAGTTCTTCCTGTTCTGGTCATTTTCTGGGTTTTTTTTTTTTTTTTGGTGCTGTTTTAGCTGTTGTTTTTATTGTTGCTGTTTTGTTGTTCTTCTTGTTCCTTTTTCTCTATCTCATTCTCCTTTTTCTTCGTCTTTTTTCTTCTTTTTCTTTTTCTTCTTCTTCTTCTTCTTCTTCTTCTTCTTCTTCTTCTTCTTCTTCTTCTTCTTCTTCTTCTTCTTCTTCTTCTTCTTTTCTCCTCCTCCTTCTTCTTTTCTCCCTTCTTTACTTTTCCGCAGTAAAATTTCCTTTTCTTCCGCCTTTTCCATATGTATGTTCTATTCCACTTTCACATTAACAACCCTTTATCCCTTCCCACCCCTCTCCCCGAACACACACACACACACACACACACACACACACACACACACACACACACACACACACACACACACACACACACACACACACACACGTACTCATATTCTGCGTTACAAAACTTACAACCACCATCACTACCACCACCACCACCACCACCCAGTATACACGTACAGTACCTTCCCTGTGCATCGTAAACACCAGGTACTACGGACAGGTGAGGCTCAGGTGAGGTACTGGCGAGAGTCGTGACCACCCCGGCCCGCCTCGTGCTCGCAAGGGGAGACTTAGGCCAGTTAAGGTTGTATAGTACTTTCTCTTTCAGTTACCCACCTAGACACACACACACACACACACACACACACACACACACACACACACACACACACACACACACACACACACACACACACACACACATGACATGAGAGAGAGAGAGAGAGAGAGAGAGAGAGAGAGTATGCTAAATCACAGGTCAGGTTTGCCAGGTGAGAGGGAAGGAAGAAACGTTATTAGGAAGTCACGAGGCTTGTACAGGTGTGTGTGTGTGTGTGTGTGTGTGTGTGTGTGTGTGTGTGTGTGTGTGTGTGTGTGTGTGTGTGTGTGTGTGTGTGTGTGTCCGTGTCTTCATCCGTTTTCTTTATCATACTTCATACTTTTCTTTCTCTTCTCGTATGTTTCGTCACTTATAGTACTCAAATCTACAAAGGAACATAAAGAAAGTTGCAAGAAGCCACCAGGCCGACACGTGGCAGTCCCTGAAAGCTTCCTCCAGCCACACCAGACAGACATCACTGAGGCCAAATGAGCGTGCCACGAAGAGCCTATCACCCTCAGCAGGCCTCGTGGGTTCTCATATATAAGCCAGTCATGACAAATTACACCTGGATACAAAAACCTCACTGTCGTCCTTGCCTCTCTGGTTCTCCTTAAGACTCGTAGAACTTATCTTGTTCACTAAGGCTCGTGTTTCCAGACTTCTATTTCCTGGTCTCAGTTCATTTCTTTTTAACAGGCTCTACAGTGCAGGTTGTTATCGTTTCAAGGATGTTTCCGTGCGTGGTTCTTGCGATAGTTGAGAAAAGGTTCCATGGCGTGAATGCGGAATATTGCCTCGAGTGCCAGACTGATTATTTCTGTGGTTTGGTGGGAATTCAGTGTTTTCAAATTCAGGTGTAAGAGACGCGTTGTGGAGTGTTTCAAGATCTCACCGCGGCAACCTTCAGCAGCCAGTATATAGTTTGTTGAGGGATGTTCACGATTAACAAGGAATATGTCGTTATTGGGGAAACACGCATGAGAATTCGACTAACCGTAGACGATTTCTGACCTCTGAATGTAATGAAAGTAAAAAATGACAACCGTATCCGAACACACTCCATGAAGGAACAGAACACGGCTCGGGTCCTCTCCCATCTTAAGACATGGACTCGGGAGTGGCGCACTTGAGGGAAGGCAAATCTTGCGTCACTCGTGCTGGACCCAAACAAGATGCTGGAACAGGAAGTAGAAAGTACTGCCTTTCAAATGGATTGGGAAAAATCCCATCGGTGATCTCCCCGGCGGGGAATCGAACCCCGGTCTCCCGCGTGACAGGCGGGGATACTAACCACTATACTACCGAGGAATGAAATAATTTGTTTAGATTTACTTAGAAGTTGTTCGTATTTTTATTTTCATTGACTATTTACCTGGTGGTGTTAGTGTTATCATTTTACTTTTTGTTACTATATCCATTATCATTGATAATTCAATCACTGTCTTGTTGGTCTCTCTATACATTTTTGTGCCTTTCCTTGCGTCACGTGAGCCTCACCAGCACGCCAGGTCTGGGTGCACGCGGTAAGGGCACTATGTTTTTCCACACTCCATCTATGAATGTATGCAATGCCGCGTTCCTCTCCGTAGCCTTCTGTCAGGGCGGGGAGCGATGTAAGTTTGGTATCCAGCTATGAACGAGTACTTTTCTTTGTGCTGCATCTCATATCAGTTCGAGTAACAAGGTGAGGCTCTTCATGGGTGGTTTACTAGCGCACCACCATCATCGTCACTACCACCACCACCGCCGCCGCTGCCGCTGCCGCTGCCGCCACCACTCAAGCACAAAAAGAGGACGCGGTTTATTGGTCTGGTAGTCCAGCATCTCTCGACAGGTTTCCGTGTTTCGCTTTCTCTCCGCGGCGCAGAAAAAGCTTCCCGAGCAAGTAGCGGCGCAATCAGTCGAAATTAGGTCGAGGGACGCATGCGTGTCGCGGCGGCGGGCGTGGCGGGCGTGGCAGATTTGGCTAGGGGCGCAGGCCAAGGAAGTGGTAAACCCTGCAGGAGGTGAGGAGGGGAAGGTCCTGCTGGAAGGAAGCTTATCGTTCTTTCCTTTCTCTTCTATAGGGTGTCACATTTGGAAGGTTAAAAAAATAAGAAGATGCGTCAGATTTTCCCTTCTATACACTAGCAGTAAGAAACATACACTGTAGCTAATAAGCACGAGCACAGACTACTGCACTGTAACCGTGTAACGTAAAGTAGTCTATAATACAACGGATGCCCAATAAGTTCTTCTTCTAAATATGGACGTTGTAAATTTATGTCTTTTTTCTTTCGTTTGTGTAAGCATGACGTGTTTCAGATCCTCTCTTTCCGCATCACTCACAACACAATTCGTATTTTTCTTTGTTGTCTTGCTCTGTTTTGTAGTTATTTGTTCTTGCTTTATACACAACCTCTGAGGCTGGCATGTTGTCATATAGTTCTTCTTCTTTCTTAATATTTTTTCCTCTGTAATATATTTAACTTTTCATTTTTTTTACATCTTGCTTCCATTTTTCACCATCCCATGCCTTGGTTATTGAGTTAAGGTCATTTTTCTTAATATCTTTCAGTTGTTCAAGTGAAGAGGATTCTAAGCAGTAGTTATTAACATTTTCTCTTCTTTCTTGTATATATTTTGTCATTAAGTAGTCAGTGGATTTCGTTTTCTAAGATATATTTGTTGAATTTCATTTGGCTTCTCTAATTCTATTTTTTATGCACCTTGCCCCCCCCCTTCTCTCACTGTGTATACTTGTGCATATACCCAACATTATTTTATATACTGTATTTTTCATTGTCTTGAATTTTCTTCATATCCGTCTTAGTATTTCCTAACGTACTTAATCCATAAAGTAATGAAGGACCACCACGCTCTTCCAATGTTTTCCCTGTTAAAAGTTTGTTACAGCTTTGTTTTATTACAGGACATGCCATATTAGCCGTTACTCTTGCTCTGTCTGTCAGCCTTTGTTTGTGTTTCTTAAAGTAATCATCCTTATCTATTACCGTAATACCCAAATACTTTATTTCATCACTCACTTCTACTCCTCTTATACTTATTTTGTTTTTTTTGGGGGGGCGGGTTGAGGTGATATATCATTATCTTACTTTTTTCTGCATTTATCCTTAATCCATTTTCTATTCTTTTCATAGTCAATACATCTATCTTTTTTTTCAGTCTCTTCTGATCTTGGTAAAATAATCCCATCGTCTGCAAAAATGAGAGCACACAAGTTCACCGCTCTGTCGCTCTATCCTTCAGATTCTTCCAGTCTCTGTATTATGTCGCATGCTTTGAGTCAAATAGCGTTGTTGAGGCTGCGCACCCTTGCTTGATTCCACTGAAGAGTTGTATGTTTAGTTCATTTCCATCTTCCATATTTTTTTGTGTGGTCATTGATATAAGTTTCTTTGTATCAAGTCTAGTATGTTCTCGTGTATCTTAATCTTCATCATCACATTAATTAGTGTTTTTCTATCCACGGAATCATATGCTTTAGAGAAGCCTTTTGCCTATTGTTAAAGGGATCTTCCTATGTTATTTTTTTTTCTATGCAGTATTTTAGTAGCGTAAGGTTGTTTTCCATGCGTCCCAATTTTTGTAAAGCCGTTTTGAATTTCTTTTATGAGATCATTTGCTTTAATATGTTCTTCTATCTTATTTTTTACTGCTGATGTCATAAACAGCTTGTAGGATATGTCTATCATGGCCATTGGTCTGAATCCTGATGGTCTAGGCTTTACTTTCTTGGGTGTCATTGTTGTCTTGGACGTTCCCCATCCTGCTGGTATTCTTCCCTCTTCTAAGACTCTATTAAAACATTTGTCATGGTTTTTAAGAATTTTTCATTGTCTTTTAGTCCTTTGTATAGCTCAGGTACTAAGTTAACAGGTCCTGCTGCTTTTTTTATCATTTAATATTATGTTTTGTTTCACCTCAATATCTTTTAGTTCTAGTTTAGTCATAGTATTTACAACCTCTACTACTCACACTGCCATGTCGAGGTGTTCCCTTATTTGTAGTGCTCCATTTAGAGTATTTTTTTTTTTTCCGTCCTTCTTGTTCGTTTTGTATTATAATCTCTTCCTGTTGTTCATCCCAGTGGTGTTTATAATGTGTTTTGGTTTCATCATTACATACTCATCCATCCTGCTGTGTTGCTTTTGATAAATATTCTGTCAATAGTCCTTCATATTCCTACTGCTTTCTTCTTTAATGAGGCAGTTTTCTTGTTCATCATGGTTTTGCAATGTATTCTCTCTTTTTGGTTTCTTCCTTAATTTATCAATCTATTCCCATGTTTTCTTGATATTTCTATTACTTTTTATCTCTTTCGTTTCTTTTTCTTCTTGTTTGTAGATAGACTTCTTTATTATCATCTGTACTTTTTACCTCCTCCTCTCCTTCTCCTCTCCTTTCATCGCTTTCTTCTTCCTCTTCTGTTGTTTCGTTCCTCATAAGTCTTTTATTGCTTTTTTTTTTCTCTTCTTTATCCCTTTTCTTATCTATTCCGTGCTTCCTCCTTCATCTTCTTTCCGTCATAGATTAGTTCTCTTTTATACTGTGTTTTTAATGTGTTGTCTGCTTTATCCTTTAACACTTTATTCAATTTCTCAGTGTTTATGATATTTTTCTTGATAATTGTTTCTGCCTTCTTTGATTTCTTTAGTGATGTTTTGTACGTTCTATAATTTTATACACTGGGTTTTAGCATGATTTTCTTACTCTTCTCGTTCTTAATCTTACTTCTATCAGGGTGTGATCTGTTATATCAGTGTTACTTCTTCTTCTTCTTCTTCTTCTTCTTCTTTTTCTTTTTCTTCTTCTTCTTCTTCTTCTTCTTCTTCTTCTTCTTCTTCTTCTTCTTCTTCTTTCTCTTTCTCTTTCTCTTTCTCTTTCTTTCTCTTTCTCCTTTCTTCTTCTTCTCTTCCTTCTCCTTCCTTCTTCTTCTCATTCTCATTCACATTCTCATTTTTCTTTTCTCCTTCTCCTTCTCCTTCTCCTTCTCCTTTTCCTTCTCTTTCTCTTTCTCCTTCTCCTTCTCCTTCTTCTTCTTCTTCTTCTTTCTTCTCCTTTTCTCCGAAGCTTTATTTCCTTTCATTATTTTTACTTCCTTACTTCCTTTTACTTCCCTCCATTGCCTTCATAAGTATCATAACAGTCTTTAGTTGCCAATACAGAATCAGTCACACTTTCCTTGCTCTTCATTGCCCAATTACTGATTCATGTGTGTATTGATTGCCATGACACACTCCCTACGCTACCTCACACGCACACACTCACACACGGACACACAGACACGCACACATGGGCAATTACAGTCAGCATTTAGCATCATCTAATTATACTTTTCCATCCATTCAGTAATCACTTTTCCATTCTCATTGATCCTTTAACTGATATTTTTTCTTATATCAATATGGCCGTTTAAATTTCATAATATTGTAAGTTTGTTTTCTTCTTCATTGTTTTCTGTTATTTTTTTTTTATTTCTTTATTTTCACTATTTTCATTTCTTTTGTCATTTATTGAGAAATGTACAAATCTAAAGCTCATTTGTTAATTTCTTCTTCTTCTTCTTCTTTTTCTTCTTCTTCTTCTTCTTCTTCTTCTTCTTCTTCTTCTTCTTCTTCTTCTTCTTCTTCTTCTTCTTCTTCTTCTTCTTCCCCTTCCTCTTCCTCTTCCTCTTCCTCTTCCTCTTCTTTCCGTCGCTTTATTTTTCCATTACTTTTACTGTTTTTCTTCCTTTTATTCTCCTCTATTACCTTGACCCTGTTTACTGACCTTGTGTTCTTCCTCTTTACTTGCTTCTTTCTCGTTTCTTTCCTGCTCGTTTTATTTTTCTTCTTTCCATTCCATCGTCCTCTACTTTCAGCGGCGTCATTGTGTCTTGGGAACGAAATAAGCAGCCGTACACTCACTATTATGTATCAGTTGAGTTCGTATCTTCTCATTCACAGTGGAACCATGCGTGCTTTGGGGTCCGAGGGGTCTCCAAGCGCACGGGTTCGAATCCTGTCCACGGTCTGAGTGCAGGTTGGGCTTTCTCACTCCGGACAACGGTTTACTAGCGGGTGGGATTTTAGAGTGGAGTTACCCCAAAAAAAGTATCCCCTTTAACCCATAAATTCCTGTGAAAACTCCACATGGTATAAATAAAAAGAATACTACATTGAAACACCGCAGCTCTCAATTTGCAATACCTGAGTTTTCTTTGATTTATCCCATTTTCTTTTACCTATTCATATTTCTTTTATTGATTTTTTTTTTTCATGTACATTTTCTTTCTCTGCGTTCAGTTTTTTTTTTTTTTTATATATATATATATATATCATTCTTTTAAATTGTTCCTTTTTTATTTGTTTATTTTTTTTTTTTTTTGAACGTCTTGCAATGGTTTCATATGACCACGATGTCGCGATGCCTTAAATCAATCAATCAGTCAGTCAGTCAGTTTTTTTTTTTTCTACTCTTCCTTCTTTTCCTCTCTCTCTCTCTCTCTCTCTCTCTCTCTCTCTCTCTCTCTCTCTCTCTCTCTCTCTCTCTCTCTCTCTCTCTCTCTCTCTCTCTCTCTCTCTCTCTCTCTCTCTCTCTCTCTCTCTCTCTCTCTCTCTCTCTCTCTCTCTCTCTCTCTCTCATATTAGTCGTACAAGTTAATTGGCTTCTAACACTCCTATCGTTGCATCACATCGTCACTCGTCGCCATTGATGAAAAAAAATAATAATAAATAAATAAAACGCACCAATGCCTTATACAACAACAATCTTCAGCACTCCACTTGGTTTATCAGAGAGTGTTTGTTTTTTCCTTGTATTTAGGAAACCCAACTCACTACATGACACTCAGAAACTTTCCTCCGTTATCTATTTTTATCGGAAATCGTACTCTACAAACCTGTCAGCACCTTTTTTGAGTTCGCATCTACCCTTCATGTGGGGAAATAGAGTAAGGTCACCGCCACCAATACTCGCGCGAGAGACGAGCAGTGAACGGGGAAGTGGTTCGCGTATCCGTGTCTAGAAAGAGCGGCACATTCTGGCTTCCTTGGCGAGAAGGTGCTGGTGTGGTGCGGCTCTCTCCTCTCTCCATCTTCTTGCTTCCCCTCCCCCTCACCTCAGACCTCTCACGCCACGGAGGTGAAGCCAAAATTACTGAATGAGAAGAAAAACCGGCAAGAACGTATCCAGGTGTGAATCGCGTTTCTCTACCAGGTGTAAAAGTTAAGTGAGTCTCAGTAGTGTTGCTGATGAGATGTTTTACTGCAGGAACTCATAAAGGGATAGATAAGTGGTGAAAGAGGAGGAGAATATAAAAAAGAGAAAGAAAATATGAGTAATCTTGAAATTTTTGTCTCCTTCAAGTTCGTGGTTTTCTCGTGAGAAGTTAGCTCAATTTGACGGCCACACTAAGATACCAGGTATTTTACAACCCCCCCCCTTCCAACAGCAGTGATAATAAACCCCAGCCACGTCATCCTTCTCATCATAATCATCAACCTCTACGCTTCCACTCCAGGGCAAATGCCTCTCCCTGCTTGCTTCTTTCACTTCCTAGGCCACTCGTCCACTCAACACTCCACACCACTCTCCTAACACTTGACGCATTCCATCATTTACATCACTTCCGTCTTTAGAGTCTGGTAGCTTTATTGGGTCTTTTTCTCAGTTTTTTGTTCCCGTTAACCTCTTCAGTAATGGGACACATTTTTACCTTGAGATTTGTGTACGATTAGACCATTTTATCGACATTAGGTAGGGTTTATTGACGTCAGAAGATTAGTGGGCACAGTCTTCACTATTTTGATACCCTACATAAGTTTCTGAAGCTGTTTAAAATCATCAAACAACAAGCAGAATGAATATGGAAACACGTCATGGTACTCAAACTTTACCATAGAAAAATAGATGATTAGATGATCTGCAATTTCTGGTCATGTAAGCTTGTAGTTGCTATAATTTTGTTGTTCTAGATGAAACAGTCGTGTGGAACTCTATGTATTATTAGTGTCTGCACGTATGTAAAACTATTGCAAGGGTTCTGGTGTTAGCAATGCAGTAATTAATTCTAGTAGATGTTTGTTCCTCCTCCTCCTCTTCTTCATCCTTATGTCTCTTATTGAATGTTTGTTACTCCTTCTCATCTTTATTTCTCTCTATGAATGTTTGCTGTTCCTCCTTCTCTTCCTCACCATTATGTCTCTCATCGAAGGTCTGATCCTTCCTCTCTTCTTCACCTTTATGTTTCACTGAAAAGGAGAGAAACGAAAATGTTCTCTCCTCTTTTACCACACAGCTTTTCTTCTTCCTCACCCTTCCTCCTCCTCCTCCTCCTCCTCCTCCTCCTCTTTCTTTATACCTGCTTTTATTACCACCTCCTCTAAGACACGCTAGATATTTATACCACACAACACATGGATATTTTTCCCACACACCAGTCTCTCTCTCTTAGTCCTGTTTCTTGGATTCGATAGAGTTCATTCCCCGCCCTGAGTAAAACTGGCATCATCACTCCGTAGGTTGATATAGAAGGTGTACATGTGCCAGTTTGTTTGAGTCATGTTGCATAAGGTCGTGGAGTTTTGGGTCTTGTAGATGTGACGTGGTTCTTCTTCTTCTTCTTCTTCTTTTTCTTCTTCTTCTTCTTCTTTTTCTTTATCTTTTTCTCTTTCTTTTCTTTTCTTTTCTTTTCTTCTTTTCTTTTCTTTTCTTTTCTTTTTCTTCTTTTCTCCTTCTCCTTCTTTTCTTTTCTTTTCTTTGTCTTTTCTTTTCCTTTTCTTCTTCTTCTTCTTCTTCTTCTTCTTCTTCTTCTTCTTCTTCTTCTTCTTTTTTCTTTTCTTTTCTTTTCTTTTCTTCTTTTCTTCTTCTTCTTCTTCTTATTATTATTATTATTAGTAGTAGTAGTAGTAGTAGTAGTAGTAGTAGTAGTATTCTTTTCTTTTCTTTTCTTTTCTTTTCTTTTCTTTTCTTCTTCTTCTTCTTCTTCTTCGTATTATTATTATTATTATTATTATTATTATTATTATTATTATTATTATCATTCTTCTTCTTCTTCTTCTTCTTCTTCTTCTTCTTCTTCTTCTTCTTCTTCTTCTTCTTCTTCATCTTCTCCTTCTTCTTCTTCTTCTTCACGCCACCTTAATCCCACTGTATTGCAGGATCAGCCGCTCGAGTTATCCTTCTCCACCTGTTTCTATTCTTTGCATCATCTTTTTGAACTCCCAGCTTGTTCATGTCACTCCTTGTTACGTCTCTCCATCTTATTCTTTGTCTCCCAGCACTCCTTCTCCTCCAAACCTCCGCCATCATTGCCTTCTTCATTGGTACATTCTCGTGGGTTTTCACTATTGTCCTCAATATGGAAGTGAAGGAAAAGGAGGACTGGGAGGAGAAGGAGGAGGTAGTAATGGTGGTGGTGGTGGTGGTGGTTGGGTGAGAGAAAGGAGACTGCAATTTTTTCTCTTACTCTGTTTTTCTTTCTCTCCTGTTCACTGAGTACCATTAGGAGGAAGGGGAAGGGAAGCAAGATGAAGATGATGAACGTCTATCTCGTTTTTTCACTGTCGAACATTAAGTGCACTTGAATTGTAAGAAGAGATGAAGTAATCCCTATCTCATCTTTTTAATGGGAAAACGTTAGAAGAAGAAAGAGAAGGAAAATAAGTGGAAGAAGGAGAAGGATGAGGAAGATTGTGCATGGCGTCCAACAGATAATGTAAAACGCGAGAGAGACAGACAGACAGAAATAGAGGCAAAGAAAAGTACATGGAGATACAGAGAGACAGAGACAAAGACAGAAAGAAAGAGAAAGAGAGAAAGTAGGCAGCATTCAGAGCAAGGTGAGGACAAGACTACTGTTATCACAACTCGCCAGGTGAACACAGCCGGTAGAGACAAGGCAAGAGAGGCAGAGAGTGGCTAGGGGTGGCGGCCTCTCAAATAAAGGCGAAAGGAGAGAAAGAGTGAGAGTGACGGCTTAGAAAGAGGGAGAGTGGGGAGAGGATTCACCTAACAGGGAGCAATGGGGTCTGTTCTTGTAGGGGAGAAAGGGAGAGGAGGAAAGACATTGAAAAGGGGATGCTATGTGAGGGAGAGGGAAGAGGAGAGGGGAAAGGAAAGAAAGATGACCACTACAGCCACTAATACCATTCCATACTCTCCACACTCCACTAAATTGATTCCTGGTTTGAGTTTTTCACACTCATTCCTAATCACTCCCAGTTATTTACAGGCACTTGCAGTCATTCCCCACTTATGTCCGAATACCTATTGTTCTTCCCTGTTATTCCCAGTTATTTTCAGTTTTCTATTCCTACTCATTCCAATTCATTCTCACTCATTTCCTGTTATTTTCAGTCATTTCGTTATTTTCAGTCATTCTTCTTTATTTTCAGTCATTCTTCTTTATTTTCAGTCATTCTTCTTTATTTTCAGTCATTCTTCTTTATTTTTAGTCATTCTTCGTCAATTTCAGTCACTGTCAGTCATTCCTAGTTGTTATTCCCAACCGTTCTTAGTTATTCTTGTCTATTACGAGTCATTTTCACTCATTCCCAGTTTTTTTTTCTCAATCATTCTCAGTTTGTTTGTTTTTTCTCAATCATTCCCAGCCATTCCTAGGTATCACCACTCACTTAATCCCTTTCCAGCTAGTTCCTATCATTCCCAATTCCTCTTTATTTCATTCCCTTCATTCCTTCCTACGGTTCATTCATTCCCCATTCATTCACTCCTGTCTGTTCACATTCTACCATTCCTATCCACTCTAACCCTTCCCATGCATCACCAACCTCACACTAACCTGTCTCTTCCTACCCACCCACTAACTACTAACCTCCTCTCCTTCTCTCCCCTCTTACCCATCCCTTCTTCCCCTTTTCTCTGTTATCCATCCTTTATTTCCCCTTCCTTCATTCCCTAATACCCTGTTTGACTCCCTCCTCCCTCCTTCTGTATCCACTAACCTTTTCCTCTCCTCTCCCCTCTTGCTTATCCTTTTTTCCCCTTTTCTCTGTTATCCATCCTTTCCTTCCCCTTCCTTCCTTCTCTAATACCTGTTGACTTCCTCCTGCCTCCTGTATCCTCCTCCTCTCCTTACCTGCTTCCTCCCCACCTCGTAACTCGCCCCACCTGCCTCGCCTGCTGCGCCGCGCCCTCCCACCTGTGGCTTGTCGGTGCAGGTGGTGTCCCTCTTCGAATCCCGGTAGGACGATGACTTCATTGAGGAGACGCAATAAATAGTGCTGGGTAGGCCTAATGAAGTGTGTGTGTGTGTGTGTGTGTGTGTGTGTGTGTGTGTGTGTGTGTGTGTGTGTGTGTGTGTGTGTGTGTTTACTTCCGGGTCAGTGTAGTTTTGTGCTGGAGGAGGAGGAGGAGGAGGAGGAGGAGGAGGAGGAGGAGGAGGAGGAGGAGGAGGAGGAGGAGGAGGAGGAGGAGGAGGAGGAGGAGGAGGAGGAGGAGGAGGAGGAGGAGGAAGAGGATAAATATAGATAAAGGATATAAATGAGTGAATGAATGAGAGGAGAGTGGAGGAAAAAAAAAAGGACGATAAAGAGGAGAATATAAGAAAAAAGAGAAGAAGGAAGAAACAAACAAACAAACAAACAAACAAACAAACAAAAGAAAAAGAAAGAAAGAGAAGAAGAGAGGGAAAAAGACAAGATTTAAGAGAAAAATTAATATAGAAATGAGATGATAACACACACACACACACACACACACACACACACACACACACACACACACACACACACACACACACACACACACACACACACACACACAGAGAGAGAGAGAGAGAGAGAGAGGTCAAATGTTTTCATCTGGAGGTCAACAAGGAAGCGTGACCCGGAGACCTCGACGCGGTGGGAGGCTGAGGACAGGCATGGGAGGAACAGGAGGTCATGATACGGGGAAAGGGAGAAGAGGCAAGAGGGAAGAGGGGAATGGGCGAGGCCAGGTGAAGGGAAGCGAGTGTCTGGAGTAAAGTGGGGAGACTACAAGGTGGATATCAGAGGAATGGAAAGTGGTTATGGGAGAAGAGGAGACGGAGGAAGAAGAGGAGGAGGAGAATGAAAGGGAAGAGATACAGAATTGAATTAGTAAGTAAAGGGTTAAGAAAAGTCATCACGTGAAAGCAGGAGAGTCTTTGGATGGTTGGGAGAGAGAGAGAGAGAGAGAGAGAGAGAGAGAGAGAGAGAGAGAGAGTTTGGTATAAAGTTATAGGATCTAGAATATGGGAGGTGGAAGGTTAGGTTAGGTTATTAGGATGGGTTAGGATGGGTTAAGGTAGGTTTGGTTTAGTGAGGTTAGGCAAGGTTTGGTTTGGTTAGGTTAAGTTAGGTTAGGATAGGTTAGGTTAGGATAGGTTAAGGTAGGTAAGGTAGGTTTGGTTTGGTTAGGTTGGGTTAGGTTGGGTCTGATTAGGTTAGGTTGAACTGGGTTAGATTGGGTTCAGTTCGATTGCGTTCGGTTCCGTTGGGTTGTGCTGGGTTAGGTTAGGTTATCTTAAGTAGAGAACAGGAAGCGGTGTTTTCTATCAGTACCTATCTATTAATCTATCCACTGTATGGTTTTATTTATCGACATCTTATTGTACATTTTGTTTCCTATTTATCTACTCACTTATTTCATGTCTATATATTTTCCATGACTAGGTAAAGAAAACAGACCTTCCCTCACCTCTATATGGTCCTGACACCTTAATGAACCTTTTTTTTACTATATTTTTTGTTGTCCTTGTCTTTGTTCCTTGCCGGCGCGCTTCCATATAAAAAAAAAAAAACTTATCATTTGTTCCCTTTCACGTGTCCTGCTGCCGTGGTCCCGTTGGGGCTGAGTGTGTGGCGCGGGGTTAGTTAGTTAGGCAGGGACTCATACAGCATCTGAACACCGCCTCTCCTCTCCATCATGTAACCTTTATTCATTAACCTTGCAACCTCTCACTCACACTCGCTCCAAACTCTCCTATCTATTCCTGCCACCTCCCTGTCCCTTTCTACACCTCCCCTTACCAGTTTGTACCTTCTCTTAATACACTCCTCTGCTCCTCCTCTTAATCTGCCATCTCTCTCTGCTGTTTTCTGTTATTTCTTGTCTTTCTAATGATCGTACAATGATGCTCTGTTTTATTACCATGCTTTGTAACCTTTCTATTAACTTCCAATGTTCCCTGCTACTTGTCTGTCTTGTATTGATTCCTCCTACCTTCTCACCACATGCAGTTCTATAAATAAATTGCTTCATCTTTCTCTTTCTCCTCCTCGTCTTATTTCTCTCTCTTTTTATCTTTGTTTCATCTCTGTCTGTCTGTTTCTCTCTCTCTCTCTCTCTCTCTCTCTCTCTCTCTCTCTCTCTCTCTCTCTCTCTCTCTCTCTCTCTCTCTCTCTCTCTCTCTCTCTCTCTCTCTCTCTCTCTCTCTCGCTTTTCATTTATTCTTGAAAGAGAGAGAGAGAGAGAGAGAGAGAGAGAGTTACTAGTGTTCATCTCCCAGTCACGTGTCTCATAATTTATTTTCATGAGTAAATTTACGTTTGCATTTTTTTTTTTTTTTTTTGCGTCTCTTTACAATGATATGTGACTTGCTTGCTCGCGTGTAACTGTCTGTCTCTTTATGACGTTTATTATCATGTCCTTCTTAACTCCTCCTCCTCCTCCTCCTCCTCCTTCTCCTTCCTCCTCCTCCTCCTCCTCCTCCTCCTCCTCCTCCTCCTCCTCCTCCTCCTCCTCCTCCTCCTCCTCCTCCTCCTCCTCCTCCTCCTCCTCCTTTTCTTCCCTTACCTCCTCCTCTTCTTCCCCTTCCTCCTCCTCCCTCTCCTCCTTTTCTTCCCCTACCTCCTCCTCTTCTTCCCCTTCCTCCTCCTCCCTCTCCTCCTCCTCCTCCTCCTCCTCCTCCTCCTCCTCCTCCTCCTCCTCCTCCTCCTCCTCCTCCTCCTCCTCCTCCTCCTCCTCCTCCTCTCTCCTCCTCCTCCTCCTACTGACCTTCAGATACGGAGCTTGAAGTGTTCATTTATAAATCCGCTAAGAGGCAATTTATTCCCCTTGGAGAACGTGATCTCTTGTTTATCTTTTACCTCCTCCTTCTTATCTTCCTTAGCCTTTCTTATTCCCTAAACTTCCTCTCTTCTTTATTTTCTTTTTCTCCTTTCCTTCCTATCAATCGTTTCGTAATAAAAACAAATCGTTCTTATTTTCATTATTTTCTTAGCTTCCATTATTATTTGACTGTTTTCTTAACTTTTTAGTGCTTGAGACACTTTTTTATTTTTATTATTTTTTTTTTTGTAGAGTAGTCGATTTTATTTACATTAGGGAAGGGTCACTGGAGGTCAGAAGATTAATGGTCAGAGTCTTCACTATTTTAATCCCCACATAAGTTTCTAAAGCTGTATAAAAGCAGAATAGTAAGCAGAATGAATATGAAAGGGTTAACTCCGTACTTCATCAGCTTATCACTTACTCTTTCTTGCTTGTTTATCTGTATCTCTTCCAGTTTCCTTTTTTTTTTTTTTTTTTTTTTTTTGCTTTCCTTCCCTTATCTTTATCTTGTCTATCCTATTTTCTTCTTTTTTTTTTGCCTCCTTATCTCATTCTCTTCCTTGTTTGTTATCTGTATACTTTTCCAGTTTCCTTATCTTTTTTTTTTCTTACTTTCCTTTCCTTTTTCATCTTTGTTACTTCCTTACAATATATACTTTTTATTTTCTCTTGTTTTGTGTTGTGGTTTTGACTTCTTTTTTTTTTTTTTACCTTCTTTATTTCATTATCTTCTTTTTATCTTGTATTTTCATCTTTCTTTATCTTCGTCACCTTCTCTTGTTTCTTTTTTGATGGCTGGTTTGGTTACCTTATTAAACCAAAACTCTCTCTCTCTCTCTCTCTCTCTCTCTCTCTCTCTCTCTCTCTCTCTCTCTCTCTCTCTCTCTCTCTCTCTCTCTCTCTCTCTCTCTCTCTCTCTCTCTCTCTCTCTCTCTCTCTCTCTCTCTCTCTCATCAGTATGCAAAGCGCCCTCTCCTTCAGGTACTAATTGCAACTCTAAATGCAGTTCCTCGTTGCCTCACAATCGCCGGCAAGAGTCAGGGCGTAATCAGCCTCGCCTGCACCGCCGAGGCTGGGGAGCGGCGGCGTCATTTCTGCAGAGTATGGGTGGTGTGGCAAGACTCGCAGCCCCGCCCGCTGCACCTCTTGCTAGGGCCATTGCGGAAGGTTGTACGTACGTGGGTTTGGATGTTGAAAAGGAGGAAGGCCTGGTTGGTTCTTAATGTGTGTCGTCCTTACTTTTACTGTTACTGTTGTTGTTGTTGTTGTTGTTGTTGTTGTTGTGGTGGTGGTGGTGGTGGTGGTGGTGTATTTGTTTTTGCTGTTGTTGCTTTTACGTATTTCTTTTGCTGGTACTATTTCAACAGTTGCTACTACTATTTTTATTGTTGATATTAATACTATTGCTGCTACTGCCGCTATTTCTGCTACTACATCTGATAATACTGCGACAGCTAGTGTTTCTGTTGCTATTACTACTATTTCTGCTGTTACTACTACTACTACTAATAATAATAATAATAATAATAATAATAATAATAATAATAATAATACTGATACTATTACTACTACTATTACTACTACTTCTAGTATTAATATTACTACTACTACTACTACTACTACTACTACTACTACTACTACTACTACTGCTACCACTGCTGCTACCACCACTGCACCACTGCTGCACAACCACTGCTGCTGCTGCTGCTGCTGCTGCTGCTGCTGCTGCTGCTGCTGCTGCTGCTGCTGCTGCTGCTGCTGCTGCTGCTACTGCACTGCTGCTGCCACCACTGCCACCTACTGCTGCTGCTGCTGCTGCTGCTACTGCTGCTGCTGCTGCTGCTACCACTACCACCACCACTCGTACTTCTACTGCGGGATGCTAATATTAGCAGTGTATGTCGGTGTATTTTTATTTTTCCCCTTTCAGTAAAGTGAATGTTCAATGAAATGCAAACCACGTGGTCGTTAACAGTAATTGAGGCTTGGTTTTCCTGACTGGCCATCATTAAGGCTGATAACATCGCCTCGTTACTCGGGCACACGCCGCCGCCGCCGCCTCCACGCCGCCGTCTCTCCCCTGCAGGTGCCGCCGCCACGCTTCCTGCAGGTACTCGTGCGCGGGGCCACCTGTCGACTGGGGAAAGTGGTTCGCGCCCTACCAGGTGAACGCCTCGCTGGTCTGCTGCATGAAGCCTGGTTAGTTCATGCCCCGCACACCTAGGTCACCTCACCCTCTCCCTCTCCTTCTCTTCCTGCTTTCCTTTTCTCTGCTACACCTCCCTTCTCCATCTCTTCCTCGTTCCTTCCTTCTCTTCTCTCCGCCATCTGGTCTACTAGTTTACTCTCATCCTTCATTTATCAGCTTATCTTGTCACTTTTTTTGCTCTGTTTCTTTTTTTCTGCTTTCTTTTTTTTACTATTCTTTTTACTTTCCTTTTCTATCTTGTATTTCTTTCATCCTCCATTTCTCAATATGTCTTGAATCTTCTACTTTTTTCTTTTTCCGCTTTCTTCCTACTGTCTTTTTTCTTTATTATTTAGTTTTCTTCTCTCCTTTTGCCTTTCTCTTCCTTTTCCTTCATTTCTCAGACTTTCTTGCTTATTTTTTCTTGTCCACGTTGCTTTTTCTTTCATTTGTTTTCCTTCGTGGCAATTTTCTCTATATATATTTTGTCTTTTAATTATACCACCACCCTCTTCTTCACTCCTTTCTTCTTTCTTTCCTTCTGGCAGTCTTCTTTCATATTATATTCTATCTTTCTATCTTTCCCTTTTCTAGCACCTTCTCTCCCCATCCCTCTACGCTTGTTGCCTCGTGTCTTCCTTCTCACATCTCTCAAATTTATTACCCTTTTTCAATTTCCTCTCCCTTGCTCTTACTGCCGACCTCCTCCTCCTCTTACTGTTCCTTCTTCTCCTCCTCCTCCTCCTCCTCCTCCTCCTCCTCCTCCTCCTCCTCCTCCTCCTCCTCCTCCTCCTCCTCCTCCTACGCAAGCAAGCATCCCGCGAAGTGTGACGAGTAAAAGTCCTCATGAGTCTTAATTGCTCATGGAAGGCCGAGGCTCAGTGGTTTGCGTCACGCTGTGCTGGTTCGCGGGATTAAAGTTCAAACCTCGCCCCGTTAAGAGTCCAATGACGTACACGCACTTACGCACACGCACACGTACACGCACACTGACGTACACTTGACACATTGAGTTGTAAAATAATTGTCTTTTTTTGCTGTTTGTAAGTCGAGGAAGGTAAAAAAAATTATCAAGAAAGCTGCTCTATATACAAATTTACCTTATTTTTATCTTACCCCTTCAAAACTGGGCCATTTTTACCTTGAGATTTATGTACGATTAGACCATTTTATTGACGTTAGGAAGGCTCTATGGAAATAAGAAGATAAATGGCTAGAGTCTCCACTGTTTTAATCCTCACATAAGTTTCTGAAGCTGTATAAAGTCACCAAATAGTCACCAGGATGAGTGTGAAAACGCATTATAGTGTTTAAGGGGTTAAGTTCCCTAGCGACTCGGCTCTAGCAAAATAAATATGGAGTTTGTTCTATTTGTTTTCCACTTTATTTGATAACTACCTGTCTATTTGAGAATTTCTTGGATGTTTGTCAATGAATGGTCAGATGGGAGGGTGGATGAGTGAATGAGTAAGTATATAATTAGAGAGGTGAGTTAGAAATTTGGTCCGTGATTAGATGGATGAGTGAGTGGGTGGATAAAGGATTGAGTCTGAATGGGTGAGTGGTAAGGTGAGTGGGGTAGTTAGTGGGTAGTCAATGGGTGGGTAGGGGAATGGGTCGGTTAATAGGTGAGTGGGTGGATGGATGGGTCGGTGGGTGAGTGAGTGGCTATTGTTTGGCGCGGTGACATCACGGCCAACAGCGAAGAGACAAAAGGGATGAAATGATATAACAAAAACTCACTCGCGGAACAATAAGAGCAAAAAATACAGTGAATTAGAGAGGCAATAAGTGTTAGTGTGGCAGACGTGACGCAGCAACGACGAGGGGGGCACAAGACAGCAACCAACACACACACACACACACACACACACACACACACACACACACACACACACACACACACACACACACACACACACACACACACACACACACACACACACACACACACACACGAGAACAAAAATGAATCAACAAATGAAAGGCAGATTAAATTATATCCCATTCAGAAGTAACCACATAATTTTTTCCTTATATTTCTTACTCCAAACATTTTTTTCCCCTTCTGGCTGCTCGTAATACTGTGCCATTGATGTTTACCGACACAGAGAGAGAGAGAAAGAGACGGCAAGGAGGAGGAGGAGGTGGAGGAGAAGGAGGAGGAGGGAGAGGGAGGCAAGGAGGCGGTAAGATAATGCTGTGTTAAGGAGCATTACGCAGCACAGCGGGATCTCAGCGGGACCTGTCACCTCTAATGTAAATCACAGTGGAGGGAATAAGAGGCGATGGATTGGTGGTATTGAGAAACTGAGTGGCGAGGTGAAAGAGACAACACGTGTACGTACATAACAGTGATACAGAGAGGAGAGGGGTGTAACTGGATGAAAAGAAAGACAACACTGCTGGGGGATGCAAGAACAAGGGGATACAACAGCGGAAGAGTGAGACTAACTGGAAATAAAAATAAAAATTATAATCTCTAATGGGGAACCTTATTTAAGCTCGTCCCTCCTTCAACGTAATGTAATATCGTGTTACAGCTGCAGAGTATGTATTTTCAAGAGCCTCATCCACGACATAAGAGAGGCTGGAGTAGTTTAAAATGCCTCCAGCTATGTTTTCGTTCCGTGAAATTGTGTAATGCTTAAATACCACATGTCATACTGCAGTTTACCAGTCAGAAGTTTAAAGATGTGCAACGGGAAGCTTGCAGAGGAATGAAAAAAAGATTGTGTGTCTGGAGCAAATAAGATGAGTGGATAATAACAAATGTGGGAGGCCAAATGAAGAGGAAAATAAAGTGTACACCTCTAATTATAGAATGATTAGTAACGCATCTGTTTGTGGAAGCTTACGTTTATGATCGTAAGATTATATATTTGTGTTCTCTAAAGCAGTCACTCGTAATAGGAAAGGCATGTACTTGAAATTGTACACATTGATACCTATAATTAAACTGTATCTGTTGCAACTGAACGATACTTACGAGAGGAGAACACGAGAGAGAGAGAGAGAGAGAGAGAGAGAGAGAGAGAGAGAGAGAGAGAGAGAGAGAAAAAGAAAAAGAAAAAAGAAGAAAGAAAGAGAGAGAGAGAGAGAGAGAGAGAGAGAGAGAGAGAGAGAGGAAGAAAGAAAAATAGAGAAATCGCAATGAAAAACTGAGCAATTACTGACAAGACCGTGTGTGGAAAGTAGGTAATCCTTCACCAGGTGGGGCAAGAGAGGAGCTGGAGCAGGACAAATTAGTAGTAGTAGTAGTAGGGACCAAAATTTTCTCCTGTCTGCTACTAGTCACCTCCCATCTGCCACCAGTCACCGGGAGGAGGGAAAGTACGTAGATGGGTGTGCAGAATTGACTTTCCTTGGGTGACCTTTGCTTGAAATCTAAATCCCTTGAGAGTTTACTTACATTATCTTTTTTTTATTATGTTTTATTGTTTGTTTGTTTTAGATATTTGGAGGAGTGTAAATCCTCTCTTTCCCCCGCCCTCTCTCTCTCTCTCTCTCTCTCTCTCTCTCTCTCTCTCTCTCTCTCTCTCTCTCTCTCTCTCTCTCTCTCTCTCTCTCTCTCTCTCTCTCTCTCTCTCTCTCTCTCTCTCTCTCTCTCTCTCTCTCTGTGTGTGTGTGTGTGTGTGTGTGTGTGTGTGTGTGTGTGTGTGTGTGTGTGTTGTGCCCTAAGAATAACCTTTAGGAGGACACACCGCCGGCTGAGAGGCGATAAAGAAAAGAAGGAAGAGGAGTAGGAAGAGTAGGAGGAAGAGGAGGAGGAGGAGAAGGAGCAGTAGGCCGTGTCTAGCCACTCAGTCAAGCACCAGCAGTAAAATTTCATCATGCAAATAGGAACGCATACCTGTCTCAATACCCACTCATCTCGCCCCCCCCCTTCCTTCCCTTTCCCTCCCTCCATGGTCTCCCCCTAACCCTCCCTTCCCTCCCCTTCCCCCCTATTAACTCTGGTCACCTTCAGGACTTGGATGGTGCAATGACACGGGGGAAAGGGGAGTAGGGTTTTTTTTTTTTTTTTGCAGGTGAAGGGCGAAGTCTTTAGAAGTTTTATCTCTACTCATTTTGACAGGTTGTAGTTGAAGGCTTTTTTTTTTTCTCTCTCTCTCTTTTTCTCTTTGTCTTTCTCGTTCTTGTTCTTGTTTGGGTTTCAGTTAAGTGTATATTATATTCGGAACTGTGAAAGTCATTTAGAAAGAATATTTGACTGATTTTAACTGGTTCTAGTGGAAAGGTCTCTCTCTCTCTCTCTCTCTCTCTCTCTCTCTCTCTCTCTCTCTCTCTCTCTCTCTCTCTCTCTCTCTCTCTCTCTCTCTCTCTCTCTCTCTCTCTCTCTCTCTCTCTCTCTCTCTCTCTCTCTTACAAAGGTATGTTCGTAATTTTTTTTATGTAAGAGAGAAACTGGCCAAGGGCAACAAATAATGAAAAAGAAATGCCCACTGGATTGCCAGTTCCCTTAAAGAAATAAGAGTTATCCAAAAGACAGGGACAAATGGCTTGAAACCTCCCTCTTAATTAAAAGAAGTCAAGTCGTAGGAAGATGGAAATACAGAAGCAGGCAGAAGTTCCAGAGTTTACCAGAGAAAGGTATGAATGATTGGGAGTACTGGTTAGCTCTTGTATTAGAGAGTTAGACAGAATAACGAGGCCGGAGAAGGGGAGGCATGCTGTTAGCAAGATCAATTGAGATGTTAGCATGAAAGTAGTGATAAAGATAGAAAGAGGCTGAAGACAGTTAGTCAGAGGAGGGGAGTTGATGAGGCGAAAAACTTTTGATTCCACCCGATCTAACAAAACTGTGTGACTGAAACCCCCAAACATGCGAAGTGTACTCCATACAAGGACGGATAAGGCCCTTGTATAGCGTTAGCAATTGGAAGGGGGAGAAAAACTGGCGGAGACGCCTCAGAATGCCTAACTTCAATGAAGCTGTATTAGCAAGAGATGAGATGTGAAGTATCCAGTTAAGATTATGAGTAAAGGACAGACCGAGGATACTCAGTGTGGAAGATGAAGACAGATGAGAGTCATGGAAGAAAAAAGGGAGAGTTTTCTGGAAGGTTGTGTAGAGTTGCTAGATGGCGTTCTGTGGCTTCCCTGCGTGATCTGTTACCTTCATGAAGGGTTAATCGTCTCTGAAAAGACGTGAAAAAGTATAGGGTGGTATTATCAGCGTAGGAGTGAATAGGGCAAGAAGTTTGGTTAAAAAAATCATTAATGTATAGTAGAAAGACATATTAATGGTGACAGGACAAAACCCTAAGAAACACCACTGTTAATAGATTAATTATAAGACCAGTGGCCGTCTACTACGGTTGCAATAGAACAGTCGGAAAAGAAACTTGAGATAAAGTTGCAGAGAGAATGATAGAAACCGTAGGAGGGTAGTTTTGAAATAAAAGCTTTGTGCCAGACTCTATCAAAACCTTTCGATATGTATATCGCAACAGCAAAAGTTTCACCGAAATCTCTAAAAGAGAATGACCAAGATTCAGTAAAGAAAGCCAAATCACCAGTAGAGCGACCTTGACGGAAGCTATACCGGCGATCTGACAGAAGATTGTGAAGTGACAGATGTTTGAGAATCTTCCTATTCAGGATAGATTCGAAAACTTTAGACAAGCAAAAAATAAAAGCTATAGGACGGTAGTTTGAGAGATTAGAAGTTATATTTTGCTTTCATGGTGTTGTTAGTGAGCTGTGTTGTCTTTTTGTGTTTAGAATTGCATTGTTGTGGGTTTGCGTTGTGTTGGTGTGAGCTGTGTTGGCAGTGTTGTGTTGCTGTGCTGGGTTGTGTTGGTGTGCAGTGAGTGTTTGGTGCAGCGGTCTGGAGTCGGTCACTGCATCGCCCTCCAGTTATCGTTGTGCTTTGTCCCGTATAATTATCGTACATTTGCTGCATATTTATGGTGCCTGTATATCTTTGTTTATATCCGTGTCTCCATTAATTTCTCGTAATTGCCGTAACATTTCATCTTTCTCTAGTAACTGGTGTGTTTACATATTCAGTTTCATTTGTTTTTTTATGTTTATTACTAATTTGTTAATGTGTTTATGTATGTACATTTTCTTCTGTGTTTTTTATCTCTTCTAAGTTGTTTTTCTTTATCATTTGTTAAGCATGTAATCTTTTTATCTTTTGCTTCTTTCTATATTGTATTTTTTCGAAGTGAATCCTGGTGACCTTGAACAGGAGGCCTCTGTAGATGAGTCAGTAGAGGCGTGAAGGGAATAGATTGCAAGTATGTGTTTCGTCTTTAATTGTTCACCTTCACGCTGTCTTTCAATCTGACCCGTGTATAATCTGTTCAAGTGTTTTTTTTTTTTTTTTTTTCAAGTACATCACATCTACGTATTCACTTGTTTATCTTAAAACTTCTCAAGATAAACTGTTGCTTGAAAATTTGTCTGCCTCGTTCCGGTTTGTTATTTTTTTCCTATTACAACTCAACCTTTTTTTTTTCATTTTATAAAGACTTTAATTGTTCTTTTCTCCATTAAGATTAAATTTACTTCATTTCGTTATGGCCTCCTGCGTCTTATATATTCAATTTACATGTTTTTTTGCGTGCATGTGTCCTGGTGAGGATCAGAGGTCGGCGTGGCAGTGATGCAGCAAACCGGTTACTTCCTTTTAGTGTTCCTTGTACTGATGACGATCCCACGCGCTGGTAACAAAGCAACCACTCACTCTTTGAAGCGCCCTACCCGCTCACTGACTCCTGCTGGTGGCGGCGCCCTGCAGACTTAACACTGAGGGAGAGATAATCGAAATAACACGCTAATGTGAAAGGTGCTGTAATGGAGAAAAAGTTGAGAGGACAGAGAGAGAGAGAGAGAGAGAGAGAGAGAGAGAGAGAGAGAGAGAGAGAGAGAAGAGAAGGAGGATTGCAGAGAACGACATAAGGTAAAGTCACCTTTCTATAAGAGAGAGAGAGAGAGAGAGAGAGAGAGAGAGAGAGAGAGAGAGAGAGAGAGAGAGAGAGAGAGAGAGAGAGAGAGAGAGAGAGAGAGAAAGGATTACTAAAGGTAAGGTAAAATGTGTTTTAGAATAGTAGGGAAGGTAAGAATGAATGATTGCAAGGGAGAGACGGAAGGAAGAACGAAAGGGAGAAGGGACATGTGAAGGAGGAGGTGCTATAGGTAACGGATTATGCTAGGTGGAGTTTCAGGGTAAGTTTGATTTAGTTATGGATGGAAGGATGGGAAGAACAATAGAAAGGAAAGAGATGTGTGTGAGTGGGACGTTAGATTAAGTCAAGTTAGGTTAGGTTAGGTTTAGTTATGAAAGGAAGGAAGGTACAGTGGAACCATGCGTGCTTTGGGATCCGAGGGTCCCCAAGCGCACGGGTTCGAGTCCTGTCCACGGTCCGAGTGTAGGTTGGGCTTCCTCACTCGGGGCAACGATTTCCTAGCGGGTGGGCTTTGAGATAGGAGGTACCCTAAAAAGTATCCCCTTTAGCCCATAAATTCCCGTGAAAAGCCCACATGGTATAAATAAAAAAAAAAAAGGAAAAGGGGAATATATGAGTGAAATGTTAGATTAAATCTTTTCCTTGCTGTTTGGTAACCTTTCCTTAACCACTAACCACTGCAGGACATCTTTTCTGGTTTCTCTGCCACCTTCAAACATCGAGGTAGTTGGAAATCGTAAAATTATTCTTTTTAAGGCCTTCTTTCTTCTGTTTGCTTATTAATACGCCATACATTGTTTGTAGTGTTTGAAATTGCTGCACAACATAGTCAAAGGTTAAGGTACTTTAGATCAGTTTACGGATAGAAAGGAGAGAAGGACGGAACACATGGAAAAAAAAATTATTAGGATAGTTTATATAAGGTCAACATCCGTTAGTAGAGGATAGGTTTAGGATGGAAGGAAGGAAAGAATCAGAATTAATAAAATGGCTACGACTCCCTCTCTAAAGAAACCGGAGGTGGAACGGGAAGTGTGTGGTAGCGGGTGGCAGTGGGTGGTGGGGGCCGCGGATACTAGCTATAAAAACACAGATGAATTGAGCATTGTGTCCGGTAAGTGTCGTCGCAGGAGTGTTTTTGGTGGTGTAGGTTCCTGGTCAGCGTGTTCAGAGTGGCAGGTCCAGCCAGCACAACACCAGACAGGTTTGCCTTCCTGGTGGTGATCCTAACGCTTGTACACGTGTCCTTGAAGTGCCCTAGTAGTAGCAGTAGTAGTAGTAGTAGTAGTAGTAGTAGTAGTAGTAGTAGTAGTAGTAGTAGTCAGTTGAGATATATATTTGCAAAGATTCCCTTTCTGATAGTTGCATTCATTACATCTAAGCTATATTCTTTATGCTCTTATGTCCATTCGTTTAAGTATGTCCCTTCATCCCCTATCTACAAACTCTTAGTAGAGTCTATCATCTTACTCCCACCAACACTGCCATATCTCTCCCTCTCCCTTCCCTCAGCTGAAACCTTTCTTCTGCCCCTCTCCTCCCAACCTGCTGTCTGTCCCACCAGTGCCAGAATAGAATCGTGATGTCACCTTGTCCACAACTCGACACCGTCATCACCAAGATCCTCACTTGATAAATTTCAGCCTCCCTCACACCAGGCTAAATAAGCCACAGCAAGTCAGTGTTCAGTGTTCGTGTTAATGTCATAAAAGTAAATAATAATTCAGTTTGTTCAAACAAAGGTTTGTGGTGGTGAGGTTCAGGTGAAAACTGCGCAAAATGAATGGAGTATTTTTAGCCGTGTGTTGTACTGCAGGGTGCGTCAGGGGGGGAGGATGGAGCGAGGGGGAGAGGGAAGGGTTAAAGAAAAAGGAAAGAGTTTGTGGGGGAGGATATGGAAAGGAAGGAAGAGAGGACTGAAGGGCAAGGCGTGGCTGCCTGGCGCCCCGTCGCCCCTCAAATGCTATTATCTGTCATCTGCTATTATCTTGTCCGCCATGATATTTATATCCACGATAACAGTGTATATTCACCTTTCTGCTTGTTTTTTTCCTTCTCGTAACTTGTTTATTTCATGAATCATAATTTTGTGTTCATGGACGCCCTTCCCTCGCGGCACAGTGCTTGGGTAATCGCTTCATCACCGGCCTCCGTGGGTCTGCTTCCCGCCGCCGCGCAGGTCACGTCTCGTCTCTATGTGTTTAAGGAAACAATTAGGCGGAGTAATCTGCCTGGGTCATCTCGGCGTCCCTGATGGCGGCATCCATCACCCAGCGGCGAAGGGCGGCAGGGCGACCCTGCAGATTACCCTCCTGTCGCAAGTGTGTGTGTGTGTGTGTGTGTGTGTCTATGTGTGTGTGGTTTGTAGCCTGCCACAGCCTGCCAGGGCCTCGCCGCATACACCTCACGGGCCGGAGGAAGGTCACTTTATTAGCCACAGCACACACACGAGGCCAACGCAATGAGACCCGATCTTGGATGGATTACACGGTGGTCACACACGCTGGCGGGGATGGAGTGCTGGGGACAGGGCGCGGGGCACTCCACCCCCGGCCAGTGCCTCGTGGTTCCCCCAGCGGGGCAGTGTTCCGGGGCGATGGTCTCCCATTCAGCATCCGGCTCAGGTGCGAGTACTGGTAGGGCCTTGAGGAGCCTCGTGCCGGCCCGCAGCCCCACAGGACAGGTTTGTGAGCACCGTGGGCACTCAAGACACAGCTCGCCTCAGGGTCGCCAAGGGGAATAAGAAACTGTTTATGTATGAAGGTTTTTGAGCTTCCGCGCAGTGCTTAATTCATTTCTGTACAGGAATGATGTTTCCAAGTGTCCTGCTGCGGTGATGGTGCTGCTGATGTTGCTTCATAACACGTACTTTTACAGCTATTTATCTTAAATTAAACATGTCTTTTCATCTCTTTGACATCTACCTGCCATTCTTCCATCCCCCCGTAATCTTCCCTTCCCTTTCCTTCCTTTCACTCACTCCTGTCCTGTCACTCACCTTCTCTTTTCACTTACCATCAATACTCCCCGCCCCAAAAGATGCAATTCACCAGCGCCACCCGCCATCAACTGCCACGATGACTTCACTGGTGGTGCGAGGCGGGCACGGTGGGGCGATGGACGCTCACGAAGGCTGCCCTGAGTGAATGGCAACCACCGCGAATATATGCCTTGGTGTAGATGAGTTAAGGGGAGAGAAGAGGTGTGCAAGTCTTTCCCCGTCCTCTCACTGTTCATTTTCCCTCTCCTCTCCTCTCCTCACTACCATCGCTTCTATTCCCATCCTCTCCACATCCCTCTCCACCCTTCTCCACTCTTTTTTACCAATTTCCTCCTACTCCACCAGACTTTATTTCACTTCCACCTTTTTATTCACTTCCTAATCCGCACCCGGTCCTTTTTCTTCACCATCCTGGCCATCAATTCCACGCTTCCCATCACAATCCTCCCATACTAATCCGTACCACGCATCTCCACCCTTCTCCTCCCTACCCACACACCTCCACAATGCAGCCCTTCCCCATTCTCCACCTCCTCCACCCACCCTGCCCATCTGTATGTTTATCTCACCTATTTAGAAGCTCACAATAAGAAGGTGGAAGCCGCGCCCTAAAAGCTAAATATATGATTATGACTCGGGATTATAATGTCAGTGTGTGTTTGTGGGGGAGACGGAGTGGGTGTGTGTATGAGTGGGTGTGTGGGGGTGTCATTCATCACGGCGCCGCTAACGGAGACCTCGGTAACTCCTGAAGGAAGCGCAAGATAAAGGTGATGTTTGATTTGTCCTCCTGTACTTGAGTTTTGAAGTAGCGAAGAGTGAAGACAAGCCTGGATTCTGAAATGTTTCTCTCTCTCTCTCTCTCTCTCTCTCTCTCTCTCTCTCTCTCTCTCTCTCTCTCTCTCTCTCTCTCTCTCTCTCTCTCTCTCTCTCTCTCTCTCTCTCTCTCTCTCTCTCTCTCTCTCTCTCTCTCTCTCTCTCTCTCTCTCTCTCTCTCTCTCTCTCTCTCTCTCTCTCTCTCTCTCTCTCTCTCTCTCTCTCTCTCTCTCTCTCTCTCTCTCTCTCTCTCTCTCTCTCTCTCTCTCTCTCTCTCTCTCTCTCTCTCTCTCTCTCTCTCTCTCTCTCTCTCTCTCTCTTCCAGAACTGTTTTCAAAGGCCATAGAGATGATCAGCCGTGTTCTCAATACTGTTTCTCTATTGATGATGCAGAAATCTTGTCACTCTGTCACTGGAACCTTGAAAACACTCTTACTAAGATTTAGCCTTCTGAAAGTAATTTAGATGCAATGCAGAGGTGTCTTAAAATATAAATAGTGAGAAGAGATGAGTTTTGTTTGAATTCATTGAGAGGCAAAGAAAATGAGTGTGAGAGAGACAACAGCAAGAAAAGAGAATAAAATGGAAAGGGTGAATAAGAGAAGGGAGAGGAAGGCAGTACAGAAGGGGGATTATGTGAAAAGAGTGAAGGATAAGGAAGGTGAATGGGTGGAGGAGGAAGGAGGAGGAGGAAGAGTTCAGGTGGAAGATTATAGGGTAGAGAAGGATTGGGATCAAGGAGAGGAGGAAGAGGAGGGGGAAGAGGAGAGGGAGAGAAGATTGTATGGGTGGAGGAGTAATGAAGAAGAGGGAGGAATATATAGGAAGTGTTAGGCAGTATACATTTCAAATCTTCCTATACCTACCTGATTCTCTCTCTCTCTCTCTCTCTCTCTCTCTCTCTCTCTCTCTCTCTCTCTCTCTCTCTCTCTCTCTCTCTCTCTCTCTCTCTCATGCACCTCCTTACCTTTTTTCATATTTTCTTGACTTATTTTTCTTCTTCCTCCTCCTCCTCCTCCTCCTCCTCCTCCTCCTCCTCCTCCTCCTCCTCCTCCTCCAGTCCCTGCTGTTCCTGACACGTGCGCGGTATAAACACATTTTTATTAATTTTATGCAAGTTAGAGGGTGTCTTGAGGCAGGAGGAGGAGGAGGAAGAGAGGAAGGAAGAAGGAGAAGGAGAAGAGATAATGATAATAGACATGCATCGTTTCCTTCCATCCATCCTCATTTTCCTTCACACCTTCTTCTTCTTCCTTCTCGTCCTCCTCCTCATCCTCCTCCTCTTCCTCCTCCTCCTCCTCCTCCTCCTCCTCCTCCTCCTTCTTCTTCTTCTTCTTTGTCCCATTCCACTACCCCTACTTCATCTCACCCTTTCCTCACCCCTTCTTTTGCTTCCTCTTCCTCCTCATCCTTCCCCCACACCCTCAACCCCCCCCTTCTCTTCTGTCCAGCACTGTCTATGGGGGAGATGAGAGAGGAGTAAGTGGGGGGGATGCGGCTGGGGTGCTGCTCAGAGGGAGGTTCTGAACTTTGACTCTTACGTGACCCCCAAAAGCTGCTCCTCCTCTTCCTCTTCTTCCTTCTCCTCTTCATCTTCCTCCTCATCATCGTCATCATGCAAAGGAGTACAAAGGATGGTAGATTGAAACCACCACCACCACCACCACCACAACCACTATCACCATCACCACCACCATCATCACCACCACCATTATCATCATTACCACCATCACTACCATCACTATCACCATCACCACCACTATCATCAACATTATCTTATTCGTTGTCTTTCTCTAATTTCTCTTCTCATTTCGTTTTCTTTGTTATCATTATCATTTTTTTTTTTTTCTATCTTCCTTCTCCCTTCTTTATTCATTTGCACCATTATCTGTTTTGGTGAGTAAGTGCAATACGTGTTCGTTTCTCTACCTTCTTTTAATCCCTTCGGTACCAAGGCGCGTTTCCATAGTCATTCTGTTTATTGGTTGGCGATTTTATACAGCTTCAGAAACTCATGTGGAGTATCTAAATAGTGAAGACTCTGGCTATTAATCTTCTGACCTCCATAGACGCTTCCTAATGTAAATAAAATCGTCTAATTATACCCAAAATTCATGGTAAAAAAAATGTGTCTCGGGATTCAATTGCAAGAGTGTTTGGTGACTGGGAAATTTTGTATAGTTTGTGTGTGTGTGTGTGTGTGTGTGTTTGTTATTTTTTCTGCAATTTGTATTCCTGGTTCTTGGGGTTGTTTTTTTTTTTCTATCTTTCTCTAATTTCAACTCAAAAGACAAAAGCCACGGATATGAGGATAGAGACACGCACAGGTGATCAGACAGACAAACATGAAGGATAGACACATAGATGGAAAGCAGTAGTAGCAGTAGTAGTAGTAGTAGTAGTAGTAGTAGTAGTAGTAGTAGTAGTAGTAGTAGTAGTGGAAATAGTAGTAGTAGTAGTTGTTGTAGTAGTATCATCAATGTATTCTCTCTCTCTCTCTCTCTCTCTCTCTCTCTCTCTCTCTCTCTCTCTCTCTCTCTGGCAAGCAATAAACGCACATCTTTCACCCATAAAGAGACGCACAGACGAACACAATACACAGTTTTACACACGCACGCACTTTTTACCTCCTCCTCCTCCTCCTCCTCCTCCTCCTCCTCCTCCTCCTCCTCCTCCTCCTTCCTCTTCCTCCTCCTCCTCCTCCTCCTCCTCAGGGTTCGGTAGGTTGGTCAAACAGGTTACAGTTTATTT
>NC_059304.1:8172443-8217443 GCF_017591435.1 Portunus trituberculatus | reverse complement strand
TTTCTTCTTTTAATTCTCTCATCCTTTCTCTTCCATTACTTTCCCATCTCTCTTATTTCATACATTTTTTCCTTTCCGTTTTCCTTTTTTCTTTTCCTGTATCATAAGACTCCCCATTACTTTCCGCCTTCCCCCTTGTGCTACCTTTACAGTCACCCTTTCTCTCTTTTCTCTCTCTCTCTCTCTCTCTCTCTCTCTCTCTCCTCCTTTCCTTCATTTCCTTCATTTTCTATATCTCACAAAATATACCTTCAATTTTCGTTTTCCTTCCCTTCCCATTCCTTTCATCCCTTCCCGTACCTCCCTTCCCTTTTGCCTATCCTCTTGCCACTCCCTTCCATAACCTATCCCTCCCTATCCTTCCTTACCCCACGTGCACCTTAACCTCTCCATCCCTCTCTCTCTCTCTCTCTCTCCCAGCGCTGCCTCACCTTACGTCCAGCGAAATATTTGACTTCCTGCCTCGTTTGCTAAATTCACGAGTCTGTAACATCTCATCACTAACCCGAGAACAGGAGAGCGGGAGCCTTGTGTGTGTGTGTGTGTGTGTGTGTGTGTGTGTGTGTGTGTGTGTGTGTGTGTGTTTATTTTATATTTTGTAAGAGCGAGAGCCTAATTCCATAGCGAGGTGCATAATTTTAATCTCCAGATGTGTTACTTATTTGTTTTTCTTACCTTCCTCACCTTTCCTTCTTCCCTCTTCCTCTCTCTCTCTCTCTCTCTTCTTCCTCTTCCCTCTTCTCTCTCTCTCTCTCTCTCCCTCCTCTAACCTCTTATATACGAGCACATTATAGCTCTTTCTCCTCTTACATCCAATCAGTGCATTTTTTTCCTTTTTTTCTTATCTCCCTCCCTCCGTAGTTGGTCTTTTCCGCATACTTCTCTCTCCTCTTTCTCTCTTCCTCCTTCCTTTTTCTCTTAGATTAATTCACATTTTATATACCAACCCTTCCTTAACCCTATTATGCAAAACTCGACCCCTATATTCTTTTTTTTTTTTTGTCCTGTTTAGTTATTCTTTTCCGCATTTTTTACCCCTTTTCCTCATCACTAATTATAGTCTATTTAAACACGCTTCTTTTCTTTGACTTTATTTTTTTCTAAAGTCTTTTATTCTTTCGTCGTTGTCATAGTACTTTTTTCCTTTTTACTTTCTTTTATTCCTTCGCTAATCATCGTCCTAATTTTTTTCTTTCTATTTGTTAAACCATAATGATCTTTTTCACTCCCATCTGAACGAATTACAAAACCTATTCTATTTTTTTCATTCCTTTCCTATTTTTACTTATGATTGTTACTTTTCAGCTCCTATTTTCATTTACCTCTCACTTCCCAACTCTCTCTTGCTTTGTTAAGTAGTCACTTTATTAGTTAACTTATTGACAAACCACAAGTAACAGAGATTTGATAAATACAAGTAACAATAATAAACCCTCTTAGATTTCATGGCAACTTTTAATTTTTTTAAGTAAACATTATCAACTAAAGAATAACAGCGGATTCATTCACTGTTCGTTGTCCTTGGAAGTACACTAATACGTCAACGTTTTATAAGCAAAAGCGGTAATTAACATGAAAAACGCCAGGGGATCCATTCATTGCTAACTACACACCCTCACCCTTAACCTTGAAACTTACCTACCTTAATCTGTGTATATCTCTCTCTCTCTCTCTCTCTCTCTCTCTCTCTCTCTCTCTCTCTCTCTCTCTCTCTCTCTCTCTCTCTCTCTCTCTCTCTCTCTCTCTCTCTCTCTCTCTCTCTCTCTCTCTCTCTCTCTCTCTCTCTCTCTCTCTCTCTCTCTCTCTCTCTCTCTCTCTCTCTCTCTCTCTCTCTCTCTCTCTCTCTCTCTCTCTCTCTCTCTCTCTCTCTCTCTCTCTCTCTCTCTCTCTCTCTCTCTCTCTCTCTCTCTCTCAAGGATGAATCAGACAGGTGTAATTATTTGCCGCACATATACGTAGGAGTGTCTCGTTTCTCGGTGATTTAGCGGCGGCCGGATGCTCCCCGCGTGACGCCTGTACGGCCGCCGAGTCATGTCTGAGAGGTGTATGTTCCTACGTTGTGAAGCGGTAATTGTTTCGCTTTGTTTCTTTCTCTCGTCCCAACACCACCACCACCACTATCGCCGTCCCTGTAGTCACTCCCAGGATCATCTCGTGTTTAGATAGTAGGAGAGATAGAGAGGGGGGGAGGATAGACAGGAGGGTGCATATAGGAATGAAGGATGTTTAAATGAGGATGGAAGGTTAAAAGAAGGGATTAATTGGGTTTTCACGTGTGGGTGTTTCGGGTGTTTGGGTTAATTAGGGTAGATGGTGTGTGTGTGTGTGTGTGTGTGTGTGTGTGTGTGTGTGTGTGTGTGTGTGTGTGTGTGTGTGTGTGTGTGTGTGTGTGTGTGTGTGTGTGTGTGTGTGTGTCACACATTATCTGACACTTCACACACACACACACACACACACACACACACACACACACACACACACACACATTCCATTGCATTATTCATCATATCAAAATTCTTCTCTCTTGTCACTTTGATTTGAAGCGAAGCGTCTGCATTGTGGCGACTCACGTGACGCTCCTTACTTCATCCTTATTGGGGAAAGCAATTGGAGAAAACAACGCCGGGAAATGTTGTTTTGTTGCATTAACCCCTTCACTGCTGGGATGCATTTCTTACCTTGAGTTTTGGGCATGATTAGATTATTTTATTTACATTAGGAAGGGTCTATAGAGGTCGGAGGATTAATAGCCAGAGTCTTCACTGTTTTAATCCCCATATAAGTGTCTGAAGCTGTATAAAGTCGTCAATTAGTAGCTAGAATGAATATGAAAGCGCAATATGGTACTGAAAGTGTTAAAATGATCGTATATTTTTTTCCACTTTTATTTCTCTTTTTCTCTTATTTTCTTTCGTGTTTCTTTACTAATGTTGACTTTCATATTTCTTTCTTTCTTCCATGTCTCTTTTCTTTCTTCGGTGCACAAGGAAAGGTTACTTGTTGCTCCGATGTGTCTCATGTAACTCAGAATTCCCAGTTGACAGCGCGTGGGTGGAGAGAAAAGAAAGAGAAAATGCAACCAACTTCTCTCATGCAAAATCACTTCTCACTCACACACAGGTTATTATTTCGTCCCAACTTTCTTTCTTTCTTTCTTCTTTCCATTTTCTGTATCATAAACACCGCCATCTTGCTACACGTATATACAATTCTTACACTCACCACCACATTCCCTCTCAGACTCATGGCAATTTCGCAAACAGGAAAATTATAAGAAAAACCAAACTTCTGTCTACCCACAAGTGCAGTTTTCTATCAACGGAGAAAGAAAACTAGGAAATGTAATCATCAGGTTCGTGTCAGGAGGAGGAGGAGGAGGAGGCAGGAGGAGGTAGGAGGAGGTAGGAGGGCAAGTATAAGCAGGTTGAGGAGCAGGACGACTAAACGACAGGGAGGACAGACGCCGCTTCACCTTCACTCGACATCCACCTTTCCTGTTTTCGTCATTCTTAATCTTGCTTTCTTCTTTTTTCCAATCGTCCTTACTCTTGCCAATTCTGTCTTTGCTCCTCTTCCTCCTGTTCCTCAATCTCCTTCTCCTCCTCCTCCTTCTCCTCCTCCTTTCGTCTTCTGGAACCTTATACTTGTGGGTCATACTCCCCATGTTCATTGGTAACGCCAGTAGTGTTTACCTCGAAATAGAAAACGGAAAAAATAGCCTGGATTCAAGGTACAGCTATTAGCAAAACCATCTTCCCGGCGCCCCAGTGATCGCCGCGGCATCAAAGGGAAAGGGCCCCGCACCGCCGCCATTCAGCCTGCGGGGGGACACGGACCTACGTACTAACTCCAGACGAAGGCAAAAAAAACGCGTCTAGAAAACATTGACCCTCTCCACCGTCCCAAAGGTAACATGACGGCGGGGTGGGGAAGGGAAGGGAGGGGAGAGGTGGGTGCTAGGCAGGCTGGGGTAGGGCACTGGGCAGGGAGTTCTGGAAGGTCACGGGAACACGGCAATCAGGTGACGAGAATGTCCAAGAAAAACCCGCATGTACGTACTCGAATGCGGGAAATTTTTGCGCGCACACACACACACACACACACACACACACACACACACACACACACACACACACACACACACACACACACAAGAAAAAAATTCACTTAGTCTTGACATTTTTTTGTTTGAGAGAGAGAGAGAGAGAGAGAGAGAGAGAGAGAGAGAGAGAGAGAGAGAGAGAGAAACCGAAAGGCATAACTCACACTTTACACAACGAAAAACAGACAAAATAAACGAATATTACCGATAACTATACTACCAAATAAAGGATAAAAATAACAATAAGACAACTCACCTACATTCACATTCAAACACCCTTACTTTATTTATGAAGAGCATTTACATAACAAGCTTCCCTTTAACGGCTGCCGGAGTGAAGAACTTTTATCATTATTTCTTCATCTCTATTTTATTTTATTGCTGTTATTGTTTACCTATCCCTACTTTCTTTTAGCTTGTTTTTATTCTTCTTTTTCTATCTCCATTTTCTTTTTCCCGTAGTTTCCCCTTTAATGGCTGCCGGAGTGAGGATTGAGTCACCATTAATCAGATACTCGTAATGGCGGAAGAAGCAGACTCTCCTCATCCAATTGTGGTGTTGGAACCCTTTTTGTCCTTTTTTTATCTTCCTGTCTTTGCCAATTTCCTGTTTACCTTTTTCCCGATTGAGCGCCAACCTGTTTACTCACGTGTCTTTGACGGTTTCCTGTTTACACCTTTTTTTCCCTCGTTGTGTTCACCATATTCGTGTGTTAACTCCACTAAGGTAAATGTCGCTTGTATTCCCTTTGTTCTCGCATCAGCGGAAGGAGAGAGAGGTTGATACAGGTAAAAAAGAGACTCACTTATAATGTTCACTTGTCAATTAACCTGTCTCGCTTCCACTGTTTAGCGTCTTCCCTCAATCTTAAGTCCTGTGATCTGATGGCCTTATGTAAGTGTTGCCAATTGAGAGGAAGTACCATAACCTATCTAGCCACGCACCAGCACACCTTCCTCCTCATCCTCTCCCACCTCCTTCCACCTGCACGTGAGGACATTGGCGATGGAAGGCGTGTTGGCCCCACGATGTATTACTGTTACGACGCAGGTGTTTGTTTGGAGCCTGAGTGATGGGGAGCCGCTCGTGTTTATCTGCTTTTACCCTAACACTAAATCGTGGGTCGGGATTGACTCGTCAGATAAGACATCGCTTTATTACGTGTTCCCGACCTGACGCGCTCATCCATGTGCTCCCCAGCTTTACGAGACCGACCCCGGGGCTCCGTTAGGGTGTGACGTAACAGCACACACACACACACACACACACACACACACACACACACACACACACACACACACACACACACACACACACATTGTCAGAGTATCAAAGAGAGGGTCGCCGTGGAAGGATTACGGAAGATGCTTTGTAATCAGCTGTGAAACCACTGTGAAACTGCCTATATGTGTGTGTGTGTGTGTGTGTGTGTGTGTGTGTGTGTGTGTGAGAGAGAGAGAGAGCATCATCCGTCCTATTCAGCGTGGCGGGGTCCAGTGATAAGTCTGAGTGGCGTCAGATGCGCGGCCCGATGAATGGTGTACACGAGCCCCTCAGACGCCTGGACCCGTCGCCTGTCACAACACCTCACCCTCGCGACCCCCAGCGGCGCCCCGACAGTCCTCCCCTCTCTCAGCTCCTCCCTCACCATTACCTCCATCACTGCCTCCTTCCCCATGATGTCACTTCCGCAGGAGTGGCCAGGGCACAAGCTAAGGAAATATATGATTAGTTGCTTTAATGTTTATATACGTATTTGCTACTAATCGGTATATGTGTGTGTGCTTATTGAGAGAGAGAGAGAGAGAGAGAGAGAGAGAGAGAGAGAGAGAGAGATACTATCCTTGAGGAAGAGTGTCGCATATATGCTGATCACAGCTTTATTGTCTGCGGAAAGGGATTGCTCTCTCTCTCTCTTCCTTCCCTCTCTCTCTCTCTCTCTCTCTCTCTCTCTCTCTCTCTCTCTCTCTCTCTCTCTCTCTCTCTCTCTCTCTCTCTCTCTCTCTCTCTCTCTCGCTCGCTCGCTCGTCTATTCTCTGCGTCTCTCACCTCTGCATTTCAAGAGAGAAGACTGTTAGAAACCCTCTCGTGTCTGACATGCAGTGGACGCGGACCTTCGGGAGACAAAACGCCTGCCACTCACCTGACGGAGGAGATCGTAAGGTGGCGCTGACCTGGCTGGGACGCTCATTAGCTCGGCCCGGGAGGAGGTGATGGAGCGGGTGGTGCTAAAGATAGGAGTGGTGATGTGATGGTACGGGTGAGGGTACGTGGTGAAGTGGAGGGCTTGTGTTGCTGGGTGATGGGTGGGTGTTAGTGGAGGTGTGGTGGATGATGGCTTTTCTATACATAAGGGTGTAAGAGTGGATGCATAAGTAAAGAGAAACTTGTAATGAAAAGTATGCAAATCTAGTTCCAGTTTTTCGTATCTCAAATCTATCTACATATTTAAACTACATCTCCTCCCAGAATTGTCAACTAATTCTTATGTTTGTCTCCATCGAAAGAAAAACTTATAATGCAAAGAACTGAGATGGAGAAATAGCAGTATGTGTGATAAAAGAAAAATTATATGTCTGAAAAACTTACCAAAATAATTTATAATGCCGGAGTGTAAAATGTATGACCACAGATGTTTGAATTAGAAGGCAATGTGTCGTCGACGGTCTGAACCAGTCTGTGTGAGCGTTGTGGAGAGATAACTGAGTATCTCAAGAGCGTTACAGTATTCAAAGCTCTAATGCCTGTTGCTTGTATTCTTACTGCACAAGTCACTGGATTTCCTACCTAATAAATAAGACTGAGTCAATTGGCAAAAGTACGTGTCTTCATTACAGTTTATCGAAGCATATCCCGTGTCTCTTGCGCCCCTCACGTGCCGCGCCTGTACACCTCCATCACATCACAGAAACACCAACCTCCATTCCTCCATTACCTGACCCTATAATATATAAATGTAAATCCAATTACGTCCCCTCATGCAGCTTCTCTATCGCCGCAGACTCAGACTCCGGGAAGACGAAAGATGATGATGAAAGAATCGACGCAAAAAAATATGTATATAATCCTTGGCAGCCAATCCCGCACAGCCATTCATTCCCGTCACCCACGCCACTTTTCTTTTTTTTTTTTTCCTTTATGAATGAGAAACAAGCCTGGCAGACCCCCATTCATTCCCTCGTGAGACATTCCCCGCACGGCGCTACCATTTGTTATAACCCGCGAAGGTCCCTCTACCTCTCTCCCTCTCTCCCTCTTTCTCGTCTACCACGGCTCCTGATGCTGCGAGAGAGAGAGAGAGAGAGAGAGAGAGAGGGGAGATGATCGGGAGCGCAGAATAGAGATAAAAGAAAAGCCCCTCGGGATGAAAGCTTACCAGGCATGAAGAAACTAATGAACAGAAAATGAATGGAGGGCACACACACACACACACACACACACACACACACACACACACACACACACACACACACACACACACACACACACACACACACACACACACACACACACACACACACACACACTCACTCACTGGACACACGATATAAAGGAAGCAGCAACAAGTAAGAACAATGTAAGGATAAATGATGTAAGTTTGCTTTAATTCATTCATCCGCGAACAACAGACGCAAGACAGATGGAAACAAACAAGAGAAACACTGCAAACAATTAAGAATCATAATGAGAGAAAACACAAACTAAAATGGAAAAAAAAGGCACTTAAAATTAACAAAAAAAATAAACATGTATCGAAATGCGATAAAAAAAAAAAATACATCATCAATTAGACCCCGAAAAAAAAAATAAAGAAAAAAAAGAGTTGTCGAATTTACTGTACATTATCAACCCTTTCAATCCTTTCCCATCTTGTTTTTTTTTTTGTTTTTATTACCAACCACACTGCGAGACATCTTTCCTTGTATAGCCAACCACAACACAACACTACCACACTGCGAGACATCTTTCCTTGTATAGTCAACCACAACACAACACTACCACACTGCGAGACATCTTTCCTTGTATAGCCAACCACGCAACACAACACTACCACACTGCGAGACATCTTTCCTTGTATAGTCAACCACAACACAACACTACCACACTGCGAGACATCTTTCCTTGTATAGTCAATCACGCAACACAACACTACCACACTGCGAGACATCTTTCCTTGTATAGTCAACCACGCAACACAACACTACCACACTGCGAGACATCTTTCCTTGTATAGTCAACCACGCAACACAACACTACCACACTGCGAGACATCTTTCCTTGTATAGTCAACCACGCAACACAACACTACCACACTGCGAGACATCTTTCCTTGTATAGTCAACCACGCAACACAACACTACCACACTGCGAGACATCTTTCCTTGTATAGTCAACCACAACACAACACTACCACACTGCGAGACATCTTTCCTTGTATAGCCAACCACGCAACACAACACTACCACACTGCGAGACATCTTTCCTTGTATAGTCAACCACGCAACACAACACTACCACACTGCGAGACATCTTTCCTTGTATAGCCAACCACGCAACACAACACTACCACACTGCGAGACATCTTTCCTTGTATAGTCAACCACAACACAACACTACCACACTGCGAGACATCTTTCCTTGTATAGTCAATCACGCAACACAACACTACCACACTGCGAGACATCTTTCCTTGTATAGCCAACCACGCAACACAACACTACCACACTGCGAGACATCTTTCCTTGTACAGTCAACCACGCAACACAACACTACCACACTGCGAGACATCTTTCCTTGTATAGCCAACCACGCAACACAACACTACCACACTGCGAGACATCTTTCCTTGTATAGTCAACCACGCAACGCAACACTACCACACTGCGAGACATCTTTCCTTGTATAGTCAACCACACACTACACTACCACACTGCGAGACATCTTTCCTTGTATAGCCAACCACAACACTACACTACCACACTGCGAGACATCTTTCCTTGTATAGTCAACCACGCAACACAACACTACCACACTGCGAGACATCTTTCCTTGTATAGCCAACCACAACACTACACTACCACACTGCGAGACATCTTTCCTTGTATAGCCAACCACAACACTATACTACCACACTGCGAGACATCTTTCCTTGTATAGTCAACCACGCAACACAACACTACCACACTGCGAGACATCTTTCCTTGTATAGCCAACCACAACACAACACTACCACACTGCGAGCCATCTTTCCTTGTACAGCCAACCACGCAACACAACACTACCACACTGCGAGACATCTTTCCTTGTATAGCCAACCACGCAACACAACACTATCACACTGCGAGACATCTTTCCTTGTATAGCCAACCACGCAACACAACACTACCACACTGCGAGACATCTTTCCTTGTACAGTCAACCACGCAACACAACACTACCACACTGCGAGACATCTTTCCTTTATAGTCAACCACGCAACACAACACTACCACACTGCGAGACATCTTTCCTTGTACAGTCAACCACGCAACACAACACTACCACACTGCGAGACATCTTTCCTTGTACAGTCAACCACGCAACACAACACTACCACACTGCGAGACATCTTTCCTTGTATAGTCAACCACGCAACACAACACTACCACACTGCGAGACATCTTTCCTTGTATAGCCAACCACAACACTACACTACCACACTGCGAGACATCTTTCCTTGTATAGTCAACCACGCAACACAACACTACCACACTGCGAGACATCTTTCCTTGTACAGCCAACCACGCAACACAACACTACCACACTGCGAGACATCTTTCCTTGTATAGTCAACCACGCAACACAACACTACCTAGAAATTACAAAATCTCTTCTTATCAACCATTCTTTCTTATCGACATTTACCAAGATTCACACATTGCCTTTAGTACTGTGAATTATTGCATATGACAGTTGAAATTAACGCAGGCAAGGAAAGGATATAAAAGGAAGTCATGTAAGGGAGCATTGAAGTAGAAGAGGTAGGGTACAGAGGTAGGGTACAGAACGGAGCAGCAGAGGAGAGGGAGGGGAAGAAAGGGTGTGGCAGGGGTTAGGAATGCCATACAAAGGGAGGTGATGGGGAGGAAGGAATAGGTGAAAAAAAAAACCAGTAAGATACTAAATGAAAGGAAAGGTTGATGAAGAGAAGGAGGAAGAGGAGGAGGAGGAGGAGGAGAAGGAGAAGGAGGAGGAGGAGGAGGAGGAGGAGGAGAAGGTTAAGGAAGGGCAGCCATGACCAATAAGACAGGCCGCCGGAAGTTATGTGTATGTTTGTATGTACGTATGTCCGTATATTGACCCCTTCTTCACCTACTCTCCCTCTCTCCTCTCTCTCTCTCTCTCTCTCTCTCTCTCTCTCTCTCTCTCTCTCTCTCTCTCTCTCTCTCTCTCTCTCTCTCTCTCTCTCTCTCTCTCTCTCTCTCTCTTTCTCCATGTTTCGTCTCCCGGCTGTCTGATCCTCACCCGGCCCCGCCCCGCCCCGTCTCAGGTGTGTTCCCTCGCCATCTGTGGCAGGTGCTTCAGGTGTTACTTTTGTGCTTTCATACTCTCTCTCTCTCTCTCTCTCTCTCTCTCTCTCTCTCTCTCTCTCTCTCTCTCTCTCTCTCTCTCTCTCTCTCTCTCTCTCTCTCTCTCTTGCTCAGTTTGCATGTGTGTGTGTGTGTGTGTGTGTGTGTGTGTGTGTGTGACGTCAGCATCATTCGAGGGGTGGGCGTGGGCGTTATCTGGCCGCCCCGCCGCTGACTGAATACTAATCCGCCCTCTCCGCCCACAGGTGACTTCCGCCGCACAGGTGTTCCTCCCCCCCACCCTCCTTCCTCCCAGGCCGGCCGACGTAATCACTTCCTCGTACCATCGACTCGTCATGACAGTTTCTCGAAGCTCAAATGGTAAGCTGTTGTTTGTTATTTCCTTGTGTTCTTTTGTGTTGCAGATTCTTATTTTTTTCTGAAGCCTCGTCGTCATGAGAGCTTCACAAGGGTCATTTGTTTAGATTTTTTTTTGTGTGTGTGTGTTCCCTTGTGTTCCTTTTTTTTTTTTTTGGGGGTGAAGGCGTTGTAGCTTTCATTTTTTTTTTTTTTTTTTTTGGTGCATTATCAGAATTTATTAGCTCATGTCTCTTTTTTAAATGTCGCAGTTAGTCTTGATGTTATGTTCAGCAGTTAATGGCGATGCTTCTCGGGTTTAATTATTATTGCTGTTTTCCCTAATTAAAAATCCTTCTTCTTTGTCCTTTTTTTCTTAGTTTTTTTTTCCCCTTCGTCTTTTTCCGTCATTTACTTTGATAACATTCGTGCCATATTTTGCGTGTTCATTATTGTCATTCTGTCTTTCATTTGATCATCAGCCATTATACCCTTATCGTCTCTTCCTCCTTTTCATATATTCAGCCCCTCCCTTTTCTACCCTGTTTTATCATAACGTCATTACTTCTTCCCTAAATCCTATACCTTCCTTCCTTCTTTCCCTCCTCTCTCGCTCCTTCCCAACCTTTCTCCTCCCTCCCTTCTTCCCTTCTTCCCTCACAACACCAGCTGAATCAGGAAAAGAGATACATTTAGCTGAAAATCGGAAGGAGAGACTGTTGATAAGAGGACGCTACGCACTTGCTACGCACTCCTGAACGTGTCCCAGGCAGAGCACTGAGGGTGAGGCGCGGATCTCTCGTGCTGCGATGGCAAGGCGTGTGTTGTCTAAGTTATGTGGAGCAGCGGGCGGTCAGCAGCAGCCTCTGGTAATGGCCCGGGCATGACTAGCGCCTCTCAGCTGCCGTGGGGATGTACTATGTCTGTAGGGAGAGAGAGAGAGAGAGAGAGAGAGAGAGAGAGAGAGAGAGCAATGAAACTGTTCTCATATATCCGATTAGCAGAGATAACGATGGACGTATAATATCGAGCGGAGAGAGAGCACCACTGATTTCCCGAAGATTTCTTAATAAATACACACACACACACACACACACACACACACACACACACACACACACACACACACACACACACACACACACACACACACACACACACACATACGCAAAGACGTGCGTTACTGACCTGCTCATCACATTCTGCCCCGCCAGCGATACACTCTCTGTTTTTATCCCCGCCGAGCAGCTCACCGGGGAAAGGAAGTCAGCCAAATTACACAGTCGGTCTTTCCACGTATTATCCAGTGCTCCGCGGGCGTGTTTATCAGCCGCGCCCAGGGTCCATCGGTGGGCGCGGATTGCCTCTCACGACGCTAACCTCAACATCGGGAAAGAGCAGGAGAACCCGACAGCCAATTAAAACGTACATGTTACGGCCATAAATGTGCCGGCGGGATGTTGGCTTGAGAGCGGCGAAGTTATAGATGTGAGTAGTAGACGCAGCGGCTGAGGCTCTGAGGCGCGGCTCGGCGGCCCTGTCATCAAACAGCCTCGGGGATACAGTAAACGGCGGACGGTGAGAATGCGTGTCGATGCGGCGTAATGTGTGGCGACTACGTCCTAATTAGAGCAGAAGAGAACGATTTGCCCCTCGCCACCTCGTCCTCGGCATGCCCCGGGCCTGCGAGGGTCCGCCCGGCCTCGCCTTCTCCCAGGGTATGAATGGAGAAAACAAGCGGTACTAAAGCCTGGCAGTTTGCATACATTACCTGGAGGATCCCCATACAAGGGTGGCTGCTATGTGTACCGCCGTGTCTGCCGTCATGTGCGGGCATAACTCCGAGAGCCGTGAGACGTCGTGCCTGCCTGCCTCTCTCTCTTTGAGTTTAGACGCGCCGCGGGAGTAACGCCAAGATAAGCGTCGATGGACTCGCCCCTCAATATACGGTAAAGCGCTATGCATTTTTGCAACGCTCGGGAGCCCACGGGCCCATCCAGCCCCTTGTCTGGTGGAATGTTTCACGCAGGTTCACGAGCTTCAGGCAGGGCGGGGAAGAGGCCTGGACGAGCTGGACTGCCTCATTGTCTCCCGTGGATTCCCAGGGCCCGATAGTTGAGTCAGAGATCGCTACTCCTTGCACAGTGCTTCTGGCCCGCTGTTATGGCTGCCAGCGCCGCTTGAACTTTGTGGTATCTCGACCTTTCTCTATGGCTCCTCTGCTGTCAAAGCAACTGGTGCCTGATGGCAGATGGCAAGCGTGAAAACTTTGCGAGAGTGAGTGAGACTGCCATCATTCAAGTAGCCCCGATCACCGACCCGCCGACCAAAGGTCCACTTAAAGCTCACGACTCATTGAGAAATTATTTGATTGACTTCCACTTCAGCAAACAGTGAACGATTCACTCACCGAAAGACAGTAAACAATTTCTCTCTGAATTGTTATATTCCAGTACTTGCTGCTTGCTAGCGCATACACACACACACACACACACACACACACACACACACACACACACACACACACACACACACACACACACACACACGTCATCGGCAGCTTCCTACAGAACTTAAATATATTTCATATCGAATTATTTTCTGCATTTTTCTTGCCCCAAACGCAGTGATCTGTGCAGGATTTGAAAGGGTCAGCACGTGACCTCCCTGCATTGGGCGTCAGCACACCTGCGGCACACCTGCCTCAGCTCGCCGCACGCTCGTGAGCTTCACTACGTCATCAAATTACTTCAGTGTTCGCGGAGCTGCACGACGCCGAGTAACGGTGTCGACGGTGGCCAGACAAGCAAGCCAACTAGCTCGGCGGGGCGCGGTGTGGCGCGGCGGGGCAGATGATCCGTCAGCCTGGGGAAGGAACGCGTAGCTGGGACATCATCTTGTTTCTTTCGTGTCTCGTTAATGAACCGTGAACTTATATGATTTACCTGTGTTCCTGTAATCATGGCTCAGAACACCCTGTAGAATACTTTCTCCAGATAACATCAGATCATTCCCTCCTCCATTACACGAGTCACACGCTCTTAGGAGGCACAAGAGGAGTAGCACGAGCGGCGCCGCAACACGCAGCCTCTGTAATAACGTGCTTCAATACTGCTTATCACCCTCGAGGCCGCCCTCCTCTTGGCCCCGCCTGCCGACAGCCCCCGGAAACACCTCTTCCAAGGACCCATTATGCCCATTATCGTAATGGTCGCTATTATCGACGTAGAATGACTACTCTTAGTGTTCAATGAAGGGAAAGTGGCGTCGAGGCGGAGGCGCAGCCCGCTGGAGGCCTCGCTGAGTCCTCTGCTGGTGATACTACAAGGCGACACCAGCCCCACGCAGGCGGCTCATTGCGGCTCTTCTCTCCTTATCACAGAGAGAAGGAGAGAGATAAAGAGGGCAATAAGTTGAAAAGTCGTCAATGCTATATAATACTAGAAGTTAGTGAACCAGCTACAAATATCCAGCCATTTTGAACAGTGCAAGTTAAAGCAATCTATGGCTAAATGTGAACGAGTTAGGCAAAGAAAAAAGGATTAAGATTTCATTACCTATATCTTGGTACCTACAATGTATTAGCATCGGATGGAGGTTCGCATCCTTAGACGCTTCGATAACTCATCCTAATTAAGAAACTGACGTAAAAGTAAGGGTGTTTTTAGTTTTTCATCGTCCTAGCGACCATTTAACAAGGATTCACCATTTAAGAAGCGGGAAAGATAAAAAAAAAAAAAACATGCAAACCCGAATAATCTCTGTAGCCATTGAAAATATAAAATACGAGCCTGAACATAATCAGTCTGCCATTACCTGTTGTCACTGTGGCCTTGAATTAAGCTGAAGGAAGAGGAGCTGGGAAATTTGAATACCTCAATACCCAGTACCTCCTTGCGCCTCTCCCTGTACCGCACAGGCACCATCCGGGGAGTCCTCGCCGTCCACCGTTCAAGACGTGAATGTAAAAAATATACATATGAAAGGGGAAATTAAGAGAAAAGAATAAAAGTAGACAGAGAAGTACTTTTAGGGGACGAACGCCGCGGGGAACGCACCTGCCCCGTGTGTGTGTGTGTGTGTGTGTGTGTGTGTGTGTGTGTGTGTGTGTGTGTGTGTCCGAGAAAGCAGTGTTCGTGTATGTGGAAAGTTGTGTAACCAGACTTCCCTCCACCAAACACACACACTCACACACACACACACACACACACACACACACACACACACACACACACACACACACACACACACACACACACACACACACACACACACACACACACAGATAGGTAGGTAGATAATTTCATTGACCATAAAAATTTTGACATACACGTATAATCCCATGTTTAAAGTATGGTCCATAATATCTTCAGTTTTAAACATATCCCCTCATTCACAATTGAAAAACGTTAGAGAGAGAGAGAGAGAGAGAGAGACAGAGACAGAGAGCAAGAGGGAGAGCGAAAATATATTAGCAAGCAGTTAAAAAGATAAATGGAAGTGGTCTTGATAGAGAGGCACATTAAGAGAGCCAGTAAAAGAAACGGGAAGGAGACAGGGAGCGCGAGATAAGGCGTGAGGTGGCGAGGAGTGAGGAGTGAGGCGGTGTGGTGCGGGGACGGAAGGGGACAAGGGGACACAGTGACGAGATCTGTGTTCAGTGCTTGGCCGTTCCAGATAAGAGGCTAGAGAGCAGAGTGCGTTGGAGGAGGTTGAAGAAAGGATACGATATACAAGGACTGGAAGACACACACAGACAGACAGACAGATAGACAAATATAGTCGTCTTATACTTTTTTATTTTTTATTTTTTGTACAACTTTTCTTCTCGTTACTGAAAGAAAAAAATATATTCACTGTAATTTTGGTTTGAGGAAATTGAATTGAAGTTACGAATTGAGTTGAAAATTATTGTTATTATTAGCGCATTTCATTAATTTTCACTGTTTCTTTGTTTCTTGTGGGTAGAAAGGCAGGCAGGCAGGCAGGCAGGCAGGCAGGCAGGAGAGGAAAGGCGTAGCGAATGCTTGCCGCGAAGACCCCGCCGGCAGGAAACCAAAGACTAGTATTCTTGTTCTTCCTCTTATTCTTCCTCCTCCTCCTCTTCCTCATCATCATCATCGTCTTATTTTTGTTGTTATTGTCTTCCTCTTTCTTTTCTTCTTTTTCTTTGCTTCTTCCTTTGTTCTGTTCTTGCACTTATTCTTTCTGTTCTTGATCTTGTTTTCTTTTTTGTTGATCCTGCTCTCCTCCTCCTCCTCCTCCTCCTCCTCCTCACGCTCATTGCTGCTCATGAGACTCTATGCTTCTCTTCTCTTTTCCACCTGCTGTAATTCAGAGGCCCACCTCCCTCTGGCGGGCGATCACGATGATTACCTCCACCTGATTATCATAATCGACCCGCCGCCCTCCCGCGAGATTCCTTCCCACCCCCGACGTCCCCTTCCTTGCCAGGTCTCCCCTCGTAAATACCCATCACAATAGTAGATAGTTTAGCCATAATGAGTCAGAGCACGGCTATATTTATAATTCAAGGGTTAATCTCATATTTGCACGTCTGCGAGCCAATAGTGAGGTGGCCGTCGGCGTGCACACTCAGGGGACGTGCTGGGGTGATGGGCCTGTAGTGTTCGCTGATCCCGAGCCAGCCCCAGCCCCGGTCACCTTCAGGCGGCGGGAAGGGCTACGGTGTGTTGTGTTTTGAGATTCACCTGCGGTCTGATTCTTCTGGGTTTTGTAAGAATGAGGTGATGATGATGATGTGATGATTTCTCTCTCTCTCTCTCTCTCTCTCTCTCTCTCTCTCTCTCTCTCTCTCTCTCTCTCTCTCTCTCTCTCTCTCTCTCTCTCTCTCTCTCTCTCTCTCTCTCTCTCTCTCTCTCTCTCTCTCTCTCTCTCTCTCTCTCTCTCTCTCTCTCTCTCTCTCTCTCTTGTCTGTCTGCTTTTTTTTTTTTTTTTTCTCTTTATATCCTCACTCGTTCGTTTGGTTCTTCCTGCCTCACTGCTCCCAGGGTTAAATACTAATAGACCCTGACTGTTCCTACAGTTACTTACCCGCTTCGATCATTTAGCCAAAATATCACAACCCAAAAAGCTGGCAACAGTACACAGACGCATCAAAATAAACTGTGCAACAAATAAGTAGATAATTGGATATATTTCAAACCAATCCTGTCGTTTTAATAAGCTACTCACATCTCTCGCTAACCCTTTCTTACTAAATTGTCGTTAAAAACCATGAAAAGTACCCAGTCATTAAACACATACTTGAGTAACGTAAGTCTGCATGAAGAGACTCTGGTTGGGAAGGAGTTTGAGAGTCGAAGTCGCCACCAGTACCGGTCAGCCTTAAGTACTTTCCTCTTGTTGCTTGAGCGATATGAAGAACAAACAGTGTCGACAGAGAGAGGCAAGAGGAAGCGAAAGGGAGAGGAGATAGTAGTGATAGGAAATGACAAAGGAATGGTATAGGGTGGACAGGAGGGAACACAGGTTAACGATCAGGAAAAACGTAATGCAAATAATCTCCAGGCGTGATTTAATGGACGCTAAGACTTTACTGAAGGAGAACACGACCAACGAAGCGGAGGTGAAGGAGTAGGTGGGGATGGTGGTGCGTGGGTGGTACTCGTATTATAACACACACACACACACACACACACACACACACACACACACACACACACACACACACACGGGTTACGTAAAGTGGCTTCTAATGAGGAACGAGTAGATGTCAGGACACAACAGCACAATGGAGGGATTACCATGAGTGAGGCGAGGGTGGCAGTAGCTCACACTTGCTACCTCTTCCGTCTCCTTCCCCTCCGCCCTTAACACCTACACGCACGCCCTTTTCCCTTGCATTCTCCCCTTATTCTCTCTATCCTGCCTTATTCTCTCTATCCTCTGTTCCTCGTCAATTATTACCATACCCATCACTTCCTCCTCTACCCTCTCTCCACTTCTCTTTTCTTTCATATTCTTATTTCTCTGATTTCTTCTTCCCTCACATCTTCTTCGTTGTCTCTTAATACTTCCTATAGTCCTTGTATCCTATGGTTCCTACATACTTCCTTCCATTTTCTTCCTACTCCTCTATCCTTCCATTTGCCCCTCCTGTCTCCTTCCCCTCCCACCCCCTTAATACCTACATGTATTCTCTTCTCCTTTGCATCCTCCCCCATTGCAGTCTGCCTCATCCTCTCTGTCCTCTGTTATTTTTCAATTGTTACCATACCCATTACTTCCTCCCATGCTCTCTCTCTCTCTCTCTCTCTCTCCCCCCCCTTTTCGTATTCATCTTCTTTTCTTTCATCTTCTTATTTCTCTGATTTCCCCTTTCCTCAAATCCTCCCCATCCTAGTCTCTTAACTCTTCTTATAGTCCTTGTATCCTCTCATATTCCTCATCCTTTCTTTCATCTTCTCATTTCTCTGATTTTCCTACACTCACATTTCCTTCGTTGTCTCTTAAAACTTGCTATAGTCTTTGTATTCTATGGTTCCTACATGCTTCCTTCCATTTTCTTCCCACTCCGGAATCCTTCCATCTGCGTGTTTTCCTGTTATTGCATCCCTTCCTACTCTGCTTCCCTGTCCATATCTCTGAGCCTCCAGGATGTGATGGGGCTGGGGTAGAGCGGATCACCTTACTTAACTATAGGTGCACTGTGGTTCTGTTCCTCCTCAGCGCGAGGGTGTGGCGAGCAGGAGCAGGTGCAGGGAGTGGTGGTGGTGGTGGTGGAGCTGGATCCTCTAATTAAGGGATTCAGACAAACGGTGCTTGAAGGATCCGTAGGGGCACGATTTGCATATATGCTAAATTAAATTACCTCCGGATTAAGGATGCACATTATGGGAGGCAATTTGTAGATAATTATAATGATAACGCTGTAGTATTTTTCGAACGATTATTGGTGAATACGCTGCTCCCTCGCCGCCCTTGCTGCCCTGGACGTGAGCAGCGTAGCGACCGTTCCTCCGTGGTCCAGTGTGTGTGGCGTCTGAGCGCTGCGCACCGGAGAGTATGTGAGTTTTGCTTTCTGAAAATAACGATGCAATTTGAAGATAAGGAAATAAGTTAATGACTCAAGAAAAACAGAAAGTCATTGTTTGTTCCCATTCTTTCTACCCAGAGATAGATACATCTCACACGTCCAGGAATGGAAAATGATGAGAATGAATGAGGAGTATTGTTGTTGCCGTGCTTAACTTTTCTTTCAGCAATTCAGAGCTGTCCACTTAATCAAATGGAAGAAATAAGGAACTCCGGAAGGAAGGCAACGAGACACCTTCCCAAAGAAGAGAAAAAAAAAAATCTAACACACGTACTTTGCAAGAATGAAGCGAAGCAAAGAAAGAAATACCACTGCGAACAAGATACAGAAACGTACAAGTAAAACACAAGAAAAAAATAGTAAAAGCTTAGAAGATATAAAAAAAAAAAAACACAGCACCAAAAGAAAGCACTCACCAAGAATAAATAATAAAGCCAAATAAACACACACACAGATGCTAAACAGACTAAGAAAATCAAGACAGGCAGAGTTTTAGAAGGGAACAGAGTGACAGCCCTCAGTGGTGTGTCGCGCGTAGCCTTGGAAGGACTGGCCGGCACACAGGGCGAGGGAGGAAGAAGGACAAAGGTGGTGTGCTGGAAAGGAAGAAATATTAGCGGATTAAGGATTAGTGCTTACAAACGAACCCAAATGCATGGACCGTAAATCAGGCCCGTCTTCCTCCATCCGGTGAAGGGCGCCATGCTACCTTGGGGGAGGCTGACGAAAGGGAGAAAAAATAGAAGAAAACGAGATGAGAAGGAAGAAAATAAAAAAAAAAGGCTGGAAGAAGAAAAAGAAGGAGGAAGAGGAGGTAAAGAAGGAGGGAGAGAAGAAGGAAAGAAAGAAAGAAGTAGTAGTAGAAGAAGAAGAAAGAGGAAGAGGAGGAGGAGGAGGAAAAGGAGGAGGGAGAGAAGGAGGAGAGAAAGAAAGATAGAAAAAGAAAGAAAGAAAAGAGTAAAGTAAAAAAAAAGAGAAGAGAATAAATAATAGAAGCTTGTAAAGGATATAACAATTTCACATCTCTGTTCCCAAGAAAAAAAAGAAGACGAAGAGAAGGAGGAGGAAGAGGATAGGGGCTAGGAAAGAAAGAAAAGAAAAATATAGAAGAATAATATATTAAAGGAGAAGAAAAAGAAGCGAAAGAATATAAAGATGCACTCGTAACCGATGCATCCCTCACTTCACTCCATCAAACAGGTCATCTTTTACGCTCCTGGTGACACACACACACACACACACACACACACACACACACACACACACACACACACACACACACACACACACACACACACACACACACACACAAGGAGGGCCAAGAAGGTACGTATACAGTCGTGAAGTGGTGATCTGAAGGCGAGCTTTAACTGAGATACAAGACTTAAACTGGAGGTGTTGATAGTGAAATGGAGTACAGATAAAGAGAAGTACTTTGTTTTGAAGAGAATGCGCAAAATACAAGCTGAAACACTAGAGAAAGATAAGAGCGAAGTCTGAAATGAGAGCACCACAAGAAACAAATCGTTGAACAGATACAAAAAAAGAACAATACTCAAACCCAAAGCAATCATGAAAGAAAAAAAAAAGAGAGAGAGAGAGATAAGCCACAACAGGGAACGAAAGAGACAAGGAGCCGAGATTGCTGACAAATTTAAGAGATAACGAGACCAAACTGGAAGCAAGCGTTGAGAGAGATAAGGAAGTACGAGACTGCGAACATGTATCACAGCAACTCGATGAGAAAAGAAACTAAACCTGAACCAAGACTGCAATCAGAGTGAACAGATAAGACAAGATGGAAACGCTGGAGGGAGGAAGCAAGGAGAGGACGAGGCTTGGAGGCGAACATAAGTAAAGGAGGGTAGAGATGTAATTACGTAAGCTTTGAACATTCGTAATAGGGATGAAACGAGACTGAGAACACGTGTTAATGAATGCCAGGGAAGTAAAGGAAGCCAGGAATGGGAAAATAAAAGACTTGCATGAAAATAGGAAAATATTACCAGCACCACCGCTACCTTCACCACACAACAAGCATCAGAACGACCACACACCGAAGAAATAAAGGTGTAATGGAGTAAAAGAACTGATCACTTAGTCTGAGTAATGAGCGTAAAAGAGGGGGAAAAAATTAAGAGAAACACCAACACCAGGTCGAATTCATAAGCCGGAACGAAGACCAAAAAATAATGTTAATTGGATAATCAAAGTGACCGCCCCGTTGACCTCGGCGAAAGATCATCACCACCATCAGCAGCAACAGCAGAAAGACGTACGCACATCTGCGGTTCTCTGCTCCCGCCACACCGATCTGCTGAAAAAAAAATAGATTAATATATGAAAATGATAATGATAATAATGGATAAATAAAAGACAGCGAAGGAACACAAAAAAAATATATAAATAAATAGATAAAATCTTAATGATACTCGTGAATTTCTCCTTCAGACAATAGCAACGAACAACGGGGAGAGAGAGAGAGAAAGAGAGAGAGAGAGAGAGAGAGAGAGCATAAGTGAGATAAGCGGGTGACCCTGGAGTGGCGGCAGACTGTGGGGCATCTGTCTTGTCAGCGGCAGGAGCGGCGGCGCCCTCTGTACTAATGGGGGACGCGGAAACTGGCGGCGCTTGGTGGCGTTGGAATGGCGTCCGGTCCTCTCTTTAACTCTTCTCGTTTTCCTTCTCTTCACTTCCCTGTCCTCCCCTGCATATCCGCCTCTTATTCGCTATTTCCCTACTTATATCACCTCCAATTTCTTTCTTTTCTCTCCTATTTCGCTTTTCTTTTATTGCCCTTTCATCTCTTTTCTTTCCTTATATTCCCCTGCGTGACCATGTTTTGCTCTTCCCTTTCCTTTTTTTCCTTCTTCAATTCCTTCTCTCCCTTGACCTTCAACTAGTTCCCTTCCTTTCCCATACTTTCTCCCAGTCTCCATTTCTTCCTTTGTTTATCCATCCTTCATGTGGAAATACTAATAAAAGAAGTAACAATAATAGTATAATAGCAATGAAAACTATAACAACATCAACAAACTATAATAACAACAAACGTCCCCCAAAAAACACCAAACACTCACCAAAACAAATCTACACAACGACTGAGACTGAAGCACTGCGGCACCAGGCGAGGGCGGCACTGCAGACAGGCCGGCGATAACCTGACGGTGGGATGACCTTAAGAATCGCCGCCGCCCTCGCCCTTACTCAACTTATCTCGGCGTATAGACTTACCCCGACCGTGACCCTTGCCGCGGTGGACTTGGGAGCATATGAAAGGACTCGGAGCAGTGTTGCGTGTCCTGAAGGAAGAGGAGGAGGAGGAGGAGGATGGGAGAGGTTAGGGTCGTGTGGGAAACAATGGTTCTCTCTCCTGAAGGTCACGTAACAGTGCCTGGCTAGCTGCGTGACGGCCTCCTCCTCCTCCTCCTCCTCCTCCTCCTCCTCCTCCTCCTCCTCCTCCTCCTCCTCCTCCTCCTCCTCCTCCTCTTCCTCTTCCTCCTCCTCCCCCCTTTCCTTCTCATCCTCATAATAGTACAGTCATTGATTTAGATGGAAAAAAAGCAAATAAGGATAAAAGTGGAGTATATGATTGCTTTTTCCTCCTCCTCCTCCTCCTCCTCCTCCTCCTCCTCCTCCTCATTGATTAAAAGGAAAAGCAAGTCAGAATAAAAGAGGAGAATTATACAACCGTGTGATTGTTTTGTCACTTTCAGATGCCGTGGAAGATAATGTTATGACAGGGGAGGGAAAAAAAAGTTAAGACATCTTTAGGAGGAACACAATGAGAAGGGAAAGGCCAGTTATTTGAGTGTTGGGGAGAGGGGTGGGGGTGAATGGGAAAGTGTAAGAGAGGGAGGGAGAGTGAGAGGGAGGAAAGACTGGTTATTTGACAGGGGGTGGTTACTTAACAGGAAGGGGAAAGGAGGCTGGCTAAGATTAGAAGGTATAGGAAGTAGTGGATAATGTGAAGTGGTGGTGGTGGTGGTGGTGGTGGTGGTGGTGGCTAGGCTCTTAAGAGTGAGGGAGTGGGAGGTGGGAAGAGCATGTGGGGAGGACTGTTGTTAAAGGGAAGAGTTCGGGGGGAGAGAGGGAGAGGTGCAAGTCTGAGTGGAGATCAGTGATGCGGCGAAGACCTTCAGGTGTTACAAATTCAATTGAGATCTTGTTCTTGGTTTTTGTTCGCTTTGAATACGAAGAAAAGTGTTACCGCCCACCCCAGGTCTACCCCAGCCTATCCCAGCCCTCTCAGACCCACTCCAGCCCACTCAAAACCACTCCTCACTGAACACCTGCGCCTGTCATTACCTCCATCCTCAGGTGCCTCCATTTTCCGTACCTGATGGCGGCTGGCTGAGGGAAAGTGTGTTGTTTTAACCCCTTTCGTACTAAGACGCATTTTTACCATGAGTTTTGAGTATGATTATGCGATTTTATTAACATTAGGAGGATTTTATTGAGTTCAGAGGATTAATGGCCAGAGTCTTCACATTTCAATCCCCATATGAGTTTCAGAAGTGGTATAAAATCACCAAATAGTAACCAGAATGAATATGGAAACGCGTCCTGGTACTGAAGGGATTAATAAAGCCTTTTTCATCATTATCATCATCTGCAGTGTTGTCTTATGGTCGTTATTGTTATCATCCTCATGGTCAATTTATTATGAGTGTGGCATTTAAAATAATCATATTTATATATCTATATATCTATTTGTTTATTTGTTTGTGTTTCCATTTGTTGATTTATTTATATATTTATTGTGTTACTTGCATTTACTGATCTGTTTATTTTTAAAGCTCATTGATGTAAAGGAAAGGGTTTCACGACTCTCCCCCTTAAAAAGTAATCATCATATTTCGTCACCTGGTCATGATAGTAAAGTTAACCTCATTTCCTTCACTATATAAAACTAAACAGCATCCGTACCGTTACCTTCACTCCGCAGATTGTAGCGTAAGTGGCTGACTGCTGGGTCTGTGATTACTAGGTACCCAATCACTATTATATCCATTAAATATATAGTGGACGGCGTAGATTATATAACATTTAAACTCAAAAGAACACCAGGTAATTATGTAGGTAGTTACAGATCCAGTTATTACGTCACCATTACATTTACAGCGAACGACTCGAACTATAGTGGAGCTGAGGCGAAACAATTGTCTGAGCACTGTCACTGTAATCATTATATACGAACACTTAGTGAGTATTACGAACATTATTTCCCCAGTGTTATTTATCGTGTCCTCGTGACCAAGACAGGACGAATCAAGTTATCCCAACCACACCTGTTATAGAGGGAGTGGCACGCCCCCCCTGCTCTCTCCACCCTTCATGCCACCTCCTACCCCCGCTTATATCCTTCCCACACCCATATTCCTTCTCCTCCCTTGTATTTATTTTCCTACATTTACACCAAAGTCGGGACATGAAGACCAGGAAAAACAGGTGATAAATTAGGAGGGAACAAGTTCGTTAGCGCCGCGCCCTCGAGCAAAAAGCAGGTGAGAAAGAAAGCTCAGGTGACGTGATGCAGGTAAGGCGCCGGTACACGTCAAGGGCCTCCCCATCACGCCGCCTTCAGGAGACACAGCCACGCGCCTCCCACTCCTTCTCCTCCTCCTCCTTCTATTTCATCCTTTTTTTTTCATGGCCACCCTTCTCCACGTTCTTTTCTTTCCTCCTGTTGTTTCTTCCTTTCTCTTCTTCTTCTCTTCTTCCTCCTCCTCCTCCTCCTCCTCCTCCTCCTCCTCCTCCTCCTCCTCCTCCTCCTCCTCCTCCTCCTCCTCCTAGTCTTCTTCCTCCTCCTCCTGCTTATCTATCGAGGGAAGTTTATTTATCAGCAGTCTCGAGATTAAGTTGTTTTTGCTTATTTGATTTTTTTTTTCTTTTTTCTTAGTTTTTCTCAACGGTACCTAGAAATTTCTCTCTCTCTCTCTCTCTCTCTCTCTCTCTCTCTCTCTCTCTCTCTCTCTCTCTCTCTCTCTCTCTCTCTCTCTCTCTCTCTCTCTCTCTCTCTCTCTCTCTCTCTCTCTCTCTCTCTCTCGACGATGCATTAAAATATAAGTGAAAGCATCCCTTTAACAATCTCATCTGTCATTTACCATCGAAAATTTTTATACTTTATAAAAAAGAGACAAGCTTGGCACACACACACACACACACACACACACACACACACACACACACACACACACACACACACACACACACACACACACACACACACAGTCTCGCAGTAGCCAGGAAGCCTTTTATTTTCTTCTTCTTCTTCTTCTTCTTCTTCTTCTTCTTCTTCTTCTTCTTCTTCTTCTTCTTCTTCTTCTTCTTCTTCTTCTTCTTCTTCTTTTCTTTTTTTATTTTCTCTTTTTTTCTTTTTTTGCCCTACCAGAGACCGGTCAAGGGAAAATAAGAAAAAAAAAAAAAAAAGATAAAATGCCTCTTACAAAATTATATGCATACACTGAAGCAACTGGTCCTTTACTACACACACACACACACACACACACACACACACACACACACACACACACACACACACACACACACACACACACACACACACACACACACACACACACACACACACACACACACACACACACACTGCCTGCCTCTTCTAAGTGTACGAGGAGCGCTGGCTGCATTATGTATATGAAGTGTTAAATAGAGACCGGTGGGAATTTATTGTACGTAGTGAACACAATGCGGCGGGAGTAAATAGATGTGTGTGGAGGGCGTGTGTGTTTACTTGTGGAGGAGATGAGGGAGTGTGAGGGGAACTTGTAGGTACTGTTGGTTGGGGAAGGCTTGTGTGTGAGAGAGGGAGATGACGTGTACCGGGTATTATAAGTGAGGACGAGAGGGCAGTGGGCGTTAGTTCTCGTCGCCATTGTCGCTGTATATAGCAGTGGGGGCCGCGGGCAAGTCACAGACGCCGCCGCTGCAGGAAATGCCTCCGCCTGTCTGTGGCCGTGCAAAAATGTGAAGGATCCAGCTAGGGTGCTGTGGGTCTCCCGGGTGTTTCCTTTCTGTGGAAGCTTCCCTGTTTGTGTTGTGTTTGGCTTGATTTGTTTGTGTGTCTTCTTGTTGTCTTGTTTTTTTTCATTGTTGTTGTTAGTAGTGGTGGTGGTGGTAGTGGTGATGATGGTGGTGGTAGTAATGACTGTGCTCTTGTTTTATTTTTTCAAGTATTTGTTAGGGTTGTGGTATTTGGTAGTAATACTAGGAGTTGTAGTAGTGCCTGATAGTAGTAGTAGTAGTAGTAGTAGTGGTAGTAGTAGTAGTAGTAGTAGTAGTAGTAGTAGTAGTAGTAATATATTAGTAGTAGTAGTAGTAGTAGTAGTAGTAGTAGTAGTAGTAGTAGTAGTAGTAATAGTAGTAGTAGTAGTAATAGTAGTAGTAGTAGAGGTAGTAGCAGTAGTAGTAGTAGTAGTAGTTCTATATTCCATGCGTAGCTGATAGTTCTCAAGTTTTCCCCAAAAAAGTGACAAGAAGTTTTTGAAATAATCGTATCTTCCAGCACACCTTTATCCAGGTCACCTTTTCACACAGCTTAGGGAAACATTCCAGTTGTCACCCAGTCCTGCTGCGTTAAACCAGACTCGGAGTGAAAGTTACGAGTCATCATCAGCTGTTGTCCTGTCATGGCGACGCAGGGCATGGGGAGCATCCAGTTCTCTTCCTTCTTCCCCTCCTCTTCCTCTTCCTCCATTCCTTTCTTCATTCATCCCTTCCTTCCATCCCTCTTCTTTTTCTTCTTCTTCCCAAGTCATTCCCTCAAACAGTAAATTCTGGATTACATAATTGTGCAGGAAGTCATCAAGTTTGTCAGCTTTTTGCTACGAATAGAATTGATTATTTTTACACACACACACACACACACACACACACACACACACACACACACACACACACACACACACACACACACACACACACACACACACACACACACACACACACACACACACACACACACACACACACACACACACACACAAAGAGCTGTGTTACTTGTTGAAATGGGTGTTCAGTTTTAAAATAGTACAGTTTCTTTCAACAAAAATTGTAGCTCATATTGAAACATAATATTGGCTACTGTGTGAGCTTTTCTCCCTATAACAACTAGCACCAGCACCCATTGCCTGAGGAACTGTTGACTCGTGCCTGCCAAGAGCTGGATGGCATCTCTATCAGGGCGGTTACTGTCACGAAGAGAAGAGATGTAAGGCGAGGGACACAGACTTATATACAGAGATGCGTAAAGTGTTTGGTGATGACAGTGTGTGTGTTACAGCAACCCTAGAGGTGGGGCTTTTCTCTCCTCTATGAACAAAAAATACGAAACTATGTTGATCTTTTTGTTGATATGAACATACAAACTAATACAACTAAGAAAAAAAAATCCTTATGTTCTTTGACTTTTTTCTCACCAACACGAATGCACAGGTTTTAATTTCGTCACTAAAAAAATCAACGTAAAAGCATTCAAAAATCAAATCAAAATAGGGACTCTAGATTGCTCCTCTGCTTCCTTACCGTCTTCCGTGGCGTGTCATTCCGCGGAGTATTGTTGTGTAGCCCTACTGGCGGGAAGCTGGGCTGGGCGAGGGAGGGGAGAGAGAGACGGTGGGGTTGTTAAATGTGGAAGTAGTGTGGCAGGTTATAGTTGCTGTAGAAATGTAGAATTGGTAGTGGGTGGGTAGCATGTTTTACCGTGTGTGTGTGTGTGTGTGTGTGTGTGTGTGTGTGTGTGTGTGGTAGGTTATAGACGTGAAGTATGTGGAGGGGTGGAGGGATAGGGCGGGAAATGTTAAAAGAGAAGAGGTGGATGGGGTGGAGGAAAGGCTGGGTGGGTGGGTGGATGGGGTGAAGTAGATGTAGTGAGAGGGAGTGGTAGGAGGAAGAAGAGGAGGAGGAGGAGGAGGAGGAAGAGGAGGAGGAGGAGGAAGGTAAGGGAGAGAAGGAAGGGTCAGAGGGACGAACACAGCCTGGAGGGAGAGAGTAGACCGCACCGTCCTCTCCCTCTCTCTCCATCTCCCTCTCCCTCTTCCTCTCCCTCTCCCTCTCCTTCTCCCTGTTCTACTTCACTGTTCACTCCCTCCCTTATTTCTCTTCCACCCTCGTTTTCATTGCACGTCTCTCTCTCTCTCTCTCTCTCTCTCTCTCTCTCTCTCTCTCTCTCTCTCTCTCTCTCTCTCTCTCTCTCTCTCTCTCTCTCTCTCTCTCTCTCTCTCTCTCTCTCTCTCTCTCTCTCTCTCTCTCTCTCTCTCTCTCTGTGTGTGTGTGTGTGTGTGTGTGTGTGTGTGTGTGTGTGTGTGTGTGTGTGTGTGTGTGTGTGTGTGTGTGTTTTCACCTCCCGTACTTTCTCACCAGTGTTTCAAATCCTTATCAGACAAAAGCAGTGAAGTGAGAAGAGAGAGAGAGAGAGAGAGAGAGAGAGAGAGAGAGAGAGAGAGAGAGAGAGTCATCACTTCACTATCATTAATACTTCTTTCCAACTTCATTTTACATCACTCATTTTTTTCTCTTTTTTTTCATCATTTCTTTCTTCTCCTTCCTTCCCTCCTTTGTCTCATCATCACCAGCCACTCGTCTATCTATCTACCTATCTATATTTAGTCCCTTACTCTCATGACCCCTTCAATACTGGGAGACATTATTTACCTTAAGATTTGTGCAAGATTAGACCATTTTATTGACATATGAAAGAGTCTATGAGGGTCGGAAGATTAATGGCCACTGCACTGTTTTTAATCACCCGTATGAGTCTCTGAAGCTGTAAAAACTCACCAAATATTAAGCAGAATGGATATGGAAATGCGTCATGGTACTGAGAGAGATTAATTCATGGTTATCTCTTAAAAATAAAAAAAAATAAATGATGTATTTTCTATCTCTCTCTAAGTTACTGTCTTCCATAAATTACAGGCAGTTGTCTATTCAGTCATTTTTCTCCTGTGTTTTGTATAATGGGGAAGGTCATTATTTTTCTTTCTCTCTATCTTTTCATTTTCTCTTCTTTTTTTTTATTCAATTATCATCCATTATGTCTCTTAATATTTTTCTCACGTGCAATGGTACACCTTCTAGTTCGTGTTGTTTTTTTTTTTTCTATTGTGTTTTTTCTTTTTTCTATTTCTTGTTTTCTTTTTTTTCTAATTTTTTCTTTTTATTTCTTGTATTTTTTCTATTTTTCTGTTTTTTTTTTTTTTTTTTCTTTTTTTTTTTTTTTTTTTTTTTTTCTTTTTTCTATTTCTTGTTTTTTTTATTTCGTGTGTTTTTTTTCTTTTTTTTCTAGTTTTTTTCTTTTTTTTTTTTGTATTTGTTGTGTTTTATGGTCATCTTTTATTCTTTTTCGCGCCTTTATTTATTTATTTTTTTTTTTTTTATCTTTTCATATTGATAGATTTTTGCTTTCGTGTATGTGTGAATTCTCTTTCGTCTTTTATTTTCATTTTGCATTAGGATTGTTTCTTTCCTTTGTATTTTTTGCTAGCATTTTATAATATTCCGTGTGTTTTTTTTTTTCATCTTTTCCATTCCTGTCTCAGTATGATGATATAGATTTTGATTCCCGATTTATTCTCTCTCTCTCTCTCTCTCTCTCTCTCTCTCTCTCTCTCTCTCTCTCTCTCTCTCTCTCTCTCTCTCTCTCTCTCTCTTGTACATCACCATCCGTCAACTTTTAATCTCGCTCCCCCGTCCTGGTGGTAACTTACAACGTCTCACATCCAGTATTTACCACTGGAGCGGCGCGTCTTATCTACGGATCATCCTGTTATCTTGTGGCATCTTATCTGGCATCCCTCTTGGCGTGTCGGGGAGCGTAAGCACTGCCCTGTCTGCCTTCCAGTCACGTGCCCGACAGAGCCAAGTCAACAATTAACCGGATTGTCGGGATAATAGGAACGTATTTTGTGCTAATTCGTTATCATTTACTGGTTTTGGTAAGTATATATAGAGATGTGTGTGTGGGGGGAGGGAGGGCAGGAGGAGGAGGAGGAATGGGGGTTTATATAGTGTAGTGTACTGGTGTATGTTTGTTGTCAAAATGTTCCTGGTTTTGTTTGCGTTCGTTTTTGCTTCCTCCTCTTTCCTTCTTCGTTATTGCTTCCCTTTCTTTTTATTTTGAAAGTTATAGGACAGTAATAGAGTTGTTGACTTGGTGGTAATTGTAGTAGTAATGGTAGTGGTAGTAGTAGTAGTGGTAGTAGTAGTAGTAGTAGTAGTAGTAGTAGTAGTAGTAGTAGTAGTAGAAATAGTAGTAGTAATAGTAGTAGTTATAATTGTCGTTGTTGTTGTTGTTGTAGGTAGTATGGTGGTGGTGATGGTGGTGATGGTGGTAGTAAGGGCGCTCACTTTTTTCAAGATTCGTGTGTGTGTGTGTGTGTGTGTGTGTGTGTGTGTGTGTGTGTGTGTGTGTGTGTGTGTGTGTGTACATACATGTGCGTGCGGTGCGCCTTTCATTCTCCTCTGAAGCCATTGACCTTCTTCAGTAAATGCTTCGTCCCCCATAATTAAATTCAATCCTCAGCTCTCTTCCTCCCACCCCTCCTCTCTCTCTCTCTCTCTCTCTCTCTCTCTCTCTCTCTCTCTCTCTCTCTCTCTCTCTCTCTCTCTCTCTCTCTCTCTCACTCACTCACTTACTCCTCCTCCTCCTCCTCCTCTCCTCTCCTCTCCTCTCTCCTCTCCTCTCCTCACCTCTAGCATCACCACTACCACCACCACCTTAATTAAAAGCATCTCAGGCATTGAACGTGATGTCTCCTTCTTCCGTTCATTGGCAGCCTTGTATAAGCTGGGCGACACTGGGCACGTGACCCTATAGTCGGAGGAGCGGTGGTGGTGGGGGGGGGATGAAGAAAGAGGCGGGAGGAGGAGAAGGAGGGAACGGAAGAATGTAGGAAAAGAAAGGTGTGAGCGTGATGTTCGTTGGAGGAGAAAAGGTTGCGCACACACACACACACACACACACACACACACACACACACACACACACACACACACACACACACACACACACGGAAAAAATACACATGTCCAGTGGTTATGTGTGTTTAGATTCTGAAGTTGCCGATACATTGAGGAAAGCAAACAATAAAGAACAGATTGTGTGTTGAATGAGGTGGGGCAGGTCAGGACGGAACATTCTGAGCAGTGTTTGGCGCGGGTGTGTCCCGTCTGACTCACCCTGGGGGACGCCGGGGAGTCTGCCAGCGAACCTTAACCAAGTGCACGTGGAGGACGATGACCCGGGATGCTCCTGATGACCTTTAGATAGTAGTTTAGGCCTCCCTTACACCCCTCCTCCTTGCTTCTCAGACGCCAGGCCTTCAGGGAGGGAGGGGCTGTGGTGTGGGGCGAGGTGAACGTCCCGTCAGTGTGTAAGTCAACCTCGTCCTCACGCCAGGTAGTAACGATCTACTCATTACCTCTGTGGAGTTCCTGCAGTAATCCTCCTCAAGTCGTTTCAGAAGTGTTCAAAATAAGTATCACAAGCCTCGGCATCCCCTACCTTGCGCCGTGCAGTCTGGGGAGAAGCAGCAGTCCTTTCCGAAAGACACCCACCCAAACTCCCCGCCTCTCAAACACCGCCCGGCAACCCATGACACCCGAATGAGCGGAGGATGAACGAAAAAAGTCAAAGTCGTGTTACATAAGCAGTGGGCGGGCTGAGAACGCCGTGGACTTGGCGGAATTCATTAGTGCTTTGGTGTGGAGATAGCACCGAGGATTTAGGAGCGGGGGAAGAATACTCGGTAATTGCAGGGCATGTCTTGGGAAAACAAACACGAATCGCGATGCTTCAGCTTGAGACAAAGATGAGTCCAGGTCAAGGTGACTTAATCCCGAGGCTGGAGCACCAACGGCAGCAGCAGCAACAGCAGCAACAGACACCTCCCATTCGACCATCTCACATGAGGGACCACTAACCAGCCGTCCCGCCCCGCCCCGCCCCGCCTCGTCCCTACCCTCCTGGCAACAGTGAGTCCTCCTCCCCTAGCTGCCCCTCACCTTCCCCACCACTGACAGAAATGTGGCCCACACACCCATACGGAACCCTCTCCTGTACACAGTGACAGAGTGTTGTTGTGTCACTCCGCTACTTGCATCCATGAGGAGGCGGCGCCGCATCAGCAGGCTGAGGAGACGTGTGCAGCGGGCGCCACGGGCCTCGCCTCTGATGGACGCCAGATAGCACACAACGGTACATACGGACTCGGTGATTACTTTCATGCCGTGCGTCCAGCAGTGCTCCTGAACAACGGGTGCACCCTGACACGGGCACGGCTGCTGACCACCAGAAGAAGTTCTCATCCGTGGCGGGAAGCGCAGCTTGAAGCGCTATACTTATAAGTGAAATAAATGGTATTACCTTTTGTATGACGCATCATGTCACATATATCTGTGTCTTTATTGATAATTATAGTAATGAATGAAAAATACCTGAGCTGTGATCGCAGCTAATACCTGCCTGGAGGAGCAGGTGACCTACAGACCGCGGCGTCCCTCACCTGCCTTCCTCATCCCTGGTGCTGTGCTGCACTCACCGGGCTCCCCACACTCTCACTCACCTAAGCTTCTCTCATGGTACGTGACTGATCCGCTCAGATCCTCAGCTACATAATAAACCAATAAATTTTGGTGCATCGCAATTTCTCAAAGTCGATGCTTATTTTTTATTTCTTTATCTTTAAGGACTTTCAATGTGAGTTCATGTGAAAAAAATATGGCTATCGGGAGATATTTTGTGGATCGTGGCCCAGCAAGTCTCCCTAATGACAGGTTGGGAGAATGTAACACCTTAGGGGAGGTGTTGCCTGGTTATGGAAAGAGGGGACAGGGATGGAGAAGGAGGGTGCCCACTGTCCAGACCAAAGGTTTGCTGGAAAGAAGCACAACAAGCGGTCACTTCTCATCCCTTCCTTTCACTCTTACCATCACCACCACCACCACTACCAGTCACTCAATCACGCACCACCTCACACAGAAAAGGGCACATCACGATGCCGTCTCACCTCAACCCTCACCCTCACCATGGACACTCGCCACCCGTCCTGCAACAGCAACAATAACAAGAGTAAGCCAAGTCCCCGTTACTCACAAACTACACATACCACCACCACTACCACTACCATCACCACGAGCAAAGAGTAACAGAAACAAAAAAGGCCTCCATACAAAACTAAGCCTGCGGGGAAGTCTTAGAGGGAAGGAACCACGTGTCTGGCACCTTTCCAGGACTTCAGGCGAGGCTCCAAGTGGGTCACCAGCCGAGCGTGCATCTGGCGGGGCTGGAATCCTGGAAACAAAGCGTGTGGGTTGCCTAGTGAGCGTGGAGTGTATGTGAGCCGTCGGAGCGTTGCATTGGATTGATTACAGCGTTGCGTGGCGTTGCGAGCGAGGCAGTACGTGTTGATTGTTTTGTTTGAGTGATGCAGGGGATGGTTGCAGGGTGTGGTGATGCGTGGTGATGCGTCAGGGAGATGGACAGTGGTCGTGCATCAGTGTCCCTCGTCTTGCCTTCCTTTCTTCACAAGTGGTTAGGGAAGGGAGGTAGTCGGGGTAGTGGTAGGTAGGAGTGGATATAGTAGTAGTTGTTGTAGTAAATGTAGTAGAAGTAATAGTAGTAGTAGTAGTAGTAGTAGTAGTAGTAGTAGTAGTAATAGTAGTAGTAGTAGTAATAGTAGTAGTAGTAGTAGTAGTAGTAGTAGTAGTAGTAGTAGTGAGAGTTGCAGTAATAGTAAAAGTAGACAACGACTCTCTCTCTCTCTCTCTCTCTCTCTCTCTCTCTCTCTCTCTCTCTCTCTCTCTCTCTCTCTCTCTCTCTCTCTCTCTCTCTCTCTCTCTCTCTCTCTCTCTCTCTCTCACGAACCATCTTCTAAGTACTACCTTTCATCACCACCACCACCACCACCACCACCACCACCACCACCACTATGACCTCCATTTCTATCACCCATCACACACGAACTTTTCCTTCCTTTATTGAGACTCGCATTCAACTATAAAGATTTGAAGAAAAGAATATCCTACACAGAAGAAAAAAAAGATAGAGAGAGAAAGGCAGGGAATACCAGCCTATATTTAGCATCCAACTCTCCTTATAAGGGATAGCCAGCTGGATAAGGATCTTTTGAAGTGTCGTGTGAAGAATGCTTTAGTTGTGGAAGATTAGGTTAGGGTAGGATAGGTTAGGTTAGGTGAGGTGAGGTTAGGTTAGGTTATGGTTATGGTTATGGTTAGGTTGGGTTAGGTTAAGTGAGATTAAGTGAGGTTAGGTGAGGTGAGGTTGGGTTAGGTCAGGTTAGGTGAGGTGAGGTGAGGTGAGGTTAGGTTATGGTTAGGTTAGGTGAGGTTAGGTTAAGTGAGGTTAAGTGAGGTTAGGTTAGGTTAAGTTAAGTGAGGTTAGGTTAGGTTAGGTTAGGTTAAGTGATGTTAGGTGAGGCTAGGTTAGGTTAGGTTAAGTGAGGTTAAGTGAGGTTAGGTTAGGTTATGGTTAGGTTAGGTTAGGTGAGGTTATGTTAGGTGAGGTGAGGTGAAGTGAGGTGAGGTAAGGTGAGGTGAGATTACGTTACATTAAAGATCAGGCAAAGTCAGGTCAGGTCAGGTCAGGTCACGGGAAGCTATACACAAAACCTGAGCGGCAGGAAAGATTCAAACAGGTTTTTCTACGACTCTACGTGACCAGGAGCTTGGCGGGGGTAGGGAGGCGAGATACAGGGTTACAGGAGGTGGTGGTGGGGGTGGCTGGACAAAGAGGGTCAGTATGGGGTAAGGAAGGGTTGGTGGGGGCAAGGAAGGGGAGATAATGGTTTGGTCAATTGCTAGTGGCCATTAAGAGAATCCCATACACCAGCTCTTGTGTAATAGGAGGTGTTGAGGGAGAGGGGGAGGGGATGCAATGGGAAGGTGTATAGGGGTCACTGGCCGACACATACACACACACACACACACACACACACACTTACGAAAACTAACGTCCTGCTAAGCTTCGTGTATGTACGTATGTTTGTATGTAAGTTGTCCTCATTAATATCGTAGTGTCCTCCTCCTCCTCCTCCTCCTCCTCCTCCTCCTCCTCCTCTTCCTCGTGGGTTTAATGAGGATCACACTCCCAGCGATCAAGGTAGAGGAGTGTCCCGCTGTCCTCTCACTCCCTCTCCCACTCCTTTCTTCTACACTCTGACTCCTCTCGTCTCATCTTGCACTCCTATTCTCACTGCCCCTCTCCCTCTCTCCCTCTCCCTCTCCCTCTCATTATCTCCTGTGTTGCTGGGCTGACTAACTATTTCTGTCCAACCCATCCCTTCTCTCTCTCTCTCTCTCTCTCTCTCTCTCTCTCTCTCTCTCTCTCTCTCTCTCTCTCTCTCTCTCTCTCACGATGCGTATTTTTCTATTTATTTTCTTGTTTCTTGTTTTTTCTCTTTTTTATATATCCTATTCATTTTAGCTTTGTTGGGGCTGGTCAAGGGTGTTTAATGAGCGAATGGAGAGAGACAGAGGATTTAAAAGATAATGGGAAAGAAAAATGAAAATAATAATAAGTGGAAAGCCTTGGAAAATTTCTCCTTGCTCAAAAATAGACTCCAAATTGAAAAAAAATAAATAAATTCTTTCCATTTTGTTTATTTTTTTTTCACTGACCGTTAGTTTGTTGATAATTCTCTCTCTCTCTCTCTCTCTCTCTCTCTCTCTCTCTCTCTCTCTCTCTCTCTCTCTCTCTCTCTCTCTCTCTCTCTCTCTCACCTTTATTTTTTTGTTATTATTATTATTTACGTGGATATTTTTCTCTTTTTTTTTCCTTTTGATTATAAAAGTTAGAGTTTCCTGTGCACCTGTTTAGGGAAGCATAATTGTATAGGTACACCTGTGGAAGAACACCCGATTCAGGGGCGTCAGGTGCAGGAGGAGGAGAAGGAAGAGGAGGAGGAGGAGGAGGAGGAGGAGGAGGAGGAGGAGGAGGAGGGAGAAGAGAGATCGTGTGTGTTGCGTTAAGGTTTTGTGTTTCGTGTATAGTTTCTCGTTAATTTGGTTAGAGAGAGAGAGAGAGAGAGAGAGAGAGAGAGAGAGAGAGAGAGAGAGAGAGAGAGAGAGAGAGAGAGAGAGAGAGAGAGAGAGACGCAAGGGAATGAATGGAGAATGAATGGAAAGTCCACTTTTTGCCCTTCCTTCCCTCCGTTCCTCCATTCCTCCCTCTCTTTCTTCCTTCACTTCTTCCTTCTTTATTCTCTCCTTCATTCCTTTCATCCTCTCCTCCGTGTCTCTCCAGCTCACTCTTACATCATTCCTTCCAATCTTCCTGTCTCGTTTTCTTTCATTTCTTTTCACTTCTCTTTTTTATTCCTCGTTTTCTTCCAATTCTTTTTACCTTTGTTTTCCTTTTTACCATTTTCTACTACTACATTTTTTTTCTGCTCCTCGTTGTTTCTATTTTCCATTTTCTTTTTTGTTTTTGGCGCGAATCACAAACAAGAAAAAAATTACACTGATGTCTGTCAATGTTTTGTTTTGTTTTTCAGTAGCAAAGTCATTTTTCCTCTACTTATTTTTTTGATTGAAGACAGAAACGAAAAATAACAGAATGAAAATAATGAAGTTGGCACGAGAAAAACGCTATGCTTAAGACGGGAAGGGAGAGCGGAAGAGGAAGGGACGAGAAGAGAGGAAGAGACGAGACAAGCGAGGAAGAGGAAGGGACGCTAAAGTGAAGTTGCTATGACTCGTTCGTGACTTTCCCATAACACTCTGCTCGGCTCCCCTTCCCTAGCCATCACTCAAGGGCCGGCCGCTCCCGCCACCCACCCCAGCCACCCAGCCACCCACACTCGCGGCGGCAGGACCCAGCTTGCCCCGCCACGACCCCTACCTGCCGCCGGGGAGTGTGGCCAGCTGGGGGATCATATTTTTCACGTTATGAGACGCGTATGAATAAAAGATGCCTTGTGTAACTTGCCTGCCACCCCCTCTCCTCCTCTTCCATGCCTCCTCTCCCACCTTAATGCCTGCCACTCCCTACCTCCCGACCTGCCACCTTCCTTCGCCTCCACTTCTCCCTCTCCTCCACTTTTTCCATTCTTTTTTTCTATTCCTTTACCGCACTCAAGTTTCTTCCACTCTTCTTCCGTTCTCCCATGTACTCTCCATTTCTTCTCTTCTCTCTATACGCCTTCTTCCTCTTTCTCTCTCTCCCACTCTTTCTATTTCTCTCTCTTTTTTGACGCATCATCTCTCTCTCTCTCTCTCTCTCTCTCTCTCTCTCTCTCTCTCTCTCTCTCTCTCTCTCTCTCTCTCTCTCTCTCTCTCTCTCTCTCTCTCTCTCTCTCTCTCTCTCTCTCTCTCTCTCTCTCTCTCTCTCTCTCTCTCTCTCTCTCTCTCTCTCTCTCTCTCTCTCTCTCTCCAGCCATGCCTTTCTTTACCCACCCACTCCCTACGTCCACACACTCTTTCCTCCCACTCGCTACAGGACACACCCAAATTTTATGAGTGTGTGCATCTTGAAGGGCTCCAGATTGCGTGGGTCAAAGTACTTTCACTACCTCTTCCTTCTTGGTCTTTTTCCTCCTCCTCTTCCTCTTCTTCTTCCTCCTCCTCTTGCTCCTTCCGTCACTTCCTTCCACGTAACCAAGAGTGACGTAAGGTTTTCTTTTATGTAACGTGGCGTGACTCGCGTTTATGTTTCCTTTTCTTGCTTCATAACGTACGTAGAGATGAGGGTAGAGGGAGGGGTTGATGGGTAGATAAATGGATGCTATAAGTTTTTTTTCTATGGTTTGTTACTTTATTTTCTTTCTATCTCCTCCTCGTCCTCGCCTTCTTCTTTGTCTCTCTGCCAATCGTTGTCACTTTCATCTTTTCTTCTTCTTCGTCTTCGTTTTTCTAGTTATTATCACCATTCTTTTCCTCTTCTTGTTTTTCTCTTCCTTGTCTTCTTCCCTCTGATTGTCTTTGTCCCTATCCTCCTCCTCCTCCTCCTCCTCCTCCTCCTTCTCCTTCTCCTCGTATGCAGCCCCAGTGTTCCTGTAGACGCGTTTTCTTTGCTGTATTCTAGTCTGGCAAGGAGGTGACCGCGAGGGTGCGTGGGAGGGGAAGGGGAGGGGAGTGCACGCGTGGGTATCACCTCTCCCTCCTCCTACTCCCGCTCCCTCAAACGCAGACTGGTAATGAAGGGTAGAGTGCACACACACACACACACACACACACACACACACACACACACACACACACACACACACACACACACACACACACACACACTTAGATAATTCCTCCTTGTAAGTGCTTGATTATTACATCACAATCCAGAGAGAGAGAGAGAGAGAGAGAGAGAGAGAGAGAAAATGTTTGATTACAAGAAACAAAAACAGATGACGAAAATTAAAACTAGGTATATGATAAGTCTCTCTCTCTCTCTCTCTCTCTCTCTCTCTCTCTCTCTCTCTCTCTCTCTCTCTCTCTCTCTCTCTCGTGGAAGTGTCGAATGTGTGGCTTAGAGATGTGTCGCAACAAACCACACCCAGATCTTGAGGAGACTGTAGATAGATAGATAGATAGATAGCAGTAGTAGTAGTAGCAGTAGTAGTAGTAGTAGTGGTTGTTGTTGTTGTTGTTGTTGTTGTTGTTGTTGTTGTTGTTGTTGTTGTTGTTGTTGTTGTACTAATAACACGTAAGATACAAAGCCAGATATGAAAATGGCGTTGGAATTGCACATCTATACGCTCATCTTCACCTACGCCAGCTTCTTCCATCTGTCCCTCTTCCAACACCATCCCTTCAGTCCCCTACCCAAAGCACCCTCCCTCTGTCCCTCCCCAACACCATCCTCCCCCCCAACTCCAGTTTTTTTTTTTTTTCTTCTTATAGGGGATCTTTACATTACTTCCCGTCCGATTTATGTATGGTAGTACTTGGAAATGCTCAACATTCGCACGGAACTTTCTTCACTCGTGTGGTACAGCAGTTTAAGAGGGAAAGTTTGGCGTCATACTAGTTTCGTTGTTGTTTACATTCCTTCGAAAAGAAAAAACATGCTTGACGAAATGTTTTAGATATGTTGTCGTTTCTTTTCTTTTCCTTTTTCTTTTCTTTCCCATTTTCACAAGTTGTACACAGATCAGTCGCCCACACACAAGCTGGTGAAAGGAAAGAAGATAAGGAAAAAATACTAAACATACTTTCTCTTCGCTCATTACAAGTTTTACCGTGGAAGAAAATATTACTATTTATGAGCGTGCCGGACATCTGCTTAGCGATGTTTACGTCGAGATGAGATGAGGAACATGGCAGTGTGGGGAAGGAGAAGGAAGAGGAGTGGGGGATGAGGAGGAGATCGGGGGAGAAGATTTAGTAGGAGACGAGAGTGCTTGTCAAATAATGATGATAGTATCTGAAAGCTGTCAGCGCGGGATAAGTGACGAGGAGAAGAAGAAAGCAACAGTGTAAGTGATAAGTAATAAGCAGTAAATAATTTCAAGTAATAAGAAAGTAATGATGTGTTTGGTGTTCGTGCCAGGTGTCCATGTCGCCGTGAGTAAGGAAGGAAAGGATAGATGACTTCATGGCAGTATATGACTCACCTACTGATGTTCAATAAGAAGAAAATTATACCATGAAAGTTAATTCGTGTGTACAAGATTTACAGTTCCTCCGAAAATTAAACTGGATGAGAAAGAAAAGTTTAGTAGCTTTTTACGAAGACTTCTAAAGAAAATGAGGACAGTAACTAAAGAGAAAACAGTTAGATTATCTTCATATCTCCCTCCCTCATCACTATCCCATCAATTACTGCATTCTGAACCGCTTTGCTCTCATAGCGCGACTGTTTTGAAAAAGAGACGATCATCCGGGGGTTACAATGCGTGCTTCTGTTGTTAATGATGGAGAAATCTTGTCAATCTGTCACTGGAACCATAAGAAACACCCCTGAACATCCGTGGAACTTTATGTAGAGCCTTTTGAAAGTGGGGCAGACTTCAGAATATGGTTAGACACCCATCACCCACCTAGTCACCCAGTCCTTCCCTTCCTTCCCATCACCTCACCTCTCTGCACTTCCGTCCGTCCCGCCTTTCCCGGCCTCACCCCGCCTCGCCAAGCCACGCCCCATCACCCTGCACTGTATTCTGCGGGGGTGTTCTCTTTTTCCCAGTGGAGTAGTTCCCGTGGTTGCAGTCTGGGGTCGCGTCATTAATGTCACACAGGTAAATAATCCAGGTGGCCGCGACCTCCACTTTTCCCTTCACTCGTATTCTTTCCCTTCCTTTCCCTTCCATTTGTATTCCGTGCCATGCTCCGTCCGGCCACTCTTTCACTTTGCCTTGCGTGTCTACTTGTTTGCCTGCCTGCCTGCCTAACCTACCTACCTGCCTGCTTGCCTGCCTGCCTGCCTACCTGTCCATCTGCTTGCTCTCCTTTCTGCTTGCTTACTTCCGTGCTTCTTTTGTTCTGTGTTTGTTTTGTTTTGTTTGTCTATCCGTGTTTGTCTTTGCTCTTTTTTTTCAATGTTTTTATGTGTTTGTTTTTATTTAGTTGTTTGGTACATTTTATTTTCAATTTCCTTTTTTTTTTTTTTTTTTTTTTTTTTTTTTTTTTTTTGGTTTGTATGTGTATTTTTTTTTCTGTCTTATATTCTTGTGTCTTTATTCTTCTTCCTTCTGTTTTAATATTGTTCTTTTTTCTTTTTTTTTTTTTTTCTTCCTCTTTACTTGCCTTCTTTTGTGTTTCATCTCCTCGCCCTCTTTTCTTGTTTCTATAATTCTCTCTCTCTCTCTCTCTCTCTCTCTCTCTCTCTCTCTCTCTCTCTCTCTCTCTCTCTCTCTCTCTCTCTCTCTCTCTCTCTCTCTCTCTGCCCTCCATACTTATATTCTTTCCTTCCCTCTCCTCCTTCCTCCCTTCCACCCTCTCTTTCTTCCTTTGCCTTTATCTCCTACACTTCTTACCTTCCTTCCTTCTCTCACCTACTACATTCTTTCATTCCCTTTAACTGAAGGAGGAGGAGGAGGAGGAGGAGGAAGTGGAGAGGGAGAGAAAGGAAGGCAGTAGGAGGAAGGGAGGGTTGAGGGAGGTGGGTAGGTAGATACACGGAGTTGAGAGGAGGTATAAGGAGGAGGAAGGAAGGAGGGAGGGAAGGAGGAAAGGGGGAGAGGAGGGAGATGGAGGAGGAGGAGGTGGAGGTATAGAAAGGTGCCTCTGTGACTTGAGAATTAGCCAGGTTAATCTGTGTTTTGTAAGGCAGAGTGCAGGTGAATCAGGGGTGTAAATTCTGACTTTATTGGTCTAACTACCCGCACTAATGGCTGGGAACAAGCACAGCGGGAGGGCGGGAGGTCGGCGAGATGGTAAAGAAAGAGGAAGAGAAGGAGGAGGAGGAGGAGGAGGAGGAAGAAGAAGAAGAGGAGAGTCACTCAGCATACCAACAGTAAAATAAGCCTTCCTCTGTCTGGTGTTATAGTGAGTCTGTCTTCCCTCCTCCTCCTCCTCCTCCTCCTCCTCCTCCTCCTCCTCCTCCTCCTCCTCTCTTCTTCTTCTTCCTCCTCCTCACTCTCCCTTTCTCCATGATTCAGTAAGTTCATTAATTCCGTTCATTTATTTGTTTCTTTTCCTTTCCCTGTCGTTCTCGCGTTGTCTTACATTAATTGGATTTTTTTCCCTCACAACAGAATTGATATTGACTCAACTCTCCTTCTTATTATGACATGCTCGTACATTTTTCTTCTTCCTTCTCTTGCGTTTGGTCTGCTGGCGTGCTGGAAATTACGTGCAGTGAGTTAGTTATGTCGAAACACAGAGACAGATTAGGAGGAAACTATAAAAGGCATGCACAGAAAGAAAACCGCGGGACTCGAACCTCTGAACCAGTAAACACGAGACATACGTTATTGATTACTGTAGCTCTCCCGTGTGATTTACTCGTATCCTGCCACCTCACCTGTGTGACTCACCATCATTGTCTGAAACATTTCTATCTGCACCCTGACTGCTTTCAAAAGGCTTTGGTTAAAGTGACACGGGTTCTAAGGGTGTTTATATTATTCAATTGGCAGATTAACAAAATTTCTTCGTTGCTTACATGAGAAACATTCTTGAGAACCGGCTAATCTGTCTATGTGCATGGCCTTTGAAAGAGTCGTGGTGAGAGAGCAAAGCGTCTCTGAATACAGCACCTTATCCAGGTATTGACGCTTTGTTTTGTTTTGTTTTTGTGTTTTTTTACTGAGGATCTAAACACGGAAGCGGGACTCAACCTTCGTGAAGAACATTTCTGACCGGGCGGATCCTGACGCAGGGTCGTGGCCTCGGCGAGGGTCGCGGGAGGATGTACGTACTCGTGAGGGTCGCGGTAAAAGTTAAAAAACTGTAAACTGTGAAACTTTACCCCTCTGAGATTACGTAAGCTAACTGTGAGTAGCTATGGGCGCACTGGGTCTGGTGAGGCAGGTATATGAGCGAGGCCTTGAGGTGAGCCGTGTTTGTTGCTTGGCGTGAGTAAGGATTTCATTAAACAGCTTGTCTTTCTAGACGTTTCTGTTTATGCGAAGTGAGCAGGATTTGAAGCTACTAAAAAAATGGCGTTAATGTCTAGATTTCAGACTTATTTTATCTTATTTATTTATTTATTTATTTATTTATCTATTTATTTATTTATTTATCTATTTATTATTGCTTTTATATATTTATTTTTTTTTACATTTAGAATTTTGGCAGTGATTTAGGAGTTCTTCTCCTAGTTGTATGTTGTAACTGAAACCCTCAGCTGTGTATGTAGTGTCACAGTATCATCACCACTTTAGATTTACACACCCGTTGTAGCATAGCAAAAAGCACATTAGCATTCTCTTTCAAAGTATTGCCATTCTAACCCAGTTCCCTGTTCCGGTGTCGCCGCATCACTCCTGGTGGCAGCATCAGGTGCGTCCCCTTCCGTGCCAGCCCTCACCCGCACCCATACCCGCTCCGCCGCCCCCGCCGCCCCTTGCCCCAAGCGGGACATTCATAATTCATGCCTGGTGTGTTGTGTTCGCTTTGTAATAGAGGCACACACACCTGCGCGGCCGATGACCTGCCGTGTGCTTCCTCCAGGTTGGCAGGCGTAGGGGAGTTGGGCTGGATGGGGTGGTAGGGTACGGCTTGATAGGCCACGCCGTGTGAAGGGAGGGGTTATGGGGAGCGGGGAGCAAGTGGTGAGTGAGAGACAAAGGAGGAAGTGGTCACGTCTGGCCTCTTGTTAACACCAGATTTAGCAACAACTAAAGTAACTTCATTACTAGTCGAGGACAGGCGCGGGCGTCACGGCAATCTGGATGGCGTCCTGAGGCAGGGCCGCCACGTCTCCGCCGTCCCCATCATAGGGTAAAAATTTGGACCGCGGAGACTGTTGGCCCACGGGAGGCTGTCTATTCGCACGACTGTTCGCTGTTGCTGGCATTAAAGTTCTATTCTCGTCCTGGGCAGGCATGTGAGTCGTGGTGACCCGGGACTCCAGCACGCGGTATGAAGCGGATCTAGGAATGAATATCAATTTTGCACAAGACTTTGAACAAGAGTCATCTTCGCTCCAAAAGCCATTATGTGGCTGTCTTCGGGCACATTTCATTCACTAGTCTGGTGAATGGGTTCATTCACAGCTTAAGGTGAATGGACTTTCAGTGGCTCATTCACAGATAATGAGCCGGGCTCCCCACGGCTCCGCTGAGGCCTTCGGCGTTAGTGAGAGTGATCGAGGCGGGGCGGCCTGCCACTGCCCACCACTCAGCCACGCATTAAGGAATGAAAACATCAGGGGACGTGGGCACAGTCTGCTCCACGACGAGACACACTAATGGGTCGGGGCTGATCCCTATTCTCGTGTCGTCAGACCAGTGACGCGGCGGGGGCCGGCTGGTCATTAGGCGGCTCTCGTGTCTGGCGGCCGGCGCGTTCGCCCCGCCAGGAAGGCAGCGCTAGGAACGATCTGTATACAGTACACAGTATGCCCTTTGGGGCTCAGGAATGGCGGACACCGCCAGGTGAATAACGTGTGTTACGTGTGCAGATGTTGGAATTTTTGCACCTAACGTGCTTTTTTTTCTGAAACACCGTAGTTGGAATGCAATCTGTCTTTTCATGGCCATTCATTAGCCATGGCAGACTACGAAATATTTAGTTCATAACACACACACACACACACACACACACACACACACACACACACACACACACACACACACACACACACACACACACACACACACACACACACACACACACACACACACACACACACGGCTTCATCAGAAGTATTGACTGGGCCTCGTCAGCCCACTACTTAGGTACGGAGGATCTTCAGCTGCCAGTTCGACCACTTTTTGTCACTGAAGATTGCCACCGAACCAATAAAATCTTAGTCAGTCTCCTTCTGTCGCGACGGAAGTCATTACGTTCATGGGAATGAACTGACGGCGACAGACATGTTGATGCTTTAATTCAAGCATGCCTGCCAAGAGGACATATAGCAACATAAGAAAAAAACTTGCAGGCATGAATGTGTACGCTCTCGCCTGAAGGTTTACAGGTAAACGTGAGGGTCAACACATTAGCACACGCCCAGGACAGTGTTGCGGGGAGTGGTGTGGCGGTGGTGGCAGGGCTTCAGGCAGCAACTCAGCCTCAGACGTGCGCCAGACGTGGAGGTCATTGAAATGGAGACAGGCTTTGCCCTTCACTGTTATCAAAGTGGGTCGGCATTCCGGGATATTTTTAGTGTGTGTACCTCGGTCCCCTGACCTGCCTCCACCTGTGCACTGAAAAAAGCGGTGTGTTGGTCTGAGCGGCGGTGCGTGGCGTGGCGGCGGCCACCCACACAGCACACAGCAACACGGCAAGTCAGCGTACAGGTTTATGCAGACATAAAGAAAAGTGATGAAAGCCGATGCGTCTTGAAAACTTG
>NC_059304.1:8164943-8169943 GCF_017591435.1 Portunus trituberculatus | reverse complement strand
CACACACACACACACACACACACACACACACACACACACACACACACACACACACACACACCTTCCTCTGCTGATAAAAGAAAGGTTGGGTTTGGATTAGCCAAGTTAAGTTTACTGCTCCTTTCACTCTTTGGCGGAGAGAGGGCGCGTGAGTGAAGGAGAGGTAAGGTTACGTCAGCTTTTGCTCGCTGTAACGTGAGATGAGAGTGAGTGAACGCTTCGGATGAATGAGAGAGAGAGAGAGAGAGAGAGAGAGAGTAATGGGGAGAATGTGGGATGGGGTTCTGGCATTTCCTCAGCGGAGTGTCATCCTTGAGGGCTTACGTAGTACATGAGGGTTTGGGGGGCTGAGTTGCCATGAAGGGGGTGACGGGGAAGGGTCAGGCCAGACAGGGATCAGGGCCAGATGCAGCGAGGCGCCTGGACACGGGTCTCCCAGGGTCACGTGGGCCACAGGTGAGGATGGACGTGTTGTCTTGACGGGGCCATTACAGGACTTGACGAAGCGTGGCGGCTTGTGGAGAGGGAGGCGCTGCGCAGTCGTGGTCAAAAGTCTATTAACCTTCCGTGTGCAGTTCCATTGCTATTTAACGCCTTCAATACTAGGATGCATTTTTACCTTGAGATTTGTGTACTATTACCCCATTTCATTTACATTAGGGAGGATCTATGGAGGTCAGAAGATTAATGGCCAGAGTCTTCAGTATTTTAATCCCCACATAAGTTTCTGAAGCTGTTTAAAATCACCAAATAGTACGTAGAATGAATGCTGAAACACGTCATAGTACTGAAGGGGTTAATTTTCCTCAATCTCAAGTCTTGTGATCCGCTGACACTCACCTCACAAGACCACTGGTAGACTCTCAGCACGTTTTGTGAGCCTAGTGTTGAAGAAAACCCGTTGAACACACACTGGGGATTTTGATTGGTGTGTGTTGGTCGATTTATTGTTGTAGTTACCGGTAAGGCTTGGGGTATGAATGATGGAGTTCAGTGTTTAATTATTTTTTTTTTTTTCATCTTTCACCTTACTAAAGCATGAGTTTACTAGTACTTTCATTCTCTCATCTCTTTTACTTGGAAACTTTAGAACTCGGCATATTTTTTTTCCTTTTTCTTCTTTTTTTTTTTTTTTTTTCTTCTTTCTTCCATTCCTATTCTGTCCATCTTACCAGTGCATATGTTAACAGATCTTCAGTCCTACTTTTCGATGGTAAACTTTGAAATCCAATACCTTATTTTCTTTTCTATCCTCTTATGGAAGGCTTCACTTGCTTTAGTGGAGGGATACCAAGACATTAGAATTACATTGGACAAACAGACTGCAACTTCTTTTTCTGCTCAGCTTTTGGAGAGTTTAAATCATTCGAGGTTTTTTACATTTTACAGCCATTGATCATCCTTCTTTTCATGCATAAGAAATAGGCAACAAATAAGAACACGAGTAAGCATTTGGTATGGCGGCACTGACACTCTAGTTGACCTCTGACCTGCACTCCTTACTAAAAACCATATTCTGGAACACTTTTGCTGCTTTCAAAATATTCCCCTCGAAATGTCAAGTTTTTAGTTACTTTTTTTATGGTTTTAGTGGAAGATTAACAAGATTTCTACGTAATTAAAAGGAAATACACTTATCATATTCTGGAACACTTCTGAGCTGCATCTTCGCTTCTTTCAAAATGCTCCTGTAGAAATGGCACGTTTATTAGCTGGGGTTTTTTTATGATTCGAGCGACAGATTAACAAGATTTCTACACAATTAAAAGGAAATACACTTATCATATTCTGAGACACTTATGAGCTGTGTCTTCGCTTCTTTCAAAATGCTCCCGTAGAAATCACTCGTCTCTTTATGATTCTAGCGACAGATTAACAAGATTTCTACATAATTCAAAGGAAATAACACTGAACAAATCATATGTGTGGCCTTTAAGAGCAGGCATGGTGAAAGAGCAGAGGAATTTCTATTATGGGCCTAACTCTTCTAACAGGACACGTTTTGGTCGTCAGTGGCTGTTGAAGGGTAGCGTGTAGGGCAGTTAAGACCCAGGGCGACGCGCGACAGGTGGTGGGCCTGACGTGACCGCCGCGCTGAGACTCAAGGGCGTGACCACAGTACATGTAGGGGTCGTCGTGTGTGTGTGTGTGTGTGTGTGTGTGTGTGTGTGTGTGTGTGTGTGTGTTTATATGATTGGTTTGCTGATTTTCTTTTTTTCTTTTATGGTATTGATAGTTAGTAAATATGAGATTATATGTAGTAGATGCAATGAATATATTAATCTGTCCTTTTTCTATTTTTTTTTTCTTTCTTTTCTACTTTTTTCTTCATTTTTTATTCTCTTGCTTCTTTTTCTTCGTTTTCTTTCTTCTTCTTCTTATTATTATTATTATTATTTATTATTCTTCCCTTTCTCCTTATTATCATTATTATTATTATTATTATTCTCTTTCTTCTTCTTATCTTCTTTCATTTTCTTCTTCATTTTCTTCATCTTCTTCTCCTTCTTCTTCTTCTTCTTCTTCTTCTTCTTCTTCTTCTTCTTCTTCTTCTTCTTCTCATCTTTTTTTTCTTCTTCATCATCTTCTTCTTCTTCTTCTTCTTCTTCTTCTTCTTCTTCTTCTTCTTCTTCTTCTTCTTCTTCTTCTTCTTCTTCTTGCTCTCGTACCTTACAGCAACGAAACCATGAAGTCCTCCAACATATGAGAAAAATCAACAGTACAAAGAAAAATCAAAGAAATCATTTGATAAACCAGTTGTTGTTGACAGTGCGCATCCAGAATGTTCATGATAGCCCAGACTTTGTTCTAGTAGTAATAGTGATAGTAGTAGTAGTAGTAGTAATAGTAGTAGTAGTAGTAGTATTTTTTATTTAGATCATTTATTAACATTTTTATTTCGCCACTCATGTTCGAATTAAAAAAAAACAAGTTCATGATAGCCCAGACTTTGTTCTAGTAGTAGTAGTAGTGATAGTAGTAGTAGTAGTAATAGTAGTAGTAGTAGTAGTAGTAAAAGCATCTTCAGCATTAGTAATAGTCTTCATCATCATCATCACCACCACCACCACCACCAGCACCACCACCACCACTTGCAACCCCTCAGCACGTGATAGACAAAATAGATAAAGTGCAGGTAATAGTTTAATGCACCTCAGCACTTATAAATATTCACTTTGAGGGGAGAAAATTACACAGTGTCACACAGGTAATGGTGGGGCGGTGGGGAATACCTGACGCCCCCTCCCAACACCCACCATCACCAACCCTCCCTCCCCACTCCTCCCCCCCATGTAGCTCTGAGCCCGCCACCCTCCACTCCACCTCCCCCCGACCTCGTCCACTCTCACCTGACACAGCAATCCCTCCACTCAGTAGGTAGTAGTAATAGTAGTAGTAGTCGTTGTTGTGGTGGTGGTTGTAGTAGTTGTAGAATGTTAGTTTCAGGTACTATAGCTACTTTTTTTTCGTTTATTAGGCAACTTGCAGGTAATTTCCTCCACACGAACACCTGCTCTAAGACAGTAATTAAGCGTCACGACATTTACCTGCCAGGAACTCAAAACGCACGAAGGTGTAACGATAGCAGGAAGAAATAATGCCTCTTTTTAAAAACCTGAAATTCACTTACTTGTTGGTCTTGTTTTTCCCCTCACACACACACACACACACACACACACACACACACACACACACACACACACACACACACACACACACACATCTATGTACGTTTAGGTCTGTACATACATACATACATACATCCGCTTCACGCTGGGACCTTCACAAGAACACCTTAATCCTGAATTGTACATGGTTTTGAACTCTCCAGGTCCGTCCCCTTTCGTCCTCCCTTTCCTCTCCTTCTCTCCTCCCTCATCCTCTCGTCCTCTTCATCCTCCTCTGCTCGCGTCCTCATCTTTCTCTTCCCTTGATGTTCTCTCGTTGTCCTCCCCATCACGTCTCCATCCTGCTGCTCCTCCTCTTCTTCATCTGACATCCCCTCCTCCTCCCTTTCCTCCTGTTCCTCCTCCTCCTCCTCCTCCTCCTTCAATCCCATAAACATAAATCTCCTCATTGTTAAGTATTGTTCCTTGGCATTTCCTTCAGCATTGCTTTACGTTCACACAGCCGCACCTTTCCCACTGTCCTTGCCTTCCCGGAGTCTTCTTTCCCTCATTAAGTCCCTCTCACAGACCTTCCCATCATTATACATCCGCGTCCCATCTCCCCTAGAATATGAGAAGCCGCTACACTGGGATGGCAACATGATGTACTGGAAGGAGTCAAGGATAGAGGGAATTGTGATGGATGATGAATGAGTGTCAGGGAAGTTAGGGTGTGTGGACATGGAGAAGTGTTGGAGTGTATGTGACTGATGTGGGATGTGGAAAGACTGTAAGGTGCTTGTGTGTGTGTGTGTGTGTGTGTGTGTGTGTGTGTGTGTGTGTGTGTGTGTGTGTGTGTGTGTGTTAGGTGGAGGGTGACTGAGTGGTAGGTCAAGCTTTCTCTCACGCATGTTCTGGTGAAATGTTGAAATCTTACCGGCATTCATTCCTCAGTTCGTACACAAAATAAGATGATTAGATGTTAACTTTAAAACTCGGCAGTCTCCGTTGAATGCAAGTATGTTTGTCGAAAGTTAGAGTAAAAGAAAGAAATATATGAGAATTATGAGATCACTTGAAGTAACACTCGTAATGTTTATAAGCTTTAATTTTTTTCCATACCCTCGCCGTATGCAACAATTTTGATCATATAATTAATTTTTACCCTATACAGAAAAGTCTCCTCATAAGGTGCTGTTACCAAATTTGTGAATAAAACGCCACTTATTGAAGACAAAAGCATGTAATTATTTCCAAGAACGTTACTTTCACTGAGCCGCTGCTGACTGGTTCACGGGAGCGGGAGGCAGGCAGGGAACACTGGATTGAGTTAAGCCTGTACATACGTAGTTATAATTAAATCATAAAAGCACTCACTCAGTCACTTTACTC
>NC_059304.1:8154943-8159943 GCF_017591435.1 Portunus trituberculatus | reverse complement strand
AGGGGATACTTTTTAGAGTACCTCCTATCTCAAAGCCCACCCGCTAGGAAACCGTTCCCCGAGTGAGGAAGCCCAACCTGCACTCGGACCGTGGACAGGATTCGAACCCGTGCGATTGGAGACCCCTCGGACCCCAAAGCACGCATGGTTCCACTATACCACGGCGGCCCTAAATATTTTTCCTGCTTTCTGTTCGGGGAACGTGAAGCTCTTTGCGACAGTTCCCTTGGCCTTCAGGAGCATGGCGCTGTCCACCTCCTAGGCCAAGGACTGTTGCTGAGTCAAGAGGTCCTCGCTCGTGAGTCGTTGCTTCTGAAGTTTCTTTTCCAGTTTTAGGGTTCCCTTCTTGCATGGGTTTCCTACCAGCGGGCTGATTCTCCCTCCTGTCTTTCCGAGGCGCCGCTATTCATTGTCAGACGGCGCTGCTTCTCGCTGAGCTTCACCTCGTTGCAGTCAAAGTTCTCTCCCCCAACACTCCCATTATGCTGGCGGCTGAAGAGTGAATTAAGAACTGGCAATATTCTACTTTGTTTTGTTGAAAAGTATTTTAGAAACAGCTTGGAGTTTCACGCTTATTATCAGACAGTTATGTGCAGTTGTGTGTGTGTGTGTGTGTGTGTGTGTGTGTGTGTGTGTGTGTGTGTGTGTGTGTGTGTGTGTGTGTGTGTGTGTGCACGTGTCCTTAAGAAGTTTAAGAACGGAGAGCTGAGACAGGAGAGTGACTATGCCAATGTAAAAGGGTGACCGTAAAGACAAGAAAAAGACGAGAGTGATGAGAGAGAGAGAGAGAGAGAGAGAGAGAGAGAGAGAGAGAGAGAGAGAGAGAGAGAGAGAGTAGTTAGATGAACCTCTTTGGTAAGACATAAAAACTATGACTAGAAAAAGGGGGAGGAGGAGGAGGAGGAGGAGGAGGAGGAGGAGGAGGAGGAGGAGGAGGAGGAGGAGGAGGAGGAGGAGGAAGAAGAAGAAGAAGTACGAAGGAGAAGGCAGGGAAGGAGATATAAGAGAAGGCGGAGTCAGGAATGTTATAGAAGATGGGATGAGCCACACACACACACACACACACACACACACACACACACACACACACACTCCTCCGTCGTCAAAAGTGTGTAATGGGAGAGAATGACCTTGCACTGACCTCTGCCTGACCTCCGACTCCCTGGTGTTCTTCATTATGTACATCAAGACCTCCATCTGGCTGTGCTTCTCTAAATACCCCACGTCCAGTATTTAGCAGTCTACTACGTTTTTCTTAACACTTCTAAGTTTCATGACACTTATTCTCTACTTTATTATTATTCCTTTGGCATTTCTGTGAGATTGGTTCCTCAGTGTGCCTTTTGTTTTATCGCTGTTTTTGTTCCTGCCAGTCTAGTGCCCCTTTTTCATTGTTAAGGGGGATTCAGTCGACTGTGTAGCTGTTATCTGTCACTTGCTAGGTGTAAATTCCGTGTGCTTTGTGGCAGGTATGGTGTTCAGCTCACGCCCCAAAGGTTCCTTATTCAATAACAATAGCACTAGATTTTATTAGGACTATTTTCAAAGTTTATAGTTGGAATTATTTGTCAGGTATGCTAAATGTCTTAATTGTTAGTGTTTTAAAATCATTTGGTCGTCACTAGAACTCCGAAACCATCCACGAAAACTCCAAGAACTTCCACTGTATTTTGACAAATGTAGTTGAAATAAGACACTGACACGCTTGAAAATGTGTACATACGTGTCTCCGTCTCACAGTGGCTTTACGGTGGAAGAAGTAGCCTAATGTTGTGATCCTAGACGACGCTATATTACCTCGTTGCTGCCATGCCATAATCTAATCAATTTATAGATATTCCGCTGTGCATTTAGAGTATTGTGACTGTCGTGGTTACAGTAAAGTCCCTCAGCCCCTCGGTGATGCAGGGACGGATCGCGTGTCCAGGACGAAAGGGTTGAAGGGTCGCCTCTTTACCTGGTCACTCCCTCAGCCCAGTGTGTTCCTCTCGCGTGTGAGCTGCGGGAACTCTTTTTGTTTCTGGGCCATAGGTAAGCGTCAAGGATGAAGCTCCTCCACGGTGACGCGCCTCCATCAGCACAGGAAGGGACGCGTTTTGCCTCAGTGTGGGTCTTTCTTTCACGTGTAATGTAGGGTGTGTACGTGTCTGCTACTTCTGGTTTGTGTGTGCATTGAGGGGTGTCGTGTGCAGCAAGGCGTCAAATACTCTTGTCCCATGCCCTGAGAATGTACAGAGAAGAAACCGCCGCAAGACGTGTGAGTGGTAACCAGGAGGAGGTGCGAAGTGTTGCCGGCGAGGCTGGAAAACATATGTATCGCACAATATCTCTGTGTTATAGGCGTCGGGAAGTCCAGGTGGGGTTATTTCCGCTCGGGACCATCGCCCCGCCGCCCGCTGACCCTGACCAGGTGGATCCTACAGGAGGTGACCTACAGGAGAACACACACACACACACACACACACACACACACACACACACACACACACACACACACACACACACACACACACACACACACACACACACACACACACGGCGGTAAACAACTCCACAGTCTTTGATGTTGCCCGAGTGAGATCAGTATTAAGGGTTTGGAGATAATTGATGCCTAGGCTGTGTAAGAACGGATAATATTCTTTTGTGTTTATTAAAGATCCACGTGGAAGTCTCGAGGAAAGACTGCAGGGTTGACGAGAAGGATGAAGCGAGTTAGTGTTGGTAGTGACTAGAGAATACTTGTCGCTGAACCACTGACAGCCGCAAAGATCCTTAAGCCACATTACTGAAAAAGAGTCATGCAGACACCATAGAAATTTCGCAAAGTCATATCTCATTTCGACATTCGAAAAAATTATGTAATTTGTCTCATCAGTTATTATAGAAGAGGAGGGGAAATGACACGAGATTGAGTGAAGTAATGCATGCAAGTGCTTGGTAAACGGCTGAATGCGAAAGAAATTACAAAAATTAATCAATGGTATCACTTGAGAGAACGAGAAAGTGTTTGATACAGTCTGTTGAGACACCTGGGAGGAGGTGCAGGGGAGGGTGAAGAAGAAGGAAGAGGAAAGCATGTAGGGGGAAGGTTTCGGTGGGAGTGAGGAGGAAGACAATGGGGAGGGCAAAGGGGAGGTGAGATGCAAGGGGAGGGCGCGGAGGGCGTGGAGGGGGTGGAGGTGAAGGTGGAGGTGGGTGTCCTGAGCCTCGTCTGGGGCGGCCCATCCTGCCCTTGGCGGCGTCCTGCCTCCTGCCCCAGCACAGCCTCCGCCCCCGCCGCGGAGGAATACCCTACACACACACACACCACCACCACCACCACCACCACCACCACCACCACCACCACCACCACCACCTCCACCTCCACCTCCACCTCCACCTCTTCCCTCACCACCACCACTACCACTACTCCCTCCCACCACTCTTCCTCCCGTACCGCCATCACAAGAGCACCTCTGAATAACAGACTTAGTATGCCATGGGTGTATTGGGTTAACGCTTAGCCATCTCATAGACATCGTATAAGACGCCAGAGCTGAACGCCCGCCCGCCCGCCCGCCTGCCGCCTGCATGGTGATCCTACTCGCTCAACAAAACAATTCGGAGCGAGACTGAACAGCTGACTCGCACCGCCCTGTGCCAAGTTTGGTAGGCAAACGAGCACCTTGGCAGCACCTGAGGGAGGTAACTGTAGTGACCAGAGTGGCGAGCATCAGTCCTGTGTGCCACGATAGCCGCTGATTCACGCCCCGGGAGTCGAAACGAGCACTGCAGCAGGGCGCCATCTACTACAGCCTTCCTTCTATTCTCCCAATGAAATTCCTCTTAATGCAGATGTTTCCCAAACTTTCTCTCAAAAGATATAAGCTTGTATTACCAACTCAATTGAATTTCTAAAACTCAAGTTGTTTATTTTATTTTGACCACTGTCTTGGAATTAAATCAGAAGTAACTCTTAGATAATACCAAAGCTGCTTCATGAACGACCCTAAGTGTCATCTAACATATTCACGAAAGGAAGCTTGTTTTCTTCTTTTGCCTCTGCAGTGTTCGGAGGTTCAATGTCATTTCATCAATGTCAACAAGCCACAGTAACCATGAAACTATTTATCGCAGTGATTGCGGATGAATAATATCATTCCGTCCTTGGTGAATCTTTAGTGTAGTAGCAAACAACGTGCTGTGGCATGTTCCGTTAGCAAGGCGAGGCAGTCATGACACACACAATCACACAGGGAAGGTGAGTCCAGGCGGAGAGGCGAGATGTCTGTCCCCGGGGCGGTGAGGAGCAGAGCACAGGAGGTCGTGTAGTGCCGCGTCAGGACCACCCGGTGCTCGGCGGGGCGGTGACTGAGGCAGGTGTTGGCTCTGGGGAACCTGTTTGTGGCGATTCAGTGTCTGATGACCATGGGGTGAATGACTTCGTGGGGGAGGAGCCGCCGTAGAGCTGGGCAGCAGCACAGACTAATTAATCGCAGCTCAGTGAAGTTCTTATTAATGCTAATGTTCGTCTCTCAGTCTCCCACAAAAGTACAAATATATTATTAAGTAATTTGATTTCTTTATGACCATTGTCTCTAATTAAATAAAAGGAAACTACAAAATAACACTAAAGCTCCACAAACATCAATTTTGAAAGTCTCCATAGGGTTGTTTTCCTAGACTACATAGATTTCGGGTCGTTTTCATGCCTTTTTTTTTTCTGCTGATGACGCACAATTCCTGTTAAACCATCACCAGAATTCTGAAAACACCCTTGGAAATCCCAGTAATTTCCAGGAAAGATTGCTATATGTACTGGTCGAATGGTTCACACATGCCCTCTCGTGAACATAACAAACAACAGGACCGAGTATTCTGCCTCCCTGTCCCACCACACACCCCAGACCTGGCCACTCTCGCCCCTCTCATCCTCGGGCACACTTCACGTAGAAGAAAACCTATTTTTTTTTTTTTCCCTGCTTGCCCGCCGCCTCTCCAGCTCTTCTCGGAACACTCCA
>NC_059304.1:8137443-8152443 GCF_017591435.1 Portunus trituberculatus | reverse complement strand
TAGTAGTAATATAAGTGATACGAATGATAGAAAGAGAATCAGTTAAAGGGAATCCTAATGAAAGACTCCAAAAAACAAAAGACAAGGCAACACGCTGGCATGTATAAGTGGGCCTTCTTTAATCCATCATTTTTGTTGCCCTTGACCAGTTTTCCCCTCTTACATAAAAAGACCAACAGAGGAAAAGGAAGGAATCGAACATGGAGAATTATAAAATCTTAATGAAAACAGAGACGAAGATGGGTGGCGCCGCAGGGCATAAGAGCACTGACTGACTTTCCCAGAACACTCCTCACATTACTCGCCGCTTACACACATACATAATACTACTCCCTCCCTCTTCGCCTTCCTTCAGCCAGCACCCGCTCCTCCCACGGGAACTCCTGCCGGGGCTATGGAAGACTCAGGAGGGTGTGGGCAGCAGAGGTAGGAGCAGCAGAAGGAAGAGGGACAGTTAAGCGGTGGGTGGTGTGTTGCATACCTGGGCGACTAACCCTATCCGCTTGCCCTTGACTTCGGAGATGACCGCTGCCGCCCTTGCTACTTTCTTCTTTCAAACTCGGCGACGGGACAAGAGAGAGAGAGAGAGAGAGAGAGAGAGAGAGAGAGAGATTTTGAGAGGGGGGAAGGCGTGAACGAGGAGCAGTGGGTGATATTAATACAAAACAAGGAGGAAGGAAAGGTTTATGAACTACGAAACTGAAAGAGGAAGTGGTTAACGAAGAGGACACGATATTAGCACAGAACGAGAAGAAATTAAGGAATATAAACTAAGGAAATGACGGTGATCCTAAGTAAAGATTGTTGAGAAGAGAAGAAAAGAAAAAAAGGTGGAGGTGGACGAGTAGAATAAAGTAAAGGAATATAAAGCACGAAACTCATGGTGATACGAAGTAGGGGACGTGAAGGGTTTGGTCAGGCAATGATTGGAAATAGAAATCGAAAACAACGCAAAGAAAATGGGGTGTTGGGTTGTATATACATGGATTCAGTTGATAGTGGTGGTGGTGAAGATGTGGCAGGACTGTAACGTAAGGAAGTGATGGTGGCGGTCTGAGAGAAAGAATAGGTAAAGAAGAGAATGTTGAAGATTATTGAGGGTTAGAGCTGATAATGACTGGGAACAGAAAACGAGAATGAAGCAACACAGAAGAAGAAAGAGTTGTATAGGTATTGTTGGTGGTGGCAGAGGAGGTGGTGGCAGGTCCATAACTCGAGTTTTATAAGGGCAAACTCACACAATCACAGGAGGGAAGATTGTGATGAGCTGCACCTTGGCAAACATATTCAGGTCTCTTTATTTGTTCGAAACCATCTTGACTCGTGTGTTCGAAGTGGCGTTTTTTCATAATACCCAGAGAGAGAGAGAGAGAGAGAGAGAGAGAGAGAGAGAGAGAGAGAGAGAGAGAGAGAGAGAGAGAGAGAGAGAGAGAGAGAGAGAGAGAGAGAGAGAGAGAGAGACGAACTACAAAAAAAGGAACACTGCAAAGATGAAGAGAGAGGAGAAAGATAAAGAGATACGAAGAACCGAAAAACTGCATTCAGGAGAAAGAAGAAAGAGCCAGACAAACAGACGGGTCATGGATGCCTGGAGGAAGAAGAGACGGGGAGGGGGAAGAAGAGAGGAGAGAGGGAGAAGGAGAGACCAGCTGTAGAAGCCTGACGGGTGACTCACAGGGCGGGCCAGCGGGAGAATGAAAACCAGCAGTGCAAGAGGAAGATCTGCGGGCGGCGAGTCATGAGTGAGGTTTGTCAACGTGAGAGGATTGGTCGTGGACAGGGAAGGGAATGAGATGCTGACAGTGAGCAGATAATGTATGACTGATTAGCCAACTTTAGGTTCCACAATTAATGAATGAAGAACTGGAATTGACTGATAGTTCATTAACTGATTGACACACTTCAGATCCCATAACTAGTATCCATTACAGACCCTATGAGGCATCGTTTCTCGCAAAGCCTCCTGTCTGAGGAAAAATAATGAGCCCTAGTGCAGCAGCTTCACCCCATGCCCTCATCACATCACTCACCCTTGCGGACTGAGTTCTCCCTCCCAGCATTTGTACCATATTATTAGTATATTAGACTCGTGTTTGAGGACAACCAATCTGCTGATGTCAAGTTGCTGCAGAGGTGCATCTTGCTTTCAAACTTGAACGCACCCTGACCTATGTAAAGCTGGATGCAGTGACCTCCCGATCTGTGTACCTATCGAGGGATCGCCTTGACATTGTAGCAGTAGTGATAGTAGTAGTGCTGAACGAGATGACTTTCTTGCTCTTCCACTTAACCGGCAAGATTCTCCTGACAGGCCTGACAAACTACCAACGTAGTACCTTCTCCTTTGTTACCCGCTTGGTTTCGACCATGATCTCAGCAAGGAGGTGTAGGGAGTCGATTATATCAGGGCTTGCAGCCTGTCGGCAGGATTGTGGTCACGTGGACTATATAGGACCCAGTAGCATCGTCTAGAGTTTAGCTTCATGCCTTGTCTTCCACCCCGTGGGATACATAATCTGGAAAATTACCATCTCGTTATAAATGTTGGAGCACTGGACACATATCCCGCTATTGCTCGGCTCCCTAGAAGTGTGCGTGGTGTGCTGGGACTCTGGGAGTCACGACTCGCGCACGTGCCCGCCCCTCACCGCGCCTCGCCACTACCACCCACGACCACACGTGACCCGACCGCACGTCCCACACCGCCACCTCCTGACGTTACCGTGCAATTGGAGTGTCCTTGTTGTCAGGAGGCCTGGAGAGCGTTTGGTGTGGTTGTTCATGACATGAGGCCGCGTCTACAATGCTGCTCAGTCGACCACACCCGCCACTGATTCCCACACACAAGGCGTCTCTACTCCTGCATCTCCCTCTCCACAGGTCCAGGCTCTTCGCAATATTGTGGAAAAGCTGATGACTGGCTGTGCTTCCCTGGAATCACGACTGGATACCATTGAAGTTCACCATGACTAGCATGGCTGCCATTCAAGCCAAGACAAAGCCACAATTGCTACCTTGTGTAGACGCAGTAGGCTTCCATCACTCACTCACTCACAGAGAGGTTAGAAGCTTTGGTCGATGGCTTTGAGGACATAAGGTCTGCAGGCACCGTCCTTTCGTGGACACCATAATATTGTAATCAAGGTCCCGAGCTGCTCAAGGTACAGTATACATTGACTGATCTCTGCAGAAAGATGGGACAGCGGGGTGTGCTGCTTTCCCCAGAAGTTGAGCAGCTACCACGAGACTGAATCGGCAGCAGTCTGCCTGTCTCGCCCAGCTGCACATTCTGCGGGTTGTATGGCATAGTAGACGTAGTTCACCTAATCTGCCAGCGGAACCCTATGCCTTGGTGTTATGTGACCCGATGTCCGTCCTAGATTAACTTCTCACCTGCTATCCCCACCTTGGTAAATTACACTGATGTCACTTTATGTATTTGTATGATATGCCATTCTTAATAGTTCTGTATTGCTACCTTTTTTTTTCTTGTGTGTGTGTGTGTGTGTGTGTGTGTGTGTGTGTGTGTGTGTGTGTGTGTGTGTGTGTGTGTGTGTGAGTGTGTTTGTTTATTTGTTTGTTTCCCTTTGCCCTTTGTAATAAGCATAAATTCATTAAATCAATGCAGCTGAATTCATTTACTGAACTGACGCCTTTTACAGAGCAAATTGATTAAACTACAAACCTCTCTCTCTCTCTCTCTCTCTCTCTCTCTCTCTCTCTCTCTCTCTCTCTCTCTCTCTCTCTCTCTCTCTCTCTCTCATGCAGGACAGGTGTGCATGACCGGGCAGTGAGTGTATGGCGGCTGATAGGGAGCGCGATAAGCAAACCCGTCGGGCAGGCAGCAGCAGCAGCATCTCGCGGCGGGGCAGAAGTGGGAAGACCCTAGCCCCGGAGAGGAAAGCTGCTGAATCTTTCTCTTCATACAACCCTGAACCGGTTCGTCTGGTTGCTTTACTTTGGCTGCTGTGGTGGTGTACCTCATGGGAGCAGAATGAAGGAGGCAGGGGGAGGTACTACAGCTGTTTTGAGAGTGGTAAGGAGAAATGCATTAGTGAATAAGGATACAGGAAAGAGGCGTTTATAAAGAAATGATTTACGGCTTGTGTATATAGTGGAGTGTATTATGTTTAAATTGTCAGTTAGTATATACGATAAACTACCATTGTGCTCAACGCTTCCTCTCAGTTTAAGTCCTCTGATATGCTGCGAATGTATCAGTAGTCAGGCTTCGTCAGGAGGCGTGAATGAAATACACCACGAAATAGTGTCAGTGAATGCAGATTACTCGAATTCTGACCACCACTGTAACTGCTGTTTGAAACTTTGGTGTGTGATCTACACAGCCAATAGTTATGAAACAGAGACAGTGAAACATACTTAGAGGCAGAGACAATACTTGTATTACGAATACTATTCCAGTTAACTCCATTACAGTGCCAGTGGAAAGGTTCTCGGTGCGTCTTTCAAATGAAATGTGGAAATTTAAGAAATTGTAACACTATTTTACATTGATGTGGAAAACTATTTAGCTACTTCATCTCCCGAAATTACACAATAGCTATGTATTAGAAAGAGTACTGAACTTGATAGACTTTTTATCACAAGACTTGTACTGCTGGACATAGTATAATAGGAGTTATGTAATAAGTAAGCCGAAATAACGAAAACGAATTTTATTAACGATAACTACTATGCGCGTGAATGAGATAACGATGCGAGTTTCCACAATAACAATGCAGGCGTAATGATGCGTACGTATATGTCGTTTTGGTGTAGGTACTTAAATGCACAGGCACCAGGACGAACCCTTCCTCCCCAAGAGTCCGCCCCAGCAGTCCCGTGGGTGTGAGGGCAATGACGATGCAACCTTGCTGTGCCTCACACGGCTCACCATGAGCAATGACCCCACACACCACGCCCCAGCCACTGTCATGAAGTGAGCCCTCTCATCCCAAAAGGACCCCTTTCGTCCTGCCAGTGTCTAGTGCATGGCGCACAGCGTGCCACACACCACGCCCCAACCACTGTCATGAAGTGAGCCCTCTCACCCCTAAAGGACCCCCTTCGTCCTGCCAGCGTCTGGTGCATGGCGCACAGCGTGCAGTCGTTCATGGCGAGTTGTTTAGCCCGGTGATATCACAAGCCAGGGACCCGTACACACCCTCAATCAGACTATGGAAGGAGCCCTTATCACCCCTTTAAGACTCCCTCTATCTGATGAATGGCTTCCTCACTCAGGGCAACGGTTTCCTAGCGGGTGGGCTTTGAAATAGGAGGTACCTCAAAAAGTATCTCCTTTGCCCCATAAATTCCCGTGAAAAGCCCACATGGTATAAATAAAAAAAAAAAATAAATAAAAAAGGTTAGTTCTTTGGATACTCAGATGCCAATAAGCAGGAGATGCAATCACGGAAGGGAGCACAGGTAGCATATTGAGACATTGTCTGTATGCCGGAGTGAAGTGTGTTGTACCACGTGTACTGTACTGTACGTACACCACCTTGTTGAGTCAGGACAGGAGCTTTGACACTCGAACAGACATCCCACTCAAGTTTCAGATTCTCTAGCCAGACAGTTTCTCGAACCAAGACACTTGTTTTCCTTATCTCTTGAGAATCAAAAGGAAAAAAGTGCATTTTCTTCATGTAAATCACAAGATGAAGCCTGGACCGCATACCGAAGTAACTTTATGACACATACACCACATACCGAAGTAGCACCCATTTGTAGGATTGTCGATGTTAGTTGTCGAATTGCCTGCAGCAGTCTTTCTTCCTTCCTTGCTGGACTCTTCACTCACTCAAACCTGTTCATTGTTTCTCTTTTTTTACCCGTAGCCTCCATCTGTATGGCAACGAAGGTCAGAGAAGAACACCTGCGATGGAAGTGCGTGTGGGGAGTGTAGCGCATGTAGGTACGTGTGTATAGATGTCACGAAAATGACATAATGAAGGTTTTATTGCAATGTGTGCAGTTGTGTCTTTTGTATACTTCTGTGTATCATTTTTTATCTCCTTCATGTTCCTTTTCTAATTTCCTTCTACTTTTCCATTTTTTCTTCCATGTCTCGTTTTGATTTATGATTATACTTTTTATTTCTTTTTCATTTCTACATCTCTTTCTTTATTTCTCCTCACCGTCATGGAATTCTGGTAACTGACAATAGCTGTGTGACGGAGAAAGAAGCTCAAGTTACCAGTGTTTTGCCGAGACGTGTTGGAAAATTCTGCTGTTGATTTAATTTCACGCTGGTCCTCGCGTCAGTCTTGCGTCTCCAGCGTGGAATTGTTGATTGAGTTGAGGCGATAGTTTAGTTTTTATTCAACGCTCTGAGGAATTCATGTCCGTTGGCAGGAAAAGTGTGTGTGTGTGTGTGTGTGTGTGTGTGTGTGTGTGTGTGTGTGTGTGTGTGTGTGTGTGTGTGTGTGTGTGTGTGTGTGTGTGTGTTAAAGGCTGAGGAGCGAAAGAAAACACAAGTAACGCATATATTTTTTTTTCACGTTTATGTATTTTTGTTTACTTATTTGTATTGGCTACTTGTTAATATTGTCCATTCAGACACTCAAAAAAGATAACAGAGTAATAAAAGGAAAAATCATTCGTGACATTTGAATAGCTGTGAAAGTATCGTCATAAATCTCAATTATAATCTGTGACTTGTGAGTACATTTAGCCATTTTGCGCCACAATAACGAGGTCATATGGCGCCTTGTTAACGTTAATGTCATCTACGGTCCAGAGTGAAAATATCTTGAGCTTCAACTGAGATGGTCTTCGCTCAGACAGGTGGCGCGTTTCGTCTCACGATTCGTTTGTCGTATCATGTTATCATTGCAGCGGGTCAGGAGACTTTAGTGAGCAGCACACAGACGCTCAGCTCCATCATGAGTGTCGCTGCAGCCACCGTGGATCCGCTCAGCATCAGGTAGAACGCCGCCTGGTGGAGAGGGAACTTAAATCACCAGATGTTCATGTCATCTCGTATTTTGTGTGTAATAGACGCCAAGAGCAACTAAAAAAGCAGAAGAGTAGATAGATAAATAGATAAATAAATAAAAGTGATCCTCTAAGGTGCCATTCCTAAAAAAACATCACATAAGGATCAACCGAAATTACAGAAGTATCTTGAAACCTTCCTCTTGTCATCAGTTCCTTGTTCGCTTGAGTGCGTCTTATATTATCTTTTGAGATATCTCTTTATCTTCTTCGAAACAAAGATTGCGTTGTTGGTGTGTGCATGGGGGAAAAGTGCAGGGAATCTTTTGCTGTCTTCATAAAACCTAAATATCTGTCAGAGACTCCATACAGTAGGAACCATTATGAAGAACCTGAAAGGGGAGGGGAACCGCTGCTTGCCTGAAGGTGCTCCAGTGTGAGGGAGAGTGTTGCCTGTGCCTCATCGCTGCCAGCCTCATGATGAGCAAGCTTCTGAATTTCCTGCTCACCCCACTGTGTCACCAGCCCCGCTTCCACGATCCACTGCAGCCTGGGAGCAACACGTCTGGCTGTAGGATCGCTGTCATGTCAATTAGGTTATGCTGTTATGCAAACAAGAGCCTGGCTGCTGATGTGTTGTGAGCCTCCCAGTGTGTAAGGAACTGCGCATATCCCATTACTATCTAATACCTCAGGCTTTTCAAATGATTGAGTGGAAAAAACGTAGAGGACTCTATGAAATGTGATGAAGGACAGGAAGAAAGCACACCTACAGTTGCTCAAACTTTGGCCTGAAGGGGGCGCCGCTGATGCAGGCGATGCCATAGCCATGTGGATAGAAAGTGTCACGCCCAAAGTGATACTTCTCGCGGCCTCGAACCGTGGCGCGAATCTTGGCGTTAAGTTCAGAGTTGACCAAAACAAACTTCTCTTCCAGCACCTGGAGAGGAGAGACAGAGAAACACTTGTAAAGAATGAATAAGAATACCGATGGAGGAAGCACTTTATCTTTATGCAAATTATAAGATTACAAAATCCACGGCCTCCCTCACGTGGGCACAATTCGCCAGATCTTACGTATACTACATACAATCCCTAACCTTATCGAAACCGAGTTCAGGATCAGGCAGGAGGCTGTGCACAGGGTGGAAGAGCTCCCACACCTGCTTGTAGATGCCGCCATCCGCGTGCTGTAGTGGAAGCAGTGAGGGAGACGAGGAAGCGAAGAGAGAAGAGACAGCGTCCCACCGTGAGGAAATGACGATTGAAACAAATTGTAGTCATTATGAGATAAAGAAAAAATATATCTGCAAATTCTGTTCGCGCTTTATCCATATCCACCCACATTCATCTGTAAGTTCACGAACTAACATGGGGACCAAGCTGCCGTTTGGCGCCGAAATTACTCTGAGTAGCTAAGGAAGCTGCTCCTGTATATTTCGTTTACGATAGCTAATGATTATTAAGTGACGCCCGGGGAGGAGACGCACTAACGCCCATCACATCAGGCTGATGTGTAGCACCTCGCATTAGGGGAGTGTAGACAAATCCCCTATTGAGCCTACACACACACACACACACACACACACACACACACACACACACACACACACACACACACACACACACACACACACACACACACAGATGACCAGGGTTCGATTCCCCGGCCGGTGGAGATATTTGGGTGTGTCTCCTTTCACGAGCTCGTTCCGTAGGGTAACGTCTGGCTGTCTCGTCAGAGACTGCAGCAGATCAAACAGTGAAACACACACACACACACACACACACACACACACACACACACACACACACACACACACACACACACACACACACACACTGCAAGACATTGACAGCCGAATCACCCAACGCAGCGGGGAGCCTCGAGAGACTGCTTGGCTGCGGCAACGCATCAGCCTTGCCGTGGCGAAGGGCAACGCAGCTGCCATCTGCGGGCTCCATTAGTTGCCGTAAGGCCCACTCTAAATCATATGTTTTCAAACCAATATGTATAAGTAGTAAAGGTATTTTGTTTGAATGAATGCTTGTGCATGTGCTTGTATGCATGTCAGTATGAAAGTAGGGAAAAAAATAAAGTACACACACACACACACACACACACACACACACACACACACACACACACACACACACCCTGAAGAGGAACTCTGTGCTGGAGGCCTTGAGGGTGCCCACTGCAAACCCGTTGGCCACAGCGGCTGGCAAGTCGGTGAGGCTGTCCACGGGCTGGTCGAAGGAGGGGATGGCCAGTACCGCCGTCAAGGTGCCCGAGTACATCGCTGCGGCACATCAGTACATCTTACAACACCACCACACCACACCACACCACGCCACATCACATCACACCACACCACACCACGCCACATCACATCACATCACACCACACCACACCACATCACACCACACTACGCAGTATGGAAGATGATGGCCACAAAGCTGATGGTATTATTATGATACTCTGAGAGTGCCATTATACTGTGTAGAAATTAGTTGAAAATTATAATATGTGTATTTTGCGCAAATAAACAGTAGTGGTTCATTATAGAAAAAGAAAGACGCACCATAGAAGACGCTTTACAGTCCATCCGCCCCTGTGACGATGCGCCCCAAGTCCATTCGCCCCAAAAGTTGTGGCGAATCTATACTTCATTTGTGACTGATGCTCCCCAACTGCTGAATATTTAGCTGTTGCGCCCAAACTCCTTTTTTCAAAGTTTGGAAACTTCTAGTCATCATGATGAAAGAACTCACAATTAAAAGAATAATATGCATTGGATGTAATAAGAATAGTTTCCCTATATAAAAAAGGCCCCAGTGACGACAAATTCAGTTCTTGCGTCCCAAATCCTTTTTTAAAGGAACTCAATAAAACATAAAAGAAGACAAAACAAGATGAAAAGATTAGAACGGTACAAAATAGGAACATTCGGAAAGTAGTTGCATTGGCGACAGACTTAACCTAACCTAACCTAACCTGAAAAGGAGATACAGACATGGACAACATGATTTTTTTTTTCAGAAACGTTTGATTTTTTTTTTTTTTCAAAGACAAAACAAAAACTAGAAAAACTACTCCCACAAAAGTTGCGTATATATACAAAGTTTGTATGGTGATTTTTTCAAAGCAATTAACTGAAAAATAAAGTCTGTGAAGTAAAAAAAAAACGACGCACCGTTTGGTTCTCCGCATCCATTCACCCAAAACTTGATAAAATGGACATAATAGCCTATTTTTACCACCTCAAACAAATATCAAAGTTTCAAAACAATTGGGCTTACCATAAGCGCAGAATGAAAAAAGTTAGGTTCGATCAAAAACTTCCCTGAAATTATTCGTTTAGCTATATATATAATACTTATATGCAAACATGAGAGTTGGGGCTCAACAACTTGATTGGACTTCCCACGAGTAGATGTGCCCCAGCTTACGGGGCGAATGAATCTGCGGCGCATCGTCACTGGGGCGGATGGACCTGCTCCCTAGAAGACAGAAAGAAGGTGGTGCATCGGGAGGAGGTGAGAATGGGGGACGCCTGCCACTCACCATAGATAATGAAGCAGAAGAAGTACCAGAAGATGAACACAAAGCGGAGGGAGGAAGACTTGGGCGGCAAGAAGTTGGTCTGAACCACGATGCTGCGAAACATGTTGAAGGCGGCGACTTGCAGGGGAAGGCCACCCCCCGAGCACCTCATCACCACCCACGCCACGGGACCCATCAGCAGTGTGGCCGCCGCGATGAATCCCCACACCTGAATTGATCCGGGTCTCTCTTACTGATGGTGACCGTGGTGGTGGTGGTAACGGTGCTGGTGGTGGTGGACAGACAGCAGCACCGCTTCTCTTCCTCTACTTAGCTAGACTCCTCCCTGCCACCACCACCAGTGTTGAGAAGTCACAGAAAGAAGCCATGTTTTTTTTTTTTTTTTTTTTTTTTTAAGCCGTATACCGGGCTTAAATTTTGTTTCTGTTCTCCAGCAAGATTGCAGCCCCGCCCCCTCCCGTCCCTCCCAGTATTTCCACTCACCGCCGTGGTGAAGGGCCAGAACACAGCCATGGATCGCTCCTTCTCTTTAGGGGCGCGACTCACTAGAGTCAGGGACTCCAGCCAGTAAGTCGCTGTGAAGTCCACCACTGTCTCGCGAGTGTCTGAAGGGTGAGCATTAAATTACTACACTCTTTTTCACACAATTGCTCATCTCCCACACATGCAAGATGGCTTCTAAGAAAACCAGAATGCATTATTCCGTATTCCTTAAGTTAGAGTTCATTTTTTTTTTTTTTTTTTTACTTTATAGAAAAATAATTGAACGTGAATGTTTACAGGGGTTTTATGTGAATACAAATATGTGATTTCTTTGACTTCTTCATTACGAAAAAGGATTACCCGTGATAGTGATTTCGCAGATGGCGACGTGAGCCTCGTGTCGGGCGACCATCCCGATGAGTCCTGTGACGGATCCGTCGGGCTGCGGACCGCCCCAAGCACGGTCCCTCGGCACCACCAGCTGGTACCTGCAACCTCAAAGACACAGGGCGTCAGTGCCACCCACCAACTCACCAGTTTGCATGCTGAAGAAGTATATTTCGCGTTTGTCCTTACGGGCAGGCCATCGCGGCTGCCTGGTGGCCATTGAACTCACGTGAAGTTGAGCTTCGCACCAAGGGCATCTAAAATGTTGATGTCGATGCCAGATCGCGGAGCAGCAGCGTCACCCTCGAGAAGCGTTAGGCCGAGGAAAGGCCAGTTGTCGTTGGCTGCCACAGTCAGCTGCCGGCCTCCGAAGTCAGCATACAGGTGGAGGAGATCCGGCACCAGAGTGGCGGACCAGGCAGAGGTATCCACCGGTTGCCGAGGAGCTGGACGCCATTTTCCTGCCGCCTCCAGCCTGTGAGACGAGACTGGAGTAACATCCTGAAAGTGTGAGCAACTCTGAAGGCCACCATAAACACACCCGCACGTTTAACATCAATAGAGACAACATGAAAATACAATAATAAGGGCGCGGCACTCACATCACCCTGCCTGCCTGGTTTACTCGCGAGGTGGACAGCGTGAACTCAGCGGCATCGGACAGTCGTGTAATGAGAGTCACCTGTACATCACGGGACGAAGATAGGCGGAGTGAGACGAAAAAGAAATAATGCATCAATAAGATAACAACAAATTATATCAGAGATGCGTCGAAATTCCATTTACCTACACTCGTGCTTTCATCTCCAATAATGCGAGAGCTTTGATCTCCTACTGACCTGGACGAATGAGCCATTTCTTACAAGGTTACTTATTAGATTCGTTGAGTGTGTGTGTGTGTGTGTGTGTGTGTGTGTGTGTGTGTGTGTGTGTGTGTGTGTGTGTGTTACAAAGTCGTAGTCTTAGCCCTGCGTTAAGCACACCTGCGATCCTTCTCTCAGCAGTGCTTGGAGGGCGGCGGTGCGGTCCTCGGTCGCCACCACGAACCACCACACCGTCATGGATTCTAGCGCTCTGGTTCGCACCTGTCGGAGCGAGACGAATACTAGTTAGGTGGAGGCACACTTCCGTAGAAATAGTGTTGTATCAGTAAGTGAGAGCAGTATGGTGGTGTATAACAGAACTTTAGAAACTTAAAGAAATAACTTAATTGCAGTTTCCAAAATAGTTAGAAATATTAATCCAAATTTGCTGAACGTGTACCTGTTGAAAGACGCGCAGCATGTGGTCTGCAGTGCACATGACGAGCACGTAACGCACGTCCAGGGGCCTGAGGGGCGAGCGGAGCAGTGACTCCAGCAGCAGCAGTCTGGGCTCATAGGTCAGGAGAATGGTGTCCACCCTCGCCTCCCCGCAAACCCTTGCCGCCACGCCCACCTCTTCATGAATACACAAATGGTATTCCCTACTTTCTTTAATCTTCTGCCATCGTTTTTTTTTTTTTTTTTTTTTTTGTTAACTGTCATTGCAAAAAGTATAAATAACACAATCACCGCATGATGAATGCTATGCGCTCGCACCGCACCTGGCATGCTGTTGTCAGCAAGGAGATACACCTGCCTCCCTGAGGACACCTTCAAGATAAACCTCATCAGGGCAGCCGTCAGCGCCTCCTCCTCCTGCCTGTTAGAGACACAAGTATTCCCTCACTATAATAGTCACGCCAAGAGAGAAACCGCATTATGATATGATGATCCTCACACACACACACACACACACACACACACACACACACACACACACACACACACACACACACACACACATCATCATCATCATCATCATCATCATAATCATTATTGAGTCATGCGTACAGACTGGAATGATTGGAGGGGAAGCGATGCAGGAGAGGCCGAGTCAGCTGACTGGATCGACTCACTGCTGACCGGCGACTCATGTCACTGCTGCTGGAAGTGGTGGTGGTGGTGGTGTAACTCTCGGCCTCCAGCGTAGTTGAGGTTTGTTCTGGGAAGAGAAGAGAAGGGAAGTAGGAGAAATTCAGCTGGTCAGATCGGAAAGATCTCTACCTTCCTTTCTACCTTCCTTTTCTTTTTTTTTTTTTAATATGTGTGTGTGTGTGTGTGTGTGTGTGTGTGTGTGTGTGTGTGTGTGTGTGTGTGTGTAACAAACCTTGATATTTGTACGAGAAACAGTGATCACCAAGTGCCACGCTTCCCTCTGATGGAAGTGTGTTTTATCTCCACCTTGTGACTGACCTAGTAACAGAGGCAGCAGCAACAGCACAAGGCAGCAACGCTGTCCACTCCAGTCCCACATCCCTTCTGGAAAGACAATCAACACGTTCATTCTATGCAGTGAATACCACCACCACCACCACCACCACCATACCACAACCACCACCATTACCACCATACCAGCACTACCACCACTACCACCACCGCCATCACCACCATCATCGCCACCACCACTCTTACCAACATACCACCACTACCACCACCGCCATCACCATATCACCATCATCGCCACCATCACTCTTACCAACATACCACCACTACCACCACCGCCATCACCACTATCACCATTATCGCCACCACCACCCTCACTCGCTGCTTCTGTTTGCTCTTCTGAAAATAACTTGAACTAACATAAACGAAAATAAGTTAGTTCTGCTTCACAGTACAATTGTTGTTCTTTCATTCAACAGAGGAGCGATGTACATCTTGGACAAAGCTCAGCCTGACACGCCCAGCCACCCTCACTGCACACTGCTCTCAGCCACGAGTCATGAATTACATCACCTTCCATTCATGAATCATCATATGCCACTTCGTCAGCTCGCAGGTGTGTGTTCTTAACTCTTAACTGATCAATGTGACACTTTTTTCCTCTCTCTCTCTCTCTCTCTCTCTCTCTCTCTCTCTCTCTCTCTCTCTCTCTCTCTCTCTCTCTCTCTCTCTCTCTCTCTCTCTCTCTCTCTCTCTCTCTCTCTCACGAGTTACCGGACAATGTGAATTCATTGCAACAAGACATCTTGTAGTTTCTATGTACATCATTTCACGCACATGAAGGTCAAGTTTCAAATTACCGATAAAGTTCTTGGATGGGTAAAGTGGTGGCTATTCGAATACATATGGTGATGCATACGAGACAAAGACAATGGTGACCGGACAATACTGCGGCTCGGAGGGTGGGCTTGAGGGATGGCTGTCCTAGATAAATGAGCGTTCGTTACTTTATTTCTGTGGCTGTAGTGTAATATTTTTTGTGGGACAGAAAGATTTGATGGAAGAACCACGTCATTTCTCATGCAGAGACAGATAAACAACACTATCAACGTGGAGATAGATAGATAGATAAATAAATAAATACATATATATATATATATATATATATATATATATATATATATATATATATATATATATATATATATATATATATATATATATATATATATATATATATATATATATATATATATATATATATATATATATATAGATAGATAGATAGATAGATAGAGAGAGAGAGAGAGAGAGAGAGAGAGAGAGAGAGAGAGAGAGAGAGAGAGAGAACTCACCAAACTTTAAGGCAACGGTAGG
>NC_059304.1:8094943-8132443 GCF_017591435.1 Portunus trituberculatus | reverse complement strand
CCTTCACTGACCACCCTGGTGAACTAGCCTTCAACTTTGCTATCCTCCATGACCTAGAGCAACTGGTGCAACACCCTACTCGTATTCCTGACCGTCTTGGAGACACGCCCAACATTCTTGATCTCTTCCTCACCTCTAACCCTTCTGCTTATGCTGTCACCCTTTCATCTCCGTTGGGCTCCTCCGATCACAATCTCATTTCTGTATCTTGTCCTATTTTCCAATCCCTCCGCAGGATCCCCAAAGCGAAGGTGCCTCTGGCGTTTTGCCTCTGCCAGTTGGGGGACCTGAGGAGGTATTATGCTGATTTTCCTGGAATGATTATTGCTTCCGTGTCAGAGACCCATCTCTTTGTGCTGAACGCATAACAGAGGTGTTAGTATCTGGCATGGAGGCGTACATTCCTCATTCTTTTCTCAACCTAAACCTTCTAAACCTTGGTTTAACTCAGCCTGTTCTCGTGCTATACATGATAGAGAGGTTGCCCACAAAAGGTACTTGAGCCTTCCATCTCCTGAATCTCATGCACTTTATATCTCTGCCGGAATCATGCCAAGTCTGTTCTTCAACTTGCCAAACACTCTTTCATAAATAGGAAATGTCAAAATCTTTCAAACTCAAACTCTCCTCGTGACTTCTGGCATCTAGCCAAAAACATCTCAAATAACTTCACTTCTTCATCTTTCCTCCTTTATTTCATCCTGATGGCACCACTGCCATCTCTTCTGTCTCTAAAGCTGAACTCTTTTCTCAAACCTTTGCTCACAACTCCACCTTGGACGATTCTGGGCTTGTCCTCCCTCTCCTCCTCCCTCTGACTATTTCATGTCTACAATCAAAATTCTTCGTAATGATGTTTTCCATGCCCTTGCTGGCCTAAACCCTCGGAAGGCTTATGGACCTGATGGGGTCCCTCCTATTGTTCTCAAAAACTGTGCTTCTGTGCTTGCACCTTGCCTGGCCAAACTCTTCCAACTTTGTCTATCGACTTCTACCTTTCCTTCCTGCTGGAAGTTCGCCTACATTCAGCCTGTTCCTAAAAGGGTGACCGTTCTAACCCCTCAAACTACCGTCCTATAGCTTTAATCTCTTGCTTGTCTAAAGTTTTTGAATCTATCCTGAATAGGAAGATTCTCAAACATCTGTCACTTCACAATCTTCTGTCTGATCGCCAGTATGGCTTCCGTCAAGGTCGCTCTACTGGTGATCTTCTGGCTTTCCTTACTGAGTCTTGGTCATCCTCTTTTAGAGATTTCGGTGAAACTTTTGCTGTTGCGTTAGACATATCAAAAGCTTTTGATAGAGTCTGGCATAAAGCTTTGATTTCAAAACTGCCCTCCTACGGCTTCTATCCTTCTCTCTGCAACTTTATCTCAAGTTTCCTTTCCGACCGCTCTATTGCTGCTGTGGTAGACGGCTACTGTTCTTCTCCTAAACCTATTAATAGTGGTGTTCCTCAGGGTTCTGTCCTGTCACCCACTCTCTTTCTATTATTCATTAATGACCTTCTTAACCAAACTTCTTGCCCTATCCACTCCTACGCTGATGATACCACCCTACATCTTTCCACGTTCTTTCAGAGACGTCCAACCCTTCAGGAAATCAACAGATCACGCGGGACGCCACGGAACGCCTGACTTCCGATCTTTCTAAGATTTCCGATTGGGGCAGAGAAAATCTAGTAGTTTTCAATGCCTCAAAACTCAATTCCTCCATCTATCAACTCGACACAACCTTCCAGACAACTATCCCTCTTCTTCAATGACACTCAACTGTCTCCTCTTCCACAATGAATATCCTCGGTCTGTCCTTTGCTCATAATCTTAACTGGAAACTTCACATCTCATCTCTTGCTAAAACAGCTTCTATGAAGTTAGGTGTTCTGAGGCGTCTCCGACAGTTTTTCTCGCCCTCCAACTGCTTACTCTGTATAAGGGCCTTATCCGTCCCTGTATGGAGTACTCTTCGCATGTTTGGGGGTTCCAGTCACACAGCTTTGCTTGATAGGGTGGAATCGAAAGCTCTTCGTCTCATCAACTCCCTCCTCTGACTAACTGTCTTCAGTCTCTTTCTCACCGCCGAATTGTTGCATCCCTTTCTATATTTTATCGCTATTTTCATGGTAACTGTTCTACTGATCTTGCTAACTGCATGCCTCCCTCCTCCTGCGGCCACGCTGCACAAGGCTTTCTTCTTCCTCTCATCCCTATTCTGTCCAACTCTCTAATGCAAGAGTTAACCAGTACTCTCAATCATTCATCCCTTTCACTGGTAAACTCTGGAACTCTCTCCCTGCATCTGTATTTCCAAATTCTTACAACTTGTCTTCTTTTAAGAGGGAGGTATCGAGGCATTTGCTCCCCTAATTCTGGCTGACGGTTTTGGCACTTTTTACACTTTTTAGAGAGCCAGATCTCAAGTGGGCCTTTTTTTTTTTTTTTTTTTTTTTGCCCTTGGCTGGCCCTCTTCTCTACGCAAAAAGGAAAAAAAAAAAAAAAAATATATATATATATATATATATATATATATATATATATATATATATATATATATATATATATATATATATATATATATATATATATATATATATATATATATATATATATATATATATATATATATATATATATATATATATATATATATATATATATATATATATATATATATATATATATATATATATATATATATATATATATATATATATATATATATATATATATATATATATATATATATATATATATATATATATATATATATATATATATATATATATATATATATATATATATATATATATATATATATATATATATATATATATATATATATATATATATATATATATATATATATATATATATATATATATATATATATATATATATATATATATATATATATATATATATATATATATATATATATATATATATATATATATATATATATATGCTGAACGCATTATAGAGGTGATAGTGGCTGGCATGGAGGCGTACATTCCTCATTCTTTCTCTCAACCTAAACCTTCTAAACCTTGGTTTAACACAACATGTTCTCATGCTATACATAATAGAGAAGTTGCTCTCAAAAGGTATTTGAGTCTTCCATCTCCTGAATTTCAAGCACTTTATATTTTTGACTGGAACCATACCAAATCTGTTTTTCAACTTGGTAAACACTGTTTCATAAAGTAGAAAATGTCAGAATCTTCCAAACCTCGAGTTACTGTGTTCCATAAATAAAACAAAAAAATAAATAAAAAAAGAAAAACTCAAACTCCCCACGAGACTTCTGGCATCTGACCAAAAACATCTCCAATAATTTTACTTCTTCATCTTTCCCTCTTTAATTTCATCCTGACAGCACCACTGCCATCTCTTCTGTCTCTAAAGTTGAACTCTTCTCTCCGACCTTTGCTAACAACACTTTGTATGATTCTGGGCTTGTCCCTCCCTCTCCTCCTACCTCTGACTATTTCATGTCTTCAATCAAAATTCTTCGTAATAATGTTTTCCATGTCCTCGCTGGCCTAAACCCTCGGAAAGCTTATGGACCTGATGGGGTCCTTCTTACTGTTCTCAAAAACTGTGTTTTCGTGCTTGCACCTTGCCTGGCTAAACTCTTCCAACTTTGTCCATCTACTTCTATCTTTCCTTCTTGCTGGAAGTTTGCCTACGTTCAACCTGTTCCTAAAAAGGGTGACCGTTCTAATCCCTCAAATTACCAGCCTATAGCTTTAATCTCTTGCTTGTCTAAAGGTTTTTAATCTATCCTCAATAGGAAGATTCTTAAACATCTGTAACTTCACAATCTTCTGTCTGATCGCCAGTATGGCTTCCGTCAAGGTCGCTCTACTGGTGATCTTCTGGCTTTCCTTACTGAGTCTTGGTCATCCTCTTTTAGAGATTTCGGTGAAACTTTTGCTGTCCCGTTAGACATATCAAAAGCTTTTGATAGAGTCTGGCATAAAGCTTTGATTTCAAAACTGCCCTCCTACGGTTTCTATCCTTCTCTCTGCAACTTTATCTCAAGTTTCCTTTCTGACCGTTCTATTGCTGCTGTGGTAGACGGCCACTGTTCTTCTCCTAAATCTATTAATAGTGGTGTTCCTCAGGGTTCTGTCCTGTCACCCACTCTCTTTCTATTATTCATTAATGACCTTCTTAACCAAACTTCTTGCCCTATCCACTCCTACGCTGATGATACCACTCTGCAACTTTCCACGTCCTTTCAGAGACGACCAACCCTTCAGGAAGTCAACAGACCACGCAGGGACGCCATAAAACGCCTGACTTCTGAGGTTTCTAAGAATTCCGATTGTGGCAGAGAAAACTTAGTGGTGTTCAATGCGTCAAAAAGTCTAGTACTCCATCTATCAACTCGACACAACCTTCCAGACAACTATCACCTCTTCTTCAATGACACTCAGCTGTCTCCCTCTTCCACACTGAATATCCTTGGTCTGTCCTTTACTCATAATCTTACCTGGAAACTTCATATCTCACTTCTTGCTAAAACAGTTTCTATGAAGTTAGGCGTTCTGACTTGACTTCTTTTAAGAGGGAGCTATTAAGACATTTGCTCTCTAATTTTGGTTAACCCTTTACTTTTCTTCTTGTGAATCAGAACTCAAGTGGGCCTTTTTTTTAAATATTTTGTTGACCTTGGCTGGCCCTCTCATATATATATATATATATATATATATATATATATATATATATATATATATATATATATATATATATATATATATATATATATATATATATATATATACCGATTCCTGTAGCTATTGTAATTGTTGAACCTATCTACGTGCTGAAAATTAGAACGATGAAAAAAAATATAGGTAAGGAGTTATAATTAATAGGGTGAGGAAATTAAAACGCATAAGAGGAAAAAAGTAGAAAGTACAGTAGTATAGACAACGAGGCTAATCAGGTTTTAAGATCAAAATAGAGAATAGAAAGTATGGAGTGTGATAGTTATGGCGGCAAAGACTGGGAACATAAAATATTGCGGAGGAGACCAGATGAGGGAAAAGATCGAAGGCAAGACAAGAGTGAGGGCTAAAATTGCGGTAAAACTGCTAAAGATGGAGGTCATGGAGGAAGATGGAGTGCAATGGCGGATGTAGGGGATCCGGACAACCCTCAGCAGCTTAAGTACCCTAACTCAGCTCCTCTCTGCAATGGCGTATCCGAGGAGCGGTCCGTGGGGTGTGGAACCAGCCATCCACGTCCCCCGAGCAGCATGTTTCAGACTGATTAAGTATTCTCAGTTACTGAGTATGATACCTGTCATTCATTTGAAAAAGAAAAAAAGAAAAAAAACGTAAATTCAATCACAGGTTTTTAGTCATTGTGTCAACAAGAGTCACCTCTGTAATAATTTTAGAGAAGATTTGACAGCTTTTTATCACTGTCAACTGAAGAAAGAAAACTAGACTCTTCATTACCTTTGTGCAGAGTCCGTTTTCAATATTCTATTTTATTTCAGTATCTCTTTAATCTGACAAAACTAGTTCATGGCCAGGTTTGTTTTGATATACTTTGGGGAATTTACTAATGGTACAAGTTTTATATAGCCTAATGTTGCAGAGTACATTAATTTAATCTGGACTTATTTGTTTATCTAGCCAGTACGGTGCCAGCAGCAGCTGATCATTTCCATAGACTGTAGACTGTAGAATGTATCTTTGGCCTGACAAATAATTTAGTGCTAACCCGATTATCGTTATCTCTGCTTTAGTGACTGATCGAGTTACCATATTCCATTTGGTTATTTTTTATTTTATTTTATTTATTTATTTTTTATTTTTTTTTTTTTTTTTACTGAAAGTTTCCTTGCAGTGTATGATGTAGGCTATAATTGGGTAATATAGATGAATACCGGTGTGGCAGACCCTTATCAGCAGCATTTTATTTAGGAAAATATATGATTAATGTGTGCGTACATCCAGCTGCAAATGGTTTTCACTATTTTTTTTTTTTTTTTTTTTTTATAGATGTTCATTTATGTATTTTTTTTCTTACTGTGTGGATTATAATGTTTTATGTATGCTTACTGTTGTAAGTTAGTATTTACCGGCATCCCATCATCCATTAGGTCTAAGCTAGAGTTGCCTCACTAAAGGGCAGGGCTATGAACTTAAGCTAAGGGAAATTATGGAATAAAAATAGTAAAACGTCCATTGTTTTGGAAATGAATTTATACCTAACCTATCCTAATCTAGATTAGGCCCCTTACCTCAAAACAAAAGATCCTGGACCCGCCTCTGTACTGGACAAAACAACTGCAATCTCGTATATGGCACTAACCCCTCATTAGGGAAGTGGTAAGAATAGCAGTATGGTCTCCCCTAAAGCGCTGCGCCAGATCAGGTTTTCTCTGGATGTAAATTGTAATAGAGAAAGGAGATGCACCTCAGATTGGAAGGAAAACTTATCCATAAGGGAGGACTTAAGCCAAGGGGGGAAAAGTAGAAGCTATAGACCCATAGCAGCGGTAAATATACTGGCTAAAACCTTTGGGTGAGTGATGAATGAAAACATAATGAAGTAGATAAATGAACTGAAGATTTTACGGGATGAAAGAAGCGGCTTTATGTCAGGTAGAGGTCTAGAAAATGTACTCTTTTTTAACGAGTTGATGGAAAGAAGTAAGAGGTTAGGAAGTGAGCTATATCTAACACTTATAGACCTGGAGAAAGCGTACGATACAGTAATAAGCGAGAACATTTTCTGTAGTACAAGTAGATGGAGGAGTTGATACACTGAGCTGGTGACTTCCGGCCTTGTATTTAGAGAAATTCTTTTCTATACCTCTTGTCAGTCACAGAAAGTATTTGTAATAGACTTTGAAAACAACAAATCTTTTTACATGCTATTAAAAGACATCTGTTTATTGGTCACCTTATGTTGCACCAAGGAGGAACACCAAGTGTTATGGTGTAGTGACACTGGCACACTGACACTGAATTAATGAAGAAAAGACAAATATTTGTTCTTCCTGAGCTACTTGTAGATACAAGTGATAATGAAATTGTACTCCAAGTACGATCTAAGGAAAGAAAATGTACTAAAGAAACTGGTTAGGAGATTCAAAAGGGAAACAAGAAATATTAAGCGGTGTGTGTGGGTGGGTGTTATAACGTGTTCGCTATAGCAATTAGGAATGAGTTTCTTGCTACCTATGGCTAGTAAAAAAGATAGCTGATGATATATTTGCATGGAAGCTTATCTTTAAAACTAGGGAAAAATGAGACGATTTAATTTATAGTTTGCTTGCGTACCATTTCTCAAGTTACATATGGGCTTAAGTTTCATTAGCTTGATATTTCGGTCAATTTACGTGTCTGATTATGTGTATCGATAAGGAGGAATATGATAAAGAAAAAGATAAATAGACAGTTTTATCCTAAGACAATTCAAGGCATCGGAACCAAGGAGTTGGAACACCTAACCTGAAACGTGACCATCAGTATCTACCACCTCCACACTTCGATCACTGACTATGTGGGTGTGTACTTACCTCTGGCTGTGGCTCGTAGACTTGGAAGGAAGGAATTTGCTGGTTACTGGAGGGCATTATTGTGCCGCAACCCTGTTGTTAAAGCTTCGCTTGTATCAGCAAGTCAATCATGTTTGTTGTGGTCAGGCATCTACATAACTTTGTGTATTGTGTATCTGTGCTTGGTCTTCATTTTATGTGATAATATATACTTGTTAGAAGCAGTACAATGAAACATTTCTAGATGAGGAAGGGAAGCTATTTTCATTATCATTATTATTTGCCCAAGTAGTGTAAGGTGAGATCTGACGGAGGTCTTTAAATAAATTGCTTTATGTATATTGACACCGCTAGATCTTAGATGGTTCATTTTATTTATAAAGGACATTATGCAAGTTGGGCAAGTGTTCGCTATTGTTTACGATATCAGGTTATCATACAACGATAGTATATGGGGCATAATTTTAGTCTTGTCAGGATTTCTGTATAATATTTACTGGTGACATTACTGGTTACAATAGAAAATCTAAGAATGAGTTTGTTTTCTTATCGTAACAGGCTTTACTCTAAAATCACACCGCCTGCACCATTTACCATTGCAGTCAGGAACATTTATAGGATTTATTCTTGGTTGGAAACGAAATACAGCTTTTCTAAGGCAAAAACTAGGAGAGACGGGATTAGGACAAAGCACGGGACGATGAAGAGCCCTTGTAAGTGGTCCAGGTTCAGGGCCATCACAGCGCTTTCCTGTGCGACCGGTACCATCTTATCCACGCCTCCGTACTCCTGCCGAACGTTGGAGCGCCCCCAGTGTGAAGAAAATTTAATGTCGCATGGACAAAGACTTTCAAGCTGATAAGGTCAACTGTACGAGGCAAGTAATGTATTCTAGTGATATTGATACACTTGTGGATGTGTCATGAATATTCACATACGGATTTGAAATGGAAGAGGAAAACCAACAACAATTTATCAAATTCAATAATAATTTATGAAATACGGTCAGTGTACTGAACCACACTCATCATTACTTTCATGGTGGCGGTGAGTCTGACGGACTCTTGGAAGAAGTGGTGCAGGAGGCCGCTCTCCACCACCCGCCCGATCACTGTGTCGAATTTGCGCTTAAGAGGAGAATGTTTCTGGAGGGCCATGGCGATAGGATAGGGCGCGAAACACTCCTGTAACACATGTATGCTTGAATCCTTAAGTATGCTAATATATTCTTACGAAGCTTCATAACTGACAAATAAGCAGCTGCTCAGAAGATAGAATGAGGAAAGACACAAAACACAGTGCAAGGAAGTGAATAGTGTGCAATAGTGAAAAGAGGCACAAGGGATTGAAAGTGAACCAGACTTGTTTCCATTACACTATGAGTGACAAACCAACATAATTATCACACAGTGCACACACTGAGATAAACACGGACAAAAGCCCGCCAATCTTTTTTCAGTGTCCGTAGGTCACCGTCTGGGTTCTTACCTTCATGAACCGCATTGAGCTCTCACTTCCATGAGTGAACCGTGTGGCTATATGGAATTCTCCGAAGCTGCGGCTCTCCAGAAACACCGCCTTGCCGGCCAGCACGATAGGAAACACCTCATACTCGCTGGCATAGACACGGAACACTTTGCTCAGACCCTTGGAATACACACAGATAATGATATTTATTACTTGATGTCTTAATACCAAGCCACTTGCTAATGTCCACATGTTCTTTGCCATTTAATTGTTGAATGTTGACTCAAGTATTCGTGATGGTGGAAACAATACAAAAGCATGATAGATAGCCTGACTCACCCTTAAGTAGGGATCAGTGGCGGTTACAATGCTTGACATAAATACAAGCTCTCCTAAGGCAGCCACCTCAAGGCCGGAGTGATATAAATCCTCTACGGTCTGGATAGAAGCAGGGGCTCGACGCACCAACATGAAGGCAGTCAGGTTTCCTGAGTACACTATGGTAAGAATCATGCAGTACATCCATAGGAAGACAACGAAAATTCGCGTGCTCGGCATGTGTGGGAGAAAATGTTGAGACTCGCAAAAGTGGAGGCCAAAGGCATAGTACCAGCTAAAGCTGAGCCAACGGAAGCTGGACAACTCCTCTCCGCTGTCCGCCACGAGATGAAACAGAGAAACCATATATATATATATATATATATATATATATATATATATATATATATATATATATATATATATATATATATATATATATATATATATATTATATTTATTTATTTATATATATATATATATATATATATATATATATATATATATATATATATATATATATATATATATATATTATTTATTTATTTATATATATATATATATATATATATTATATATTTATATATATATATATATATATATATATATATATATATATATATATATATATATATATATATATATATATATATATATATATATATATATATATATATATATATATATATGTATGATATATTCATTTTATATAACTTAGAGTGCGCTTTAAGCTAACTTTCGAGTAGTTTGAAAGGTATTAGGTACATAACTTGGAGAAATGAAAACTGAATTGGGTACAATTTCATTACGTGCCTGATCACCGAGTGCCACACATTACCTGTCAAAACAATAATCATAGGTGGCCCACAGAAGGCCTTACATAACCTGAATCTCATTTACTTTACAGTTTTTTTCCTGGAATCATGGCAAGTCTGTGTTCCAACTAACCAAAAACTCCTTCATCAATAGAAAATGTCAAAATCTTTCTGTATCTAGTTCCCTTCGGAACTTTTGGAACCTACCCAAAAATTTCTAAAAACTTTACTTCCTCATCTTTTCTTTATTTATTTCAGCCTTTTCATCCATCTCTTAAGCTAAACTTTTCTTTCAAACCTTCGCTAAAATGGGCTTGTTCCTCTGTCTTCTCCACCCTCCGATTATTTCATGCTGCCCATTAAGACTGCTCGCAGTCATCTTTTCCCTTATTGGACTTAAACCTCGGAAGTCTTATGATTATGAATCTGAAGGGACTCTTGCATTGTTCTCCGAAACGTACTTCTGTGCTTGCACCCTGCCTAGTCAAATTTCCAACTCTATTAATATCCACCTTTCCTTCCTGTCCGAAGTTTGCCTACATTCAGCTTGTTCCTAACTGTAACTGTAATCCCTCAAACTACAGTCCTATTGCTTTGATTTCCTACCTCTCTAAAGTTTAGAGTCTATCCCTAATAGGAAGATTCTCAGATATGTATCACTAAATAATTTCATTATCTGATCACCAGCATGACTTCTGTCTAGGCGGCTCTATTGGTCATCTGGCTTTCCTTACCGAGTCAGAGTCTTGTTCATCCTCTTCTAGGGATTGGTAGAACTTTCACTGTTGCTTTATTATATCAATACATATCAAAAGCATTTGATAGAGTCTGGTAAAAAGCATTGATTTTGAAAATACCCACCTACAGATTCTACCCTCCTTTCTGCGGCTTCTTCTAAAAAATTCTTTCTGACTTCTGTTTTTTGCTGCACTCATAAAAACTAAGAAAGAAAAAAGAATTTTTTCTATGTTAAACGTGAACCTCACCACACATTGCTGAGATTAGCCACTAGCCAGAGTGCAGGACCAGATGCGATAATGCCACAGAAGATAGCCAGCCAAGTCCAGTTTTGGAAAGGAAAGGCTAGGGCCTGCCAGCGGGGCAGCGGCAGCTCCGTGCGCGCCATAAAGCAGGCCATCTGATGACACAGAGGCAAGCATACAATTAGTCTGCAGCCGAATGACACAAGACAAGACTCAAGGACACAGTTCATGACTCCTCATCCGCGTGATTCGACTCTTGACATAAACAATAATATTAGTGTTCCACAAACCAAGACAAGGGGCGTCACAATAACTTCACTACTAACCACTAACACCAAGCGAGGGGCTTTGCTCAGATAATGCCATGCAGCCACCACTACCACCACCACCATCACCAAAACCACCACAACCACCACAACCATTACCTTTTTACTAGGACCACGTTTCGAACTGTAACCTTTCACGGAGCTTTCATTACCTGATTTTTTTTTTTTTTTTTTTTTCAAAGTTTTACCTCGTATTGGAAAGGAACCGTGAAGTCATACATCTTTGCGCGGATATACGATACGTATAAGTTGGAAATTACGATGTCCACCTCGTCTCTCTGCAGTTCGCCATGTATTCCTGTCCAAGATCCGTTTTCGCCATCCACCCCCACGTCTCTCCTGCAACATAGGTGACGGGAAAGTGACATTGGTGAAGTAAAACGCGAATCAGTGTACCTGTACTGTAGTATGGTATTCAGTTTGCATGCAAAAGATACGTCAGAAAATCATAAATGAATTAACAATTAAATTAATGAATAAAGTAAATGTATTAGAAATTAAATATAGATATGTAGATGAAAAATAGATATGGTGTTTACTTTTTTCTCGCTTTTTTTTTTCTGTAAAACAAAATTTACAGATATGAAGTAAGATGCCATACTTACCGTCAGCAGGCTCCGCAAATTTAGGGGTGAAATTCAGCGAGCGTGCGATAGCTTTGATGAGAGATATTTCCTCGCCGAAACGAAAAAGGAGCGACCCGTTCTCAGCACGGTAGTAAATGATGCTCGGCTCGAAGTTGAACGTGCTAACCTGCAGATGGACAAAGTCGGAAGAAAATCACGTTACTTATAGACCTGTTAACAACAGGAGATTTCTCTCAAACAAGTCATAATTTCCAAAGATCTACTTTGACAATAATTTCAAATTGACTTTCATCAAAGAAAATATAATGTTGTCCCGTCACCTTGAGCACAGCCCCTCGCAAGTCCCCGACCTTCTCAGGGAAAAGGTTTGTCTGTTGTACATGGAACCCTCTGCGACTGTACGTAGCTATGATCTTCACTCCAGGGCCCCAGTACAGCTGATTAGCGTACAGCCGTCATGTATCAGACGCACTCTGTCGTGGATATATGATTCACGTCTTGATAGAGCTACAATTGCATGTTGCATCGTGTATGTCGAGTGATGGATTGAAATTTTCCTAATGACTCTACCCTCAAGATAAAGTGTCAGGTTGCTCAAGAAGCATATAGCTATGCACCTTTACTACACCTAAAATATTTTCCGTCTTCTTGCCGTTCCTCGTAGCCACCAGTGCCTTCAGCTGCGTCACGGAGCCGCCCACCACCACATACCTGTGACACATCACGGGGTTAAGCCGCCACGATGGAGCATAGTTACAGGTAATGAGCATTAATGACAAAGATTCTTAAATCTATAAAAAAAAATAAGATAGTTATTGTGGCGTAACAGTAAGTCAGTATGGCGTGTGAATAGAACACACACCTTCCCGCGTAGTTCCATGAATGGTGGTGTGACGTGGCAAGGGCCAGTAGGGGATCCAGATGCTCCAGCAGTATGATATACCCGCCACATCTGTTAGGAATCCAGTCTATGGCCACCAAGTCTTCGGCGCTCGTCACCTCTACCACCTGTGAAAACCGTTGCAAATTCAGACGACACAAGATGAGACAAGAAAATCTTCATTGTTATGAGACACATAACCAGGCAGCCGAAGACCAATGAAAATATTCAAGGAAGTTTCTTACGTACTTACTTGGCGGAAGTTTGGGAGCCTCACGAGTACGTGCAAGACCGAGGATCTGCAGAAGGTGGCGCTGCAGGCCAGCACCAAGTCACAGTGGCTCAGCTCCTGCTTCACCACGGTCAACAGCAGTATCCCCAAAGTAGGGTCTTCACCCCAGGTTTCGAAAGTCTTTTCTTGTCTCTTCCTCATCAAGAAGAAAGCCAACGGTGTAGATTGGAACTGCATTTCAACATTGTCCCTTGAAAACAATTCTTGAGTTGCATAGCTGTTATTCTTAACAATGGCAGGTCGATGTTTCTGAGGGGGAAATTTAGTGTTGGAGATACTTGGTAGGATCCACAGCAGAATGAAGATGAGTAGTAACTGAAGGCTGTGGGTCGCCATTATTCGTGAAAAAACGGGTCTTTCACAGCGACGTGTCCACTGCAGCAGAATGCGGTGTCACGAAGTTTGGTGGTGAAGGAATTTCCGTTTGTGGGGCAAGGGAAGAAAAGGACTATCCAAGAGATCTCAAGTTTCAGAACAATTATCGGTGGTCAGAGTCAAACAGCGTCGGAAAGAAGACTGCTCTTATTCACATAGATACGCAGCTCGCACCTCTAGCCACGCCCTTCCTGCTCCAGACACTCACTAAACCACCAATCACTCACTTTGAATTAGATTGACCTTCCAAGAAACACACACACACACACACACACACACACACACACACACACACACACACACCGCGTAGTGTAGTGGTTACCACGCTCGATTCACAATCGAGTGGGCCCGGGTTCGAGTCCCGAGGGCGGTGAGGCAAATGGGCAAGCCTCTTAATGTGTAGCCCCTGTTCACCTAACAGTAAATAGGTACGGGATGTAACTCGAGGGGTTGTGGCCTCGCTTTCCTGGTGTGTGTAGTGTGTGTTGTGGTCTCAGTCCTAACCGAAGATCGGTCTATGAGCTCTGAGCTCGCTCCATAATGGGGAAGACTGGCTGGGTGACCAGCAGACGACCGTGGTGAAATTACACACACACACACACACACACACACACACACACACACACACAGAGTTCTTCTGGTATTCGTTCTTCTCATGTATTTTCATGCGTTAGATGAGAATGCAGATTACTTGCTTTTCATTACATAGACGAGGACATGGTGAAGGTCCTTAGTGGGTGCACGCAGTAATTTCTGAATGTCATCTATAGCTAAAAGATAAGCTGTAACAAATTTAAGAAAGCCCAAAGATTAGATATAGATTATGCCAAGATACTTACTGATAAACACAAAAGCATGGAGTAACCACAGCAAAAATCTAGAAGCCAGTCTCTAAAGCATCTAATTCAGCATAAGTAATAAGAGAAAAATCATTGTCGATCTGAGAAATTTACAAACTTAAAAACTTCAAATGCACTTTTGATATATTTAATTCTATAGTTTTACTTTTAACCTTTCGTTCTTATAATCTGTGGTGTCATTATTTCCACTGTACCTTTTCTAGACACGTGCTTGCACTGATCAGCTCTCGCATGTCCGTGGTTTCTTTTCTCCCTTCACTTTTTCCCTTCTCTTTCAGAAATGGATGCATCAGGAACTATACTTTTTTGTATACTATATGAAAATCAGATAGTCATATAGTGTTGTTCCGGATTTTCAGTCGTAGTTTTCATGAGCAGGGAGAGCGGTAACCTTACGGAGATAAGTATTTTCTTTGTTGCATTCTTTAACTGAGCTTGGACTTGTAAGATGAAAACATAACAAATGAAACTAAGGACACTTAACACACATCAGCTCCTAGACACTTCATATTTAACCTCTTCAATACTGGGACATATTTTTACTTTGAGATTTGTGTACGATTAGACCATTTTACTGACATTAGGAAAAGTCTATAGAGGTCAGAAGATTAATGGCCAGAGTCTTCACAATTTTAGTTCCACACATAAGTTTGTGAAGCTGTATAAAATCACCAAATAGTAAGCAGAATGAATATGAAAACGCGTCGTGGTACTCAAGGGGTTAATGTTAATATTGTCATCTACGTCCAGGAAGTCATAGTAACTATCTTGAGTCTTACATTTGAAACATTTACCTCATTGACTGTTATGGCTCCTTCTCAATTCTAGATTAAATATTCTGGTGCAAGCGAAGAATATGATCGTGAAAGACTCCACGGCGGAAAAAGAAGTGATTAACCCCTTCAGTATTTTTACCTTGGGTTTTGTGTATGATTAGATGGTTTTATTTACATTAGGAAGGGTTCATGGAGGTCAGAAGATTAATGGCCAGAGTCTTTACTATTCTGATCCCCCCATGAGTTTCTGAAGCTGTATAAGAGCACCAAATAGTAAGCAGAATGAATATGGAAAAGCGTCCTCGTACTGAAGTGGTTAAGTATTTCTAGTGTTTTAGTGGGTGTGGCTTTTTTATTTGTTTTGTTCACTTATTTATTTATTCATTAGTAAAGTCATTTGGAGTTATCAAAGGAAGTAACGAGTGTCAGAATGCCATAATTGATCAAACAGTTTCTCTCTCTCTCTCTCTCTCTCTCTCTCTCTCTCTCTCTCTCTCTCTCTCTCTCTCTCTCTCTCTCTCTCTCTCTCTCTCTCTCTCTCTCTCTCTCTCTCTCTCTCTCTCTCTCTCTCTCTCTCTCTCTCTCTCTCTCTCTCTCTCTCTCTTTGTGATTGAAAGTGTGCCATCTATTTCATCCTTCAGTGCTTTTGTTTAGCTTACAATCGTCTGTGTATTGTCTGAGCCTATTGTCTGTGCTCTCTCCTGTACCTGCGCGCGCGCGCGCACGTGTGTGTGTGTGTGTGTGTGTGTGTGTGTGTGTGTGTGTGTGTGTGTGTGTGTGTGTGTGTGTGTGTGTGTGTGTGTGTGTGTGTGTGAGAAGGGGAAGAATCTTAGGTTACGTACAATTAGTGATGTAAATGTTTAGTTAGAAATACAGCAACCTGTAAAACTCCAGAGAGAAAAAAAAAATGTTGAAGTTAGAGAAACGAAGCTGCTTTACAAGTCCGGCAACGCAGAGAGAGTCCCATTAATATGCAGTGCTTGAAGAAGAAGTTAACTGTTCAACCTTTTTAAAAGCCACTCAACTAATTAAGGATTATGTGCACTCTGAGTAAACCTTAGGAGCGGAGATTTCTGGCGCTCTCACACACACACACACACACACACACACACACACACACACACACACACACACACACACACACACACACACACACACACACACACACACACACACACAGAGAGAGAGAGAGAGAGAGAGAGGGAAGGAAGTTATATTTGCATGTTTTACGTACATAGATATACGCCTGTTATAAATAACAATGCAAATATTAGCCATGTTCCAGTAATACAAGCCTACACATTGAGTGCACGAAGGTTTTGCAATTAACTATTTTTCATCTTTGGCAACAATATTTATTCATATGGAAAAGTGTATTTCATATTCAAGTTTGGTATACATGTATGTAGCTAATAGGCAGAATAATTTACAATATAGTACGTCCTCTAAACAGACCGACCAGCGAGACTGTCAGAATCTTACAGTAACAATCTGAACTAACATATACTAATTTGTCTCGTGACGTCCGTAGCGACACGGAGCATCACGTAACTGAATATTCAGTGGTGTTGTTACACAAGAAACGTTTCCTTGATTAAAAAAAAAAAAAAAATGCATTGCCTTTCTCAGAGAAATACCAGTTCAAAGAAATTACCCTTGTTCATGGTGAAGTAGTAACTGCTGAAATGATTGAGTAAAGAATCATATAACAATGTAACTGTTGGTGACACAGATGCATGGACTTGTAATAGCCTGGTGTAGCTTGGCTGGATTCAACATCATGATGTGAGCATCACTTGGATTTTGATCAATCTGTCTTCAGTCACGGACCACGCTGACGGAACATTAATGTCTTCTCAAGGACACGTTCTCTGTGTAATAAAGTTTTTCACTAAAATTAACCAACAATGTAAACAACAGCAATAACACTCGCCACAGCATCAGACATCTCACTATTGATTAAGTGAACAGCCAAGTGTGACTTTGAGCAGAAGGGACGGCGCCAGCACCGAAATCAACAACGATTTATATAATTCCTCTTAAGACTGAAAACGGTGTCTCCATAGCCGTGGCTGCCTCCGAGTGAAGCTTTCCCCGCCATAGGAATTGCCTCCGATGGGCAGCCCAGCGCGTCCCAGCCACCTCGCCCTCCGACCTGCCGTGAGCACAAACACACCATTCAGTACTTACTGTGTACGTACTATACCACTTCTTGTCCTTTTGATCAAGAATTATCATATTTTGAGTTAGTAATTACAATCATGAAAAAAAATCATTCCAAATATGCAAACAATTATGTTCATCAAATTATAACAATATTGAGTGAAGAAAATTCTTTGAAAATATTTATTTACTAATGATGAAATGTAAAAAGTATTTTATCCATTCACGAAACTGTTTACTTTATTTTTAGTGAAAAGTGAGCAGAGAGTACTGGAGTGACTCACCTCGCTTGCACCCGTACAGACGATTGACCTTCCTGTAGTCAGTCTGGGGAAGGACAACACGTCAACGTGAGGAAAACTGATACGACGAGAAGTAAGAGGAGGGAGGATTTTCAGATTAATAGTATTAATAACAATATTATTATTATTGTTATTGATATCATTATCATTACTAGTTTACTATTTTTTTTCCAGTTACTGTGAGCCTTATAAAGTACAAAGTCTCTCTCTCTCTCTCTCTCTCTCTCTCTCTCTCTCTCTCTCTCTCTCTCTCTCTCTCTCTCTCTCTCTCTCTCTCTCTCTCTCTCTCTTTCTCTTAGTAGTAAACTATATGGTGAGCACAACAGTTACATCTGCCACAAAACTTGAGGTCCGAACAATAATTACTTTGGAGGGTTCAGATTTCCTCCAGAAGTTGTAACCTTTCTCCTTGGACTTGATGGTTGGGGTAAGGATGGACCACTTGCTGAACGTGAAGGGACTGTAGTGCATCACGGAGTCTGTTGGGCAGATGGAAATGAGTGTTGTTGTTTTTTTATGTAGGAGAGAAGACCAGCCAAGGGCAACACAATGTTAAAAAAAAGGCCCACTTGATGCTGGTTCTCTAAAAGATAAGAGGGATTATCCAAAATTAGGGAGCAAATGTCTTGACACCTCTCTCTTAAAAGAAGTCAAGTCGTAGGAAGACGAAAATACAGAAGCAGGCAGGGAGTACCAGAATTGCCAGTAAAATGTATGAATGATTGAGAGTACTGCTTAACTCTTGCGTTAGAGAGTTGGACAGAATAGAGATGAGAGGAAGAAGAAAGTCTTGTGTATCGAGGCCGCAGGAGGAGGCGAGGTATGCAGTTAGAAAGATCAGTAGAACAGTTAGCATGAAAACAGCGATAAAGGATAAAAAGAGATGCAACATTTCGGCGGTGAGAAAGGCTGAAGACAGTCAGTCAGAGGAGGGGAGTTGATGTGTGTGTGTGTGTGTGTGTGTGTGTGTGTGTGTGTGTGTGTGTGTGTGTGTGTGTGTGTGTGTGTGTGTGTGTGTGTGTGTGTCCCTCGCCATAGTTTTTTTTTTTTCCAATATACAAGGGCGGGGCTTGTCCTTGCCACGCTACAATGAAAAAAATAGAGAAATCACTCGTATGCATTAGGATAGAGAGAGAGAGAGAGAGAGAGAAGAGGGGTGAAGGAGATAGGTTTGTCTGCGACGCTATTACGCACTGTATCAGGAAGAGGAAAGGAGGCAATTACTTATATAAGAGAGTTTCATGTTGCTGAAGTAGTATTGTGCCTTAGAGGACACGAGAGGAACATGGCTCGAACAAAATTTAAAGAAATGAAAGAGTAAGGGATAGGTTTCAAGACTTCATCACTTTTTTTTTTACTAACTCTCTCGGATTTGCACAGGGACTGGCAACTAAGTGGGCACTTTTGTTTACTCTTTTCTGTTGCCCTTGTTCAGTTTTCCTCTCTTATATAAAAAAGATAGTATGTGGTGAAGGGTCGATGTAGTGAAGAGTGAAACCTTGCCTTCGTGCTTCTTCTAGTTCTCTAAAACTTATGCTCGCAAGAAACACCTGCGTGAATATGTACGTAAGACACGACCACGAGTCACTCACCGATGTCGTAAGGAAGGTCGACGAGCTCCACGGTATTCATTTCCCTCTTGACGAAGTTCTTTTCACTGCCCTCTGCAATATTGTCCCACTTCACCTCTATGTGATGATCTCTGTCCGGTCGGTTGTGTTCGTGGTAGAATCCGAGGGCGTGGAAAAGTTCATGGTAGATAGGACCCACATCTAACCAGGTGGCACACAATAGACCCAAGGACAGCTGCTGCTCGCCGCCCACCCGCCCCACGTAGCTGTAACACCTGGCGGCGGGAACACGCTGGTCACGCCACTCACTCACTCCACCAGAAGAACATGATGGCCTTTGAAAAATAACTAATAAATTGTTCTCACAGTACTGTCTCATGACTTACTTATCTTGTTTTATTTATTGTACAGAAAGTTAGATCTATAATTTAACGAAGGTGTCTTGCTTCAGCTGTCTTAGTGGTGGGGACGCGACATAGCTAGGCCACCCACTGCACCAAGGCTGAAACAATACTGCCACTGCATTACCTGTGTGCTGTAAGAGGCTGTAAAAGGGCTGCGAAATGAAAAGGAGAGAATGGGGATCCTTTCTCCTTTGTATTCTTGCTGTGAGACAATTTTTGTACGTATATCAAGGGATTTGGAGGAAGGTAAAGAGTAAAAGGGAACACTTTTCTATTGAAGACAGAAATGGGAGAAAGGTACAATAACATTGTTTAGGATCAGAACTGTAACCCTCTACTTCATCCACTTCACAGCCAAGAGCGAAGCGTGTCTGGCGCTCCACCCCATCTCAGGCAGGAAAGGAGATCGAAATTCAATGAAAATAGTGAAAATTATTCTTTGTATTGATGTCATTGCCATAACTAAAGTAAACATTTTCATTTCATTCGAGGCACATTACCCGCTTCGGTAATTATCTATTTTCTCCTTCCGAGGCAGCTAGATAGACAAATTTTCCTGCCAGTCCCGTCTTTGGCAAAGAGAAGGAAGTCTACCACGCACAGTCAATCCTCCCCCACCCCCGACGCTTTCTCTCTCTCTCTCTCTCTCTCTCTCTCTCTCTCTCTCTCTCTCTCTCTCTCTCTCTCTCTCTCTCTCTCTCTCTCTCTCTCTCTCTCTCTCTCTGAATCCAGCATGATAGGTTTTGTTCTCCACTCACAGACTGTAATATACCTTCGTTCATAATATTTCCTTTCCAAAAGTTCTTTAATATTTTTTTCATCTATAGATAAGGCGGCGCATAAGGCAGGAGTCACCGTGCAGGGCGAGTCACTCACCTGTCCCTGTCAACGATGATCTTGAGATAATCCTGCTCATCTGTTCCTCTTCACGAAGCGGATACAGGAGTGCTTAGCGATGTCCCGCATCACGCGGCGGATGGTGAGCTGCTCGATCGGCAGTAAAGCTGAGGAACATCAAGGTAAGATTAAACTTCTTGCTGTCATTAATGCCTTACAGATATTTTGGAATTGTATCAATTTGATACGATATTTTCATCTAAATCTATTACATGTATATTAAGGTTAAGGTTACTAAGTGTACATTCGTCGCTTTGTCGTGAAAATTTGATACACGTGTCTAGTGCTGCACCATCCCTTTGCCTACGTAGTACTTTCCGAAAGAAAAAGGACGGAATGTTTACAGTAGCAGGTGGGAGAGCCCGCACCGCCACCAGGGCATTGTGCTGTACATTCACAAAGGCCGGACGGAGCTCGCTGCCTCGTGCCCTCAGTGAAAGCGTCGTGCCCTTAGCAGGTTCCGCTACGTTTTCACTTTTCCTTTCACCTCCAGTCAACACACGAACACACGCAATAGCAAACTTGTTTGTTGACTTAGGGTGTGTTCAGAAGGGTGTTATTTGTTTGTTCGTTAGTTCCTATATCGATCGAGCTCTCTATTTGTCAGTGTATCTTGGCGGGCTTGCTCAGTACATGTTATTACAATTATTATGATCATTATTGTTTTATTTTTATTTACTCTTTAGCAATCTAAGTTAAGTCTATCACGAAAGGTGTGTTTCATAAACATTTTTTTCTTTTTTCAATCCATCTCATTTTTGACAGTCTACGTTGACAGGGTGTGTTCGATAGGATTTTACTTGTTTATATTTCTAGTTGTCGTTATCGATTCCTGCTTTTCACTTTTATCATTTTCTAAATATCCTTCTGTCTACTTGACTTTCTATATATATGTCTAAATCTTTTTTTTTTTTTTTTTCAAATGTGTCTCGCTTTTCGTCTCTAATCTGTAGGAGTACATCTATCTGTCTTCATGTCTACTTATCAATCTGTCAATTTGTTTCGCCGGGATATCAGATTTACATCACGTTCCTCTTCACCATGACATATTGGTATTGATCTTGTCCATCAACCTGTCTTCCTATCTACCCTGTTTAGTTATCTTCTTTTCCAACTTTATTGGTCACCACCTTGTATCGCTCTCTTCGCGTTATGGGAGACTCACTGTATTCCATGGAGAACTCATAGGGAACTACCGCGCCGTCCCAGAGCTTAATGCTGTCCCGCACCGCTATCTTGTTCTCCAGACCATTCTGTCGAGGAGAGAAAATACGCGTAATTCTTAATAATGATTATATATCTTGAAGGCGGAGAGGGAGAAGTATACAGGGATAGAAAAATTAGTTTACGTAAATACTTAGAGTACACTTACACACACATAAATCGATGAATATATAAATGAATTAATGAAATTAATATATAAGTGAGTGAATAAAAGGAGAGAGGAGAGCAAAGCCAAAAGAATTAACATGACTGAGAATTATGGGAGAGTGGAGTAAAGTATACAATCTTTTGTTATAATCATATTTCATTTCTTTGAAAGCGACTGTCAGAAACAAACATGTGGAGAGACTGCACTGCTTATTGACACAGACTTAAACCGCTGTCAACTTGAAAAATTAGAAAAAAAAACTTTAGCTTGTAAAAGATGTGAGAGAGGAGGTCCCCTGTGTACGGTCTGAAATGAATGTTACAGGAAGCATATGGTCCTGTATTTGTCTATCATTTTATATATTTTTTTAATTCTAAATTATTAAGAAGGCAAGTCAGTTTAAGTTTAAAATGAAATCCATGGCTTTCTTTGACCTAGAGCGGCATTAGAAGTGACATGAATGTGTCCTTATCAACTCTCTCTTTTTATGTCATTCCGGGAAAAAGAGTGAACCATGTCCTCCTCCTCTTCATATTGTTTTCTTTTCAGTTTATTTTTGATACGATAAGTTAAGGTATCATAATAACGAATCATAGATCTTCATATTGTCATTCCTGTAAAGACATCTTACCTTTTTCACTATTCCTCGTGATGGGGGAGGTACGATATCCCCTTCGTCCATACCAGAGACTTCGAGGGGATCGCGTCTTAATCTCAAACCCCAGTCACTGTTAAGGGTTTCCTGCAGCTCCCCGAGGCCTAAATATAAGATTGCAAATGTTTATAAGTGCCTGAATTTAAAATTATAAGCGTTTATGAATGTTTAAATGTACATTATAAACGTTTAGTGACAAATTTACACTCATATTTCACGTGTGTACTAGAAGAAATTACTTGATCATAAAATCAATTGTCTTATGTCAATTATATTAGTAACACTTGTGTAAGTGTTTTGACTCACTGATGCTGAGGATGTGTGTAGAGGGCAGCCACCCAGACCACGACCACGAGTCTGTGAAAGTAGTTATGGCGGTGTAGTACTGGTAGTAGTAGTAGTAGTAGTAGTAGTAGTAGTAGTAGTAGTAGTAGTAGTAGTAGCAACAGCAACAGTAACAGCAACAGCAACAGCAACAGCAGCAGCAGCTGCAGCAGTAATAAGTAGCAACACCACCAACAAAAACAATAATAGTAATAATATCAGAATAGCTCATTTGAACCAAAGTATTTTAATAGTGACATGAGCACTCCTTCCTTTCTCTCTCCACATCATCGTTCATTCACATCAAAGCTTCCTCCCTGTACCATGACGTTGGCGGCGTTCAATTCAAACATTGCGTCACACTCACATTCCACTTTCTCCCCTCAAGCCGCGTATGAAAAGCGATAGGTTAGTTCTGGAGTTCTGAACGGCAAGGTGAGGTGAGAGGAGCCGCTATAGGCGGGATGGTGATGGGGACGGGGCACGTACTTTCTTTTCCCGCAGCGCTGCCTCCTCCCGCCTCCTGTTTCTCGCCTTTAATACCCGACAAGGGCATGAGAGGCACAGTGAATCTTCGACTTCCACACATAGACATGAGGAAATACCCTTCATTTATTGTGTTCACTTTTTCTTTTATCTATCCACTCATTTGTTATTTTTGGAGAGAATGGTAGGAGAAGCATCGTCTTGTACGTCGTCATAGCAACAAAATCCTAATCAATCAAGTGCTATTAAACATTTCAGTGAATAAAACCAGCTCCACGAGTAATAACATATTAACATGTTCTATTCCTCCTCCCATAACAAAAGGATGTTGGAAGCTAATAATTATTAACGTTGTGAAAGTGCAGGAAAAGAAACCAAAAAAAAGTGTAGTCTTACCTTTAGTAGCTCCGCTAGTAATGTGGTTATTGTCAGTGTCATTGATGCGTCTGTCCCCTTGGAAGGCAACGGCGCGGGAGAGAGGGACTCGTAGGGAAGAAGCCTCTTTCACCGCCACTACCACCACCGCCACCGCCGCCACTTCCAGCGCCATCACCCATCGCTGCGAGTATTAGAATGAAAAATGTTTGATTATGTGCTAGCTCATTTTCTTTATTACTAACGTCTCTCTCTCTCTCTCTCTCTCTCTCTCTCTCTCTCTCTCTCTCTCTCTCTAGAAAAGCGAAAGAATAAGCTAATATATCCCAAGAGAACTTCTATTATGTGGTGAAGGCAAAGGCCGCGACCCGCCATTGCCAGGCACCTCCACTGCTCCCAAGACGGAGGAGGCACCGGACGTGGTGGCGGTAGCGGAGGAGGAGGAGGAGAAAAAGAGAGAAAAAGAGAAAGGAATCAGGGAGCAAAATGTGGTATCAGATGAAGCGGAAATGTAGAAATATGCTGTTTTGAGAGAGAGAGAGAGAGAGAGAGAGAGAGAGAGAGAGAGAGAGAGAGAGAGAGAGAGAGAGATATGAAAGTTGAAACGTGCGGAGGAAAAGAGGGAAAGAAAGGAAAGGGAAGGGGAGGAAGAAAAGGGTCAGTAAAGGAACCTTAGAAGACGACGAGAGAAAGTACCAGCATTTTGTCCTCCTTTCGTGACACTAGCGGAGAGGGGCAGGTAGCACAGCATTATATTGTCACCGAAAGGAAGTGGGTGGTGGAGGTAGATTTGATAGAAGTAGTATAAATAGCTGAAGTTACAGTGAATGATTTTAGTAGTAGTAGTAATAGTAGTAGCAGCAGCACTAGTAGTAGTAGTAGTAGTAGTAGTAGTAGTAGTAGTAGTAGTAGGAGGAGGAGGAGGAGGAGGAGGAGGAGGAGGAGGAGGAGGAGGAGGAGGAGGAGGAGGAGGAGGAGGAGGAGGAGGAGGAGCATCTTAGCATCTCATGAGAACAAACCATTTTTACCAAAGGGAGAAAGTGGTTGGTTACCTTTCACCGTCACTTGAGGTTGGGTAGGCTTTATTATCATTAATGGAAAAAAAGTATGTGCGTGTATGTGTGTGTGTGTGTGTGTGTGTGTGTGTGTGTGTGTGTGTGTGTGTGTGTGTGTGTGTGTGTGTGTGTGTGTGTGTGTGTGTGCGTAGAACAGGTCGCAAAAAAATACCCTCCATATCTGTTTTCTTGCTCTCTTCGGGTAAGAACGACTTGTAGAAAGCTCGAGCGTCTTGTTTTCTGACACCTGCCTCGAGGGGAAGGAGTCGGCGTTGCGTAATATCAGATTAACTTTCACTTTGATCAACACTGGCTTACTGTTTGGTGTTCCACCTCCTGTATATGTAAAACGCGGAACGCAAACACAAACAGACAAACAAGTAAGCGCACACACACACACACACACACACACACACACACACACACACACACACACACACACACACACACACACACACACACACACACACACACAGAGAGAGAGAGAGAGAGAGAGAGAGAGAGAGAGAGAGAGAGATTAGTTATTGTATAGCCTTATTTGACATAAAATTAAAATGTTCTTTCTCTTTCTAACAACTTATGATGATTAGAGTAGTCTGCTTCCTACTTTCTCTTCTGTGCTGTCTACTCGTATTTGCAAAAAGAAAATAATGATAACCACAAAACAGTGAATTATTGTGGTCTTCTCGGAAACCACAGGCGGCAAGGCAAGATCAAGTGCAGCATATGCGTCCGAGTCTTTTCTTTTTTTTTTTTTTTTTTTTTTTTGTGTGTGTACATGATTTTGGTTTAACATTGCGTTTATCGCTAAGAACCATGAAATTGAAGGAAAATGCGAAATTGGTGGCATGATTCCTGCTCTTTTTTCCCCAGTAATGCACGTCATGAAGAGAGAAGCAGCTGTACTTTACATTAAGCATTGGATTGTGCATGTTTTCTATTTCTAGTCTTTCCCGCCTTTCTCTGCACCTTTCCCTTATCTTTCCCCATGCTCTTCATACGCCCTTTCCTCCTCATGACATTATCACAGTGTTCTGAATGTTATATATACATATATATATATATATATATATATATATATATATATATATATATATATATATATATATATATATATATATATACTAAAAGACAGGGAAACCCAGCAGAAATCTTCATATACGTCCTGCTTTATTATCATCGACGTTTCGCCTTACAATGGAAGGCATCTTAAGGATCTACAATGAAGTTGTAAAAAAAAACTAAATACAGAAATATATAAGTCTTACAAAGACATTTATATTTCTGTACTTAGGTTTTTTTTTTTTTTTTTTTTTACAACTTCATTGTAGATCGTGAAGATGCCTTCCATTGTAAGGCGAAACGTCGATGATAAAAAAAGCAGGACAAAATAATTATTATATGAAGATTTCTGCTGGGTTTCCCTGTCTTTTAGTATCTACAATTTCAACTATCAACTTATATATATATATATATATATATATATATATATATATATATATATATATATATATATATATATATATATTATATCAAAAGGGAGATAAAATAAGACGAAACTAGTAAAGGAGCTCCTTGAAAGTATACTATTTCACTGAATCACACTTGAAAAAACAAAAGACAAAGGTACCTTAGATATCAAAACGAACCTTCCTCATGGTGTCGCTGAAGCACGTGTGGCGCCTTCAGTCCACCTTATATACTCGGTGATATTGTTGGCTCACTTGAACAACTGGGAGGTGACTGCGCCACTTCCAGGCCTTGATTCACACTGCGGTTCACCTGTACGGTATTCACAACATGCAGGGCCGCAGGTTGTGTCCTTCGGTAGTCACAGAATTATGATTTTACCTCTAGAAGGGTCACTTTTTTCCTTCCCAGACGCACTATGATCATATCCAGGAAACGCCGCCACTACCGACACTCACGTCCTCCCCACGGCGAGCAAATCACGCCGCCACTTTTCCGTCATAACACACCCGCGTTTTATTATTTGTACTTTCTCTCTCTCTCTTTTCTCTTCTTTGTCTTTTCTTTTTCACTCATGAATGAGGCCGTATAAGTCTTCTTTATTTAGTTTAACTGTTTTTTCTCTGTTCCACACTGGTCTTAGTCGACGCTTTAATTAAAGTATTTTGATGGTTCTTGCCGAGTCACCTGAAATAGGATCATTGGTGCTTTTCTCCTTGTTGGTGATCTTCAATTACCTGTAGAGGAAGGGAATAGAATGGTAACATTATGTTGTGCTATAAATTAGACAGGTTAACCAGGATGTTTGATTTTCATGCACTAAATATATTGGACAATGAACGGCGTTTTAACATTAATTGTATAATCATTTATGTGATTTTCGTAATGAAAGTATTCATAGAACAGAATGAAATTATAAATTCATAGACCTGTTCTACTATACTGATGCACAGCTCAATGGACTGCAACCCATTTACCCTAACACTTTCAAAACGAACATTAAACATCTATAAACTATATATTTATTTATTTGCCAGGTCTGCACTCTCCATACCGAGTGTCCCTGACAAGACACCACACGCTCTACGCTTGGCCCTCTTAGACATGATGAACTAAGACAGGGTTTCTAAACTAAGGTAACGTAATGCCACTTGAAAATTAGGGTAAATATTTCCAAACATTGCAAATTTGTTTTACATGGACCAAGTCGAGTTCTTCCTGTTAACAATGCGGAATCCATAAATTATATCACTAGAATCATTTCAAACACTCTCGTAAACCCAACAATTTGGATGTGAGACGCCGAATCATCTTATAATGTGGCACCATACTCTAGTCTTGCACTGTGATTACTTGCCATCCGCTCTGTACCGAGCCACAACCCCGACCACGTCTCCTCACACACTGTCTGCAAACCACAGCCGTCACAGACCTGCTGCTCGCCCACCCGCTGCCTTTCCTACCTTCACTTATCACTTGCGGGACTGGTGTGTTAGAATTGCCAAGTGGTGTCTGGCATCAGCGTCAGAGAAACTGAGAAGAGGGAGCATAGCACGCGACGCTCGTGAGCATATGATCGTAATGACAGCTAACCCGAGGCACAATGAAAAAAGCATTTTTTTTTTATCTTTTGTCTTATTCGCGATACTTTCTAAAGTATCATTAGTACTCGATGGATTTTAAGAAAGCAAGACTCTCTCTCTCTCTCTCTCTCTCTCTCTCTCTCTCTCTCTCTCTCTCTCTCTCTCTCTCTCTCTCTCTCTCTCTCTCTCTCTCTCTCTCTCGATAAATAAATAAATAAATAGTTGGTACATTTATTTATCTCTGTCTAATGGTAATGAGTCTATTATCTATTTAGATGTGTGTGTGTGTGTGTGTGTGTGTGTGTGTGTGTGTGTGTGTGGTAAGTATACAGTCATTTGTCTTACGGTCTGAAAAAATAAATAAATAAAAAAAAAATATATATATATATATATATATATATATATATATATATATATATATATATATATATATATATAAAAGAATGTGTGTGTGTGTGTGTGTGTGTGTGTGTGTGTGTGTGTGTGTGTGTGTGTGTGTGTGTGTGCTTATGAGTGTGTCCTATTATCCATTTGTAGATGTATGAAAGTAAATTGTTGCAATTTAAGCAATCTAATTATTTCCGTTTTAGTGGAATTTCAGCAACATGTTATTACTTTGTTTTTTCCTTGTACTTGACAAGGAGTTGTAGGTTACCGGAAATATTTGTCTTTGAAAACTAGAAATCTTGTTATCACATGTCTTTTGCCGCCCACTCTTCTTTGCTCAACCTCTCTTTAACACAACAAAAAATGTTACGTAGGAGAAAGTCACATCAGCAGCAGAAGTTTCACGTGATTGCTTTATTTTTCTCGTGAATCTGCGGTACAGTACTTGTGATTAACTCTACACCCTCCTTTTCAATCACAGCCTTCTCAGTTTTGCCATGGTCAATAAGGAAGATAATAAATAATTTAACAATTAAATGTTATTATGAGTTAATGTTTCATTCGGGGCGTCAAAATCTTTTTTCCTTCCTTTCTTTTATTTTATTTTCTGAAGTCTTTGTAATGCGTCTGTTTCTCGTTTTATTTTATTTATTTTTTTAGTTTTAATCTTTTATCTTCCAGTATATTCCAGTCAGGTACAGCACGCGATAGTTTAACTTTAAGTTTATTCGTCATTAAGATACCTATATTATTTCTTTCATCGTGCATTGTGTTCTCTTTAGGTATAATATCTAAATGACTTGCTTGAATACTATTTTGTCAGATTCTTATAGAAACTATTAATTGAAGGTTCCAATAATTATACTTCCATGATTCCACACACACACACACACACACACACACACACACGATCAGCACCAATGAATATGTAAACAAAGTCATATTTCTTTGTGAGCACCAAGGAAGTCAAGTCAGTCAGAGCCCAGAGGCCTGAATCGGTCTCTTCCCGGAGTCGCCTATGAGTTTCTGTGAGTTTTTGTGAGAAGTCAGCATGGCTCGATTCCTTAGGCTAGGTAAACGGGTGAGCCTCTTAATATGTATTTCCTGTTTGCGTAGCAGCAACTATGAGGTGTAACTCGAGGAATCATGATGTCGCTGTCCTTCTGTATGAATTATAGGTGAATAATATACGTTTCAAAACTTGTAAATTTTCCCGCCGAATCGAAGTTCGTCCTTTTTATTATTGAATTGTTGAGATGTGCATAGTTTGTTTGATTTCGATAGGCCATAAATAATCAAGATTAGTATACCTTCACATAAGAAAACTCAATAACAAAAGTATTAAATGGCCGTTGTAAGCCGTGAATAGCCAAGGCGTCACCTGTCATTGTGCAGCGCGTCAAACTCAAGCGCTGCGTTGGCTACCACAGGAAACAAACACTCGCCGTGAGTCCGTGACACGAGAAGCCATGCGCACACTCAGACTTTCAAGACTCTCAACCTCACTAGGACCTTCCTACAGAAAACAAATCAACTCCACCGCATATAGCTTGAACACATCACCACCGCATACTGCACCTTTGTGTGACACGGCCCCAACAAACCCCTAAGAAGAAGGAACCAGGCGCACCTGCAGACGGGTGGTTTCAATTTGCTTATCTTGGTGCTGTAGACTGCCTGGAGAGCACCTGACGAGACGTTTGGTCTTGTGTTGCACTGTTATGACTCTTGGTCAAAACGTGGCCTGAAAATGTAGAACAATACAAATGATGGTTAATTGGTCTGTGCAGTTAGGTATACCTGCTGTCGTTGGATTAGTTATTTAAGGGTTGCGTTAATATCTCAGAGAGGCATCCAGGTTAGGTTAATATTCTTTGGGATGGGTCTAAAGGAGAGCAAACCCCACTGTTAGGCTAGGTTAGATAAGTATCCCTTGGGGTGGGGGTCACTGAGGCTGTGTCACTGTGCCCTCTGGCTAAGATTTCTGGATATGGGAGATGAAATTTTCTGATAAGATGATTTTTTTATAAATCATATATATATATATATATATATATATACCAAGGAAAACTCTTGGCACTGTCCTGATATAGTGGTCCCTCCAGCTGTCATCATTTCCTGGCTCCCCTTCGTGGCTCTCACTCAGTTGACAGGACATGGGAATGAAAATATGTTAGCGAAAACTAACCTAATCTAGCTATGGTGTAGGTCAGAAGGATTCTGAGGAAGACCTATTAGCAGTATGTAACCTAGCCGTGCAGTTGGCTAGAAGGGTTCTGAGGAAGACCTTTCAGTGTTGTGTGTTGCCTTAACTATGTGATGTTTTGTCAAGTTGAAATTGGGGTTAGTTTTGGTTATCATTTTCATTCCCACATTCCATCAGTTGAGTGAAAGAGCCATGAAGGGGGAGCCAGGACATGAGGACAGCTGAAGGGACCTCTGTATTAGGACAGTGCCAAAATTCCAAGCTGTGTTAATATTTTAGGCTATATTTATCACCAAATTTTGCCAGTTTGCCTATACCACCTCGGATAGAGGGATGTGGTGTAACTAAGATTTTTACCACCCAAAAGTCTTGGAACTAGACAATCATTGTGGTACCAAAGTCTGAGATGTGTTGTTCAATAGAACTCACTCATTGATTTCACCATTACAAATAGGTAATACAAGATTTTTATCATTTGTTGTAATGTGAATGTTGTGGTAAAACTATGACTGTTGTAATAACACGAGTCACAAGGCAGTGCTGCCGTGGTAGAATACATCTTGACCGGTTACTACTAAAATTGCAATTGTACCCAATTGTGAGCTCATCAGTACGTGTCATCCAGGGAATTTATGCTTGTGTGTGATTACAGTCTGTGAAACCATAACAATGTGCACATTGTTTGTGTTGTGAACACTGTTGCAAAGAAATAATGAAAATAGCATCTAATAAGTGTACACTGCCATTGTAGCATAATGGAAGAAGCTATAGATTTATATAAGCAATTGTGTAGAAAACATAATATAGAACAACAAGAATGTGTTCTAAAAGCATTAACAGGGTAAGTCAGTATAATACACATATACATACCATAGGTAGAGTATGGAATCTTATTTATATTTCATTTTATTTAGAATGACACTAATTTCATCATGAATAATCACTTATCTATCAATATCAAAGAATTGAAAACACTTGCATGCATAACTTTTTTTTTTTTTTTTTTTTTTTTTACATTACAAGGGCACTGGCCAAGGGCAAACAAAGTGTTGGAAAAAAAAAAATCCCGCTGGTTGCCAGGCCCTGTTAAGAGGAAAGTAGAAAGAGAAAAAACAAAAATCTAAAAGGAGGGTCCAGTTAACGTAAGAGGTGTCTTGACACTCCTCTTTTGAAAGAGTTTAAGTCATAGGCAGGTGGAAATACAGACACAGGTAGAGAGTTCCAGAGTTTACCAGTGTAGGGAATGAAGGAGTGAAGATACTGGTTAACTCTTGCATTAGGAAGATGGACAGAATAGGGATGAGAAGAAGTAGAGAGTCTTGTGCAGCGAGGCCGCAGGAGGGGAAGGCATGCAGTTAGCAAGTTCAGAAGAGCAGACAGCATGAAAACAGCGGTAGAAGACAGATAAAGATGCAACATTGCGGCGGTGACTTAAAGAATCAAGACAGTCAGTTAGAGGAGAAGAGTTGATAAGACGAAAAGCTTTAGATTCCACCTTGTTTAGTAAAGCTGTGTGTGGATCCCCAGACATGAGAGCCATACTCCATACACGGGCGGATAAGGCCCTTGTACAGAGCAAGCAGCTGGGAGGGAGAGAAAATGGACGAAGACGCCATAGGACACCTAACTTCTTGGAAGCTGATTTAGCAAGAGTAGAGATGTGAAATTTCCAGTTTAGATTTTTAGTGAAGGATAGACCGAGTGTGTTTAATGTAGAGGAGAGGGAAGTTGAGTGTTATTGAAGAAGAGAGGATAGTTGTCTGGAAGGTTATGTCGAGTAGATAGTTGTAGAAATTGAGTTTTGAGGCATTGAACAAAACCAGGTTTTCTCTGCCCCAATCAGAAACAAGTGAAAGATCAGAAGTTAGGCGTCCTATAGCATCTCGCCTTGAGTCATTTAATTGTTGTTGGGTTGGGCGTCTGTTGAACGCTGTTGAATAATGCAGGGTGGTATCATCAGCATAGGAGTGGATAGGGCATTGAGTCAGATTTAGGAGATCATTGATGAATAATAGAAAGAGAGTGGGTGATAGGACAGAACCCTGTGGAACACCACTGTTGATAGTTTTAGGGAAGAACAGTGACCGTCTACTACAGCAGCAATAGAACGATCGGAAAGGAAACTGGAGATGAAGGTACAGAGAGAAGGATAGAATCCGTAGGAGGGTAGTTTAGAAATTAAAGATTTGTGCCAGACTCTATCGAAGGCTTTCGATATGTCAAGGCCGACAGCAAAGGTTTCACCGAAGTCCCTAAAAGAGGATGACCAAGATTCAGTTAGGAAAGTAAGAAGATCACCAGTAGATCTGCCTTTACGGAAACCATACTGGCAATCAGAGAGAAGGTTGTGAGCTGATAGATGCCTCATTATCTTCCTATTAAGGATAGACTCAAAGGCTTTAGAAAGGCAGGAAATCAAAGCTATAGGGCGGTAGTTAGAAGGATTGGAGTGGTCACCTTTTTAGGGACAGGTTGAATGTGAGCAAACTTCCAGCAAGAAGGATAAATAGAAGTAGAGAGACACAGATGAAAGAGTTTGACCAGGCAGTGAGCGAGTTCGGAAGCACAGTTTTGAGAACAACAGGAGGGACTCCATCCGGACCGTAAGCCTTCCGAGAATCAAGGCCAGAGAGGGCCAGGAAAACGTCTTTATAAAGAATTTTAATTTTAGGGATGAAGTAGTCAGAGGGTGGAGGAGTAGGAGGAATATGCCCAGAATCATCCAAAGTTGAGTTGGTAGCAAAGGTTTGAGCGAAGAGTTCAGCTTTAGAAAAAGAAGAGACAGCTGTAGAGCCATCCGGATGAAGTAAAGGAGGGAAAGACGAAGAAGTAAAGTTGTTAGAGATATTATTGGCTAGATGCCAGAAATCTCGAGAGGAGTTAGAATTGGAAAGACTTTGACATTTTCTATTGATGAAAGAGTTCCTAGCAAGTTGGAGAACAGATTTGGCATGATTACGGGCAGAAATATATAGGGCATGAGTTTCAGCAGTTGGATGGCTACGGAACCGTTTGTGAGCCGCCTCTCTATCATTGACAGCACGAGAACAAGCAGAGTTAAACCAAGGCTTTTTAGCTTTAGGGTTAGAGAAAGTATGAGGAATGTATAGCTCCATGCCAGAGATAATCACCTCTGTTATGCTTATTAATTTTATTCATTATTTTGTAAACTTTCAGTGGTCCAGTGCTGGATTTGTCCAACCAGACTCTGGATGTCGGTACGTGTGCTGTGGTGGGAAAAATGTTGCAGATCTCTTCAAAATTTGAAGAGGTAAGAAACAAAGCTATTAATCATATCATTTAATCATGTAGATCAGGGGTGGTCAACAATTTGATGTTATTTTTTTGAGATGATAATGAGTACAAGTTAATGGAAAATTACTCAAAGTTCCATTTGTAAATTCATTACGAACATCATAGATATTGAAAAAAATTTTCACAATAATTTTTCCTCATTATATACACACTCAAAAATCTTGATTTTGTTCAATGTCCCGGTTTTCCCATGTGGGACTGGACGTGTCCTGTGGTCAAAGATGATTTCTAGTATCTTCATTCAAACACCTTCAGATTTTTTTCATTGTTCTCACTGGTGCCCTAATTTTCACTGACTCTATTGCTCACTTGAATTTATGGCCTTAACTTTTCTGTGATGTGCTTTATACCAGCTCAGTCCTTACTTCTTATGGAAATTTATCATATCCTCCATATCACATCAGATCACCTTATTAGACACTGTGTTTGCTAGAAAAAAAATGTCTAAACCAGTGGTTTTCAAACTATTTAGTATGACGGCACACTAAAAAACATTTGATATTTTGGCGGCACACCTGCCCTGTGATATCTCTCTCTCTCTCTCTCTCTCTCTCTCTCTCTCTCTCTCTCTATATATATATATATATATATATATATATATATATATATATATATATATATATATATATATATATATATATATATGCAGTACAAGCATTATCCTTGCCAATCAATGTGAGAAATCCTCGATAACTAGCAAAATTTTCGCTGCACACCATGGAGATAATGGCGGCACACTTTGGGAATCACTGGTCTAAACAGATAAATAAATATAGTACAGTATGTAATTAAATTACTCAATAATGATGAAATATTTCAAGTAAATTTTTTCACAAGATACTTTTTTTCAGTAAAACCAGAGAGAGAGAGAGAGTATCACCCTGATATTTTAATAATAAATACAGCCTTAACCCTATGTGATCCTATTGAGAAAATGGGGAAAAGTGTTCAGTTGCATTAATCCTACTTTATTTCATTTAGTGGAAACAAGAGGCCTTGTTGGCATCATGAGTGACTTACTACATGTTGCTGATCAGGAATAGAACACACATGTCTTCTGGATATCTGAGGAACTGTATATTTTGTGGCTTCTTATAAGACATTACCATGATAGAAATTATTATTATATATCATTGAAATCTATGATTATTATCAGTTTTCAGAATCCTATTGTATGTTATCTATACAAAAATTCTTTCCCTTTCAGTCATTTTCTAAATATATAAATAAAGTAGATGGATGGACTAAAAATTAGTATATGGGCACAAATATTGCATTAATTCTTTTAATGCTAGGTTAGTTTTGAAGATTGTCTTCTGAAAGAGGATGGCATCAAGTCTGTTCTCCTTGGTCTGTGTGGCAATTCCTCAGTGAAGAGATTGGTCCTTAAAGGAAACTGCATCCAAGGCAACAGCACAGATGCTGTGACCAAGATGCTTAAGCATAATTCAACAATTGTCAGGTAAGATTTTCTGTATCCAGGATGATTCTTTTAGCTTTGGGTAATCTTTATAAACATGGAGGATGCCTTTTCTATATGATTGTATTTGTAAAGCCATTTTGAATATGTAGGATTTTATATATATATGTATTTTCTTTACAGATTGTCACTGGAATGGAATAACCTAGGAGTGCATCCAGAGTCATTTGCTTCTTTCTGTGGGGCTCTTGCCAAAAACTCATGTCTGCAGTACTTGGACCTGAGAAGTAACCAGCTGAGTGGAGAGGCAGCATCTGCTCTTGCTCAAGTTCTGATGAGGAACTGCAGCTTATTATCTCTCGGTGTGGCCTTTTTTCATTATCTCTCAGTGTGTCCACTTTTTTGCCCATCTTAAATAACTTGTCCTTTCTTGCATATATGTAAATAAAAAGAATTTCCAAAAAAATCTGAACCAATAGAAAAAACAACACTTAAAAGTAAAATTGCTGTGATTTGAATTATTTTTTATCATGAATGCAGTACACAAGTTTTATTTGAAAGATTTCCACAACTTGACTTTATTTTTAAACCTTTTATACATAATCTTGTTCACTTGGTATTGTTTAATATTGCTGGTATCAAAGGTAATTTCTGCATTAGTTTCATTTGTCACAGTGGTCTTGACTGCCAATTCATCAATCAATCAGGTCTCTGATTCCTTCAGTTAATAAATGTGTATTGTTATAGATTTACGTTGGAACACTCTTGGAGTAGCAGGCGGTAAGACCTTGTTGGAAGGTTTGCGTAACAACAGAACTCTTACTCTACTGAACCTTATTGGAAACAGTATCACCAATGACATCATCTCAACAGTTGGTATGTACAGTATTGGATTAGACATTTAAAACATAATAATTCAGTCCTGATGGTAAAGATTCATCACAGACCTTATTCTGCTTTAGTTGAATACCTGTAGATTACTGTGTAGTTTTATTGCTTTGACTACTAATATGGACAGTGGACAATGTTTTAAAAAGATTGGTAAATGAGAAAAATCAAAATGATAAGGTTTTTTTTTTTTTTTTTTTTTTTTAGTGGGGACTGTGGCTGCCTCCTTTTAGTCAGCATGTTTGGACCACAGCATAGCTGGTTATCTTCTATATTGTGACCCCCTGTCCACTTACAGAGAGTAATTGTGATCCATATCAAGAAGTTATTTCACACATGAGAAGGAGGGTAGCAGTTCTGCATTTATAGTATTAATGTAGAGCTTTATGTGTTATTATTTTGTCATAATTTTCAACATCGGGGGCCGCCGTAGTACAGTGGAACCATGCATGCTTTGGGTCCGAGGGGTCTCCAAGCGCTCGGGTTCGAATCCTGTCCATATTGATAGAATTTTTAGAGAGACATAATTTGCTAAAGAATATTGGAGTAGCATTTCACTACATGGACAAAGAAATGATGAAGAAATTGATAAGTACTATAATAAGACCCAGATTGGAATATGCAGTAGTAGTGTGGACCCCTCATAAAAAAAAACACATAAGGAAGTTGGAGAGACTATAAAAAAATGGCTACAAGAATGGTTCCAGAATTTGAAGGGATGACATATGAGGAGAGACTAAAGGCTATGGATCTACCAACCCTGGAACAAGATACAAGTTTATAAATTGATCAACGGAATGGACCAAATGGATAATGAGAAACTGATCCTGAGAGAAGAATATGACATTTGAAGCACAAGATCGCATAGTAAAAAGCTGAGAAAGGGAATATGTCTGAGAAATGTTAAAAAATATAGTGTCCCGCAAAGATGTATTGAGACGTGGAACAGTTTAAATGAAGAAGTAGTGTCTGCAATGAGTGTGCATACTTTTAAAGTAAGATTGGATAAGTGTTGATATGGAGATGGGGCCACACGAGCATAAAGCCCAGGTCCTGTAAAACTGCAACTAGGTAAATACACACACATGCACACACGCACAAACATACATACACACATACACACACGCGTGCAAGTTCAATAAATGAAGGGAAAGTTCCACTGGAATGGAAGAGAGCCAACGTAATACCGATATTTAAAGGAGGAAAGGCAACTTAACGACTAAACTACAGACCAGTGTCACTTACAAGTGTCTTGGGGAAGTTGTGTGAAATAATTATCAAAGAAAAATGGGTTAATTTTTTAGAAGAGGAGCAAGTCATATCAAACAGACAATTTGGGTTCAGGACAGGACGGTCATTTGTATCAAACTTATTAGGCTTCTACTCGAGAGTTATTGCAGGACTTGAAAACATTGATGGATGGG
>NC_059304.1:8004943-8089943 GCF_017591435.1 Portunus trituberculatus | reverse complement strand
AAAAAACCGCATGTAGAAAAGACATTAAGAAATATAGTTTTCCAAACAGAAGCATAAAAATATGAAACAATTTGGATGAAACAGTGGTTCAAGCAAGAAATATTCTCTCACACACACACACACACACACTGGGTAGAATTATTTGTCTTCCTCTTCTACCATATTGTGAAATTTCACTTCTTTAATTTAAATAAAAACTTGTTCTTAGGAGTTTCCATGTGAAGATCAACTGGCATTTCCAGGCTCTTTATTTTTTTGTATCCTTGTGTTTCCATTTAGGTTAATAAAGACTTTATTGTGAAAGAAAATCAAATTTAATGTTCTGCTTACCCAGCTATTTGGATATCTGTCTTTCTAAAATTTACATACCTATTTAAAGTCATTCTGTTAATATACAATGTCTTCATTTCTCTCCAGATAATCAGATTAGTAAAAACAAGCTTTTGTCTCTGAAAGAAAAAGAGTACATAGGACAGACAACTTTGCTGAAGGAGCAGCTACAGAGGCAGGAACGTTACTCCACTCAGCAACTCAAGCAGTTAGAAGTTGATCTAGCCCAAAGAGATAAGGCACTGAACAAAACTATACAGTAAGTTATGCCTCTTATATGAGTTAGTAGTCTTTGATTGATAGCAAAAATAAAAAAAATTTGACATACATACCTTCTCTACCTGGTATACCATTCATTAGTGAAAAAGGGCAACTCATTTTAGATAGAAGTATGAGAAATTTGTTACAACATATTCATTATTTTTCATTAAACTGAATTACTTTTATTCTTTCCCTCTGGGATGCCAGTTCACATTTAGGGAAAGTGCATTTGTCAAATGAGAAATATGTTACGGTACAATATGGTGAATCAGATCTTTTGTTCAGTATTATTACAGATATTACCAGAAATGATGCTCAACTGAACCTCATGTAATGTGAATAATGCAGATTACTTCCCTCTTCTCTAAAAACCTTGAGACTGTGATGTAAAGGAATGTGGATGTACAGTAAACCCCATTTAGGTCGGATTTGGGGGTATGCCCATCCATGTTATCATTGGAAAACTAAATGCTATCCCAGAAGCCACTGTGAAGAACAGCCACAGGCATTCCTTACAGTCAGGCAAACCAACCATTTGCTTTGGGCCCCCAACATGTTCAAGAAAGTAAGAGCCCCACAAGTTCCAACCAATTTGACAATCTGTCATTGCATACAGCTGTACTGTGACAAGGTATAGACCTCATGAATTTAGCTGTCTGAAATATCCTGAAGAAGCCCATGAGTCAAACTATCTACATGTTACATGTCCTGAGGGCTCCATACAAATTTCTGCTTGGGACCCTTGTGGAAAACACCACTGGAACAACACTGATAACAACAAACACAGCAAAAGTCAGCCAAGAACACAAAGTCTGCACAGAGAGTGGATGGCATTTCCAGTTTGCATACTATTGTAAACACTAGCTGGTTATGTGGTATGAACAGTATAGGGGAAAAAACAATGTTTGATATTTAAGTTATGCATCTATTTAATTTTTTAACATGTATCCATTTGTTCTGGCACACATCAAATTTTTTCTTAAGCACCAGCAACATTTACCATGTTAGAGTGTTCCCTGATATCACCTCTTTCAACAGCACCATGCACCTCACTACAGTTTCAGTTAATGGTTATTTCCTGTTCCCTTCATTTGGATAACTCAGTAACACAAGATGTGATATTTTTCCATAGAATACTACATTAGGTATGTATCCAATGTCTGCTGAGTGTCCAGCATTACCTGTATATTGCAGAGAACAAAATGGGATATATACATATATTTATCCAAAAACAAAAGTATCTGATTTTCCAACATACTCAAGATATTTGAGCCTGACAGATGGGGTTCACTGTATGCATATTCTTGTCTTAGCTACTCTCCTTTATGGCAATGTGAGCAGGGTGTATTAATAAAAAGATTTTTCAATTTTGCAGGGAAGGGGAGTTTCAGACTGGAAAATTGCAAGAGCAGCTTTCCAGCAAGTCATTAGAATTGGTGGCATTAAAAACCAAATATGAATTGATCACCTCAGCTCTCCACTTGAGTCAGGAGAGAGTATCACTTCTGGAAGAGAGGAATTGTTCTCTAGAAGAAGATCTAAAGTCTAGTCAGGAGTCAGCCACCTTAGAAAAGACTAAATTGAAAGAAGTAAGCTTTTTGAATTTGCAGTTTGATGTGTCTTATATTAGAGAAAGATAAATTTTGCAAGAGTCAAGTCTCCATGAATTAAACATTGTCATTACCAAATCAGTTTATTATATTTTGTGTGTGTTTATAGCAATCATCCATAGATGCTGTCATTAGTCATTGTTCTGTGACCAGTATCCAATGCCTTTTATTACATAAATGCACCACTGTGCTCCTCAGGCTTTGGATTCTACACAGGCTCAACACAGTGAAGAGATTCATGCATTGCACACCACTATAACTCAACTGCAGACAAAGGTTAGAGAGAATTTTGCACTTCAACTTATCCTTTTTATTGAATCATCATATCCTGTGGTATTTTCACTTTACACTGCTATAAATGTCAGTATCTTGTAGTCTTTTCTATCCTTCAGGAAGTCAACAGATCATGCAGGGACATCACAGAACACTTGACCTCTGATCTTTCTAAGATTTTCAATTGGGGCAGAGAAAATCTAGTAGGTTTCAATGCCTCAAAAACTCAATTCCTCCATCTATCAACTTGACACAACCTTCCAGACAACTATCCCCTCTTCTTCAATGACACTCAACTGTCTCCCTCTTCCACACTGAATATCCTTGGTCTGTCCTTTACTCATAATCTTAACTGGAAACTTTACATCTCATCTCTTGCTAAGACAGCTTCAGTGAAGTTAAATGTTCTGAGGCATCACTAGTTTTTCTTTCCCCTTCAACTGTTAACTCTGTATAAGGGCCTCATCCACCCCTGTATGGAGTACTCTTCACATGTTTGAGGGGGGTTCCACTCACACAGTTTTATTAGATAGGGTGGAGTCAAAAGCTTTTCGTCTCATCAACTCCCCTCCTCTGACTTACTGTCTTCAGCCTCTTTCTCACCGCCAAAATGTTGCATCTCTTTCTATCTTTTATCATTATTTTCATGCTAACTATTCTACTGATCTTGCTAACTGCAAGCCTCCCCTCCTCCTGTGGCCTTGCTGCACAAGGCTTTCTTCTTCCTCTCATCCTTATTCTGTCCAACTCTCTAATGCAAGAGTTAACCAGTAATCTCAATCATTCATACCTATCTCTGGTAAACTGGAACTCCCAACTTGCTTTTGTATTTCCGACTTCCTACGACTTGACTTCTTTTAAGGAGGAGGTATCAAGACATTTGCTTCCTAATTTTGGCTAATGCTTTTCTTTCTTCTAGAGAACCAGCACCCAAGTGGGCCTTTTTTTTTAAATATATTTTTTGCCCTTGGCTGGCCCTCTCTCCTACATTAAGAAAAAAGAAAAAATAAATAAAATTTGATGTATCAGAAAGATTTAAAAAAAAAAAATTTTTCTATCTTTATATTGAATAGGGTTCCAGATGGAAAAGTAGATAACAACTATAACTAAAAAAAAGTAATATTATCTTATAACTATAGAACAACTATATTATGTAATCTCTAACCTAGTAAAAAGTTTCTCTGATATTTAGTATACACTCAACCTTCTGCTATTGCACCTAATTGGTGCATCTATCACTGCACAATAGCCAAAATCACGATAGCTTAAGTGAAGAACCTATGTTAATAATTCATATTGACACTAGAACCTCTAAGCTATCATTTTTTGTGACTTTTGCCCAGTTTTATACCATATAATAATATAAAAACAAAGAAATAATACAGTATAAAAAACTATCTAATCAAGAATCATATTAATAACATGATAAGCAATCATAATAACGACATGAATAAAATGCTTCTTGCTGTTGCCAGGCACTTATATATATATATATATATATTTTTTTTTTCCATTGGTGGTGGCCCCAAAAGCCCTTGCTGCTCCTCTATTTTCATTCTCCTTGGCATAATCTATTACTTGTACTTGTTCACCATTACATGACATAATAATCTGAATGTTTTTGAATGACGGGCACATGATAGCAGTAATTTCATTTGCAATATAGAAATATGTGCAGCTTTTTTAAGTATGCGCGATAACAGTAAAATGTGCTAGCGGAAGGTGCGATAGCAGAGGATTAAGTGTATATTTAGTAGCATTTAGTATGTGTACTGTAATGCCTTTCATTTTCAGATTGGTGAGCTGAATGTAGAATCTGAAAAGCAAAAGCAACATAATTTTGATCTCAAAGAAGCCACATGCTCCTTACAAGCAGAAATTAAAGGTCTTAAAATGGAGTGTGATGGTAGGTGTGTGAAGCATTTATATCAAATCAATGTGTATATCTTTCTCTAAGACATTAGAACAAGTGAGACTCAATGACAGACTTTACTCATAAATGCCACCATGGCTAAAAATGTAGTTTTCACACCTACCTTCCTTAAATCTCCTAATTAATACAGAAAATATGATATGAAATTTTTACATTTGAACCAGAATGTTTCTTATTCTTTTTCCCAATCAGCAATGGTATCTAAAGAACAAACAAAACACAAGGAAATAATGAGGAACATTGAGAAGCAGCACTGTGCAGAAGTTCACCAATTAAAGATGGATCACCAGCAGGTTGAGGTAAGAGTTAAGTATGGAAGTATGTGTATGTATTTACCTAGTTGTATTGTACAGAGTTCGAGTAGGGCTCATAGTGTCCTGTCTCCATGTCTGCATTTATCCAATTTTTCTTTAAAGTTATGCACATTATGTGCTGTAACAACTTCATCACTCTACGTGGAAAACTGTTTACTGTATTCCAATATCCTTCACACACACGCTGCCTCATCCTAATCTTTACATGTCCTCTTGCCCTTCTAGCTTCTCCTGTCACCAGCACCAGGTTTTCTTGTCTATCTTTTCAATGCCATTTACTATTTTATACATTGTTATTAGGTCTCCTCGTTCTCTTCTATCTTGTAAGGTTGGCAGTTCCATATCCTTCAGTTTTTCTTCACATGTTAGGTCCTTTAGTTCCAGCACCATCTTTGTTGCTATCTTCTGAATCCGTTCTAATCTTCTTGTATCTTTTTTAGAGCTCGGTGACCATACCACTGCTGCATATTCCAGCTTAGGATGTATCATGCTTGTGATAATTTTTTTCATCATATCTTTGTCCCTGAATTGAAATTCTACTCTTATATTAGTCAACATTTTATATGCTAATCCAAATATCTTACTTATGTGTTTTCCAGGGTTCAGATTTTACTGTAAAATCACTCCCAGATCTTTTTCCTCTTAAGTCTTCATTATTTGTTCCTCTCCCATCAGATAGTTCCATACAGGTCTTCTTTTGCTCTTTCCTAGTTCCATTACGTTAAATTTCTTGGCATTGAACTCCAACTTCCACTTCTTACTTCACTTGTAGATTTTGTTTATATCTTTCTGCAACAGCAAACAGTTCTCTTGAGTTTTTTATTACTCTTAGCAGATTTGCATCATCAGCAAACAAATTAATATAACTGTTTACCTCATTGTGAATGTCATTTACATATATCTGGAACATAATGGGGGCTAACACTGACCCTTGTGGCACTACACTTGTTACTTTACTGCAATATGAGTATATATCTGATCACAGTTCTCATCTCCCTGTTTTTCAAATAATCCCTTATCCGGTTTAACAAAGTTCCTTGCAGTCCTCCTATGTTCTCTAGTTTCCAAAGTAGTCTACCATGAAGGACTTTATCAAAAGCCTTTTTTATATCCAGGTATACTGTGTCCACCCATCCATTTCTACTTTTCAGTCCTTCTATTACTCTTGAGTAGAAACTTAGTAAGTTCGACACACATGACCATCCAATCCTGAACCCAAATTATCTGTTCGATATAACTTGTTCTTCTTCCAGATGTTTGACCCATTTTTTTTTTATAATTTTTTCCACATACCTTTACCACAACACTTATAAGTGACACTGGCCTGTGATTTCATGGCTCAGTTGCCTTTCGTCCTTTAAATATCAGTATTATGTTGGCTCTCTTCCATTCTAGTGATACTCTCCCTTCATTTAATGATCTTGTAATCGTTTCCCAAATTGGATCTAACAGCTGCTCTTTACATTCTTTTAGCACCCAGCCTGATACACCATCTGGCCCCATTGCTTTTCTGACATCCAAATTATCCAATAATCTTCTAATATCCTCTTTGTGCACTATGATTTCCTGTAATCCTTGGCAATGCAATATCCTATTTGGTTCTCTGAAATCCTCTTCTTCATTGAACACAGTTTTGAAGCTCTCATTCATTATTTCACTCATTTTCTTTGCTGTTTGGTATGTCTTCCCTCCTTTAATTATTTTTTCTGTTGTTTCCTTATTTTTCATCTCACCATTTATAAATCTGTATAAAACCTTGGGTTCATCTTTGCTTTTTTGTATCGCATCTTTCTCAAAGTTTTTTTCTTCCTCTCTCCTTATTTGAATACAGTGGAGACTCAATACTCAAAATTAATTCGTTCCAAATGGATATTCGAGTCTTAAAAAGTTTGACTATTGATACCTATAAATCAGGCAATTCATTCGAATCTTAGCAAGACTTCAAGTTTATATATATATATATATATATATATATATATATATATATATATATATATATATATATATATATATATATATTTTTTTTTTTTTTTTTCCCAATTTTGATTTGTACATACCATAAGTGAAGGCTGGTGACTTAGAAGAGGAGGGGAGAACGATGGGGAGGAGGAGGGAGGTCACTGGAGGATGAGTCACCATCCATGAAAAAGTCTGGTGTAACTTTTCTCTTGATGTGATTCCTGTAAATCCACGAATGGAGTGCTGTGGTTCACTAAGACTTGCACTCTCACCAGATTCCTTATATTCATCACTCTTTGGTGTCATCTTAAGTTTCTAAATGAAAAAGTACCAATAGGACATAGAAGAATGTTGTCTTTCTCAAGACTGTGGCAGGACTAGGGATGCGCACCAGCATCTGGTATACCGGTATTACCAGTATTACCAGTAATACAGTATCAGAACGGTACAGTGGTGGCTGCAAGAAGGGAGATGACCAAATGTGCTGCCGTTTGATTACCAGATATTTTCACCACTATTAAGCCTTTGGTGTTAATGTAAGTTTATAAATGAAAAACAACATAGAATGCAGGAAAATGTTATTCTGATGACTGCGGCAACACAAGTCATAACTGGCGGAGGGGGAAGGGGGACGATAGGGAACCTTTGTTTACAACCATGTGTGTGTACGTTCGACTATCAGGTATTTTTTTAGTATTAAATATAACTTTTGTGTTCGGGTATTGAAAAGTTTGAGTATTTAGGCATTCGAGTATTGAGTCTCCACTGTATATTAATTTCTCGTATCCTAATACTGCTGTCTGTTATTGTCATTTCTCTGCTTTTTTACTTTCTTTCAATCTTTATCTTTTGCCTTTTTAGCTTCTGTACATCTGGCATTGTACCAAGCGTGTATACTTTTCTTAACTCTGTAAATAGGTACGTACAGGCAACCCCAGCTTAATGAACGTTCACACAACGAAATTTCGCTGCAACAAACGTTTTCTTTTACTACCATCTGCTCGTATAACGAACACCAAACTTGCTTTAACAAAATTTTATCCAGGTAATTTTTTCGAAGTTTGAAAGCCCCGCCGTATCACGCAAGCCAACAGGCTTTTGAATACACCAGCGCCTCTCATGGACAACATGCGCACCACTCACTCCCCTATCCTTTAATTTAAGACTAAGTCATTATAATGTACACTAATGTATGTATGTAAGTAACTTTATAATGTTGATGATCTTAAATTTATGAAGGAGGGAGAGTGGAGCGGGAAAGACACTATCTGGCAACCTATGGAATGTAAACAAAGGACGCATCATTGTACCACATACAAAACTTATGTACCACATTTTCACAAGGCTTTCCATTTTATTCATTGCAGAGTCACAAGTTCAGGTGGTTCTTTTAGCTTACAAGGAAGATACAGTCTCACCAGCCTTCGTAATAGTCTGCTGACTTGAAAATAGTAGAGACACTAGATGGAGTCAAGCCATGGTGGCGAGCAATGCTATTAGTTTTATTGCCTCTCTCATGTCTGTGAATAATATCCAGCTTCACTTTGAGAGTAAGAGACTTCCTTATCTTCTTAGCAATGCTAGGCGACATTGCAGGGCTGGTTGCAGGGCGTTTTGGTGGCATGTTGAGCGTGAGATGACGAGGTGGTGCTGGACCCCTGTTTTTGTTTTTAACTAAGAGCGGGGAAGGGTACGGGAGTGAGTGGTGTGCGTTTTGTCCACGAGAGGCGCTGGTGTATACAAAAGCCTGTTGGCTTGCGTGATACGGCGGGGCTTTCAAACTTGGAAAAAATTACCTGAATAAAATTTTGTTACAGCGAGTTTGGTGTTCGTTGTTCGTTATACAAGCAGATGGTAGTAAAAGGAAACGTTCTTTGTAGCAAAATTTTGTTGTGTGAACGTTTATTAAACGGGGGTTGCCTGTACTTCCACCATACTGCACTTCCTCCATACATATATTGTCACAAACCATTATTAACACTCCTCTTCCCCCTTTATCCTTCGTGTTTCTTCCCCAGCTATAATATCCCTCTTCTTTAGAGCTAACATGGATCTCCTCTTTTAATTTTGTTTATATGATGCACATTACATCCAGTCTTTATTCTTTCAAATAATCTCTAATCTCCAACATGCTGGATAACAATCTATCTATATTAGTATAAGTCAGTCTTAATTTCTTGCCTCCCCCATGACCTCCTCCTTCTTCCGTAGATACCACTTCTTTAGTCTCATATTTAGAACCCTCCAGTAGAAATTCTTTTTCTTGATCTCTGCCTTTTTCTCAAATTTTCCTTAGCTTCATTTCTTAGCACTTTCTCCTTCCGCTCTTCCAGGTTCATATCTCTTTTTATCCATTTATCCTTAGATTTAGTATCATCAGCCAGTTTCCCTTTTCTTATCATAATTTCCTCTACTGCCACCTGTGATTTCATTATCACTTTCATTGGTCTCTTATCCCCTTCACTAAATCTTCCCAACCTAATCACTTCCTCCACCTCCTGGTCCAACTTCTTTGTGCTGTCCTGGACCCGTTTGATATAATCGCTTTGGCCAATTCTCTCTCTTCACGCTGTCTCATGAATTTGTTTGAATTTATTTTTCCTTCATCCCAAAAATTAAGAAACATTTCCTCTTATCCACTGTCTCTCTCACTAGATCTTCTTTTTCCTTATTTACTTGTGTAAGTGTCCTTTGTCTATCCACTGTCTCTCTCACTAGATCTTCTTTTTCCTTATTTACTTGTGTAACAGTGTCCTTTGTCTTTTCCTGAATTTGCCTCCCTACTACCTCTGAAAATTTAACTTTTCCGTCTTCCTGTCCCTTTTTCCATGCATTTCATAATTTCTCCAGTTTGCTTTCACCCATTCCATTCTTTACTTTGTCCTCCCCATCATGCACTTTTTTTTTTAGGCTCCTTAAGGAGTCTTTGTATTCGTATCATTTTGTTTCTTTATCTCCTGCATCTCCTCTTTCATCTCTTGATTTATTTCCCTTACTTTCTCACATTCCTCTAACCTCACTTTTAGTTCTATGTTTTCTTTTATTAATTTTTCTTGTTTTTCCATCATACTCGACATCACCTCCTTCATGTATCTTATCTCTCTTTCCAAGTTTATCAGCCCCCTCATATTGCCTCTTTCTTCACTAAATCCAGAAAAGTCTTTGTCTGTATTATCATCAATCAATCACCTCAGTCCAGCAGGTGTTTTGATAAATCTCAGGTTTTCACAACATGGCGTTTGTTTTGGTCCCATACATTTGGCCGCTCCACCTAGCTCCGCCTCTCTCTCTATTTTTTATTCTATATGGTATCCAAATCTTATTTTGGAGACAGGAGAACCCTATCGCCCCTATCCCATGTACAGTACATACGGCTCCAATGCCTGCTGAAGTGCTTTTCGTGGGAGTTGCTTGGCAATGTCTTGTCTGTGTGGCAGCGTGCCTGCACACTCCTTGGCAATGCAAGGTCACTTCATTACACAAACTTGTGTATTCATGTTTTTACATCAAGGTAAATGTGTGCACTATAGCATTTGGAAGAACATGTTCATACCCATCATGTACAGGAGCAGGCAGTAGACACCTGTAATTACTCCCAGTGAGATCTGAAGTTCTGGATTAGGGAATGCCTTACCACATCAAAAACTTGGGACTTTGAAGAGGGAGGTTTGAAGAATTTGATTTTTTTTATTTGTTTCTGATTGTATTTGGAGACTGGCTTTTTTTTAATATTACTATACTTGGTTAGACAGAAATGAGGGAGAAGCTTACTAATATTGAGACCTGGAAAGCTGAAGCTCAAGCTGAGGTAGCCAGTCTTCAGGTGCAACTTTCTACTGAAAGAAGTTCATCTCAGGCTCAGCTGCTGTCTCTTAAAAAACAACTTAAAGCTGAACATGTAAGTATTATCAGCTCTATAATAACACAGATAGTCTGATATGCACGTCAAGTGTAACTTGTTTGTCAAGTTTTGAGTTTCTTTAGCCATCATCATGTCTTCTTTGGTCTGCTTTGTGATGCTGCTTAATGCTGTGATACTTTTATATAGTACATAATATCTTTCTGACTAACATTCATAGACATTATTATTCTTTGATGAAGAGATGCACTTGAAATTTTAGGCTGCAGTTGTTCGAGGACTGGAGGAGCAACTACAAGTGATAGAGGAAAGTCGTGGTGATGCAGAAGAGCGCCTCCGAAGTCAGGTGGCAGCAAATTCAATTCTTCGAGCCACCAACACCAAGCTCAATTCTCATATACATACACTTAATAATGATATCACTGAGCTGCAGGCAGTAAGTAATTGTATTGTATTTGAATTATGGTACATGCATGATTCTTTTTAGGCATCAGTGACATTATGCATATAAACTTAAAATTTATGGTCAAAAGATTGAATATTCAGAACAGTTCATCTTATCTGGCACTGTTTGCAAAGCAGGAAGCAATTAAAGACCTAAATTTTGAGTCAAAATACACATCATTCTTACTGATACTTTGCAGGAAAGATTTTTAAAGTGACAACCTATAAAGGTTCATCTGTGTGTGTGTGTGTGTGTGCGTGTGTGTTGTGTGAAATGTAAGTAAACCTTTACATTTCCCTTTTTATCTCAAATCACCTCTTTCACAGAAACTGGAGACCAAGGAAGGAGAAGTAAAAGTAGCTGAAAGACGTACTAGAGAAGAGTTTTCAGCTCAAATTGAAGAGCTGCAACAAGAGTGTAAACAGATTCCAAAACTGAACAGTATCATCTCAGAACAGAAAAGGTAACTTTTTTGTGAAGTTCTATTGAAAAAGAATTATGTATATCTAGTCAGTGATATGTGATTGGAAGCCCCACTGATGAGAGCATCACAATGCACAAACTGTCAAGCTGCTCCTTCTCATATTAAAAAAAATTACCAAGAGAAAATAACAGTGTGGCATCTTACGAAAGGACCATGTTTAGGGAAACCTAAAATAACAGATTCAGTATTTGACATATTGACATAAGGGAGAGTTATCTTTTGTAACCTCTTCTTGCTTTGGCTAACAAAATAACTATGTTTTAAAACAATGTTCTACTGAGGTGATGTGCAATGACTGGAAAATGTACAGGACACAATCACTGTAGTCTATCTATTCTAAATTGGTTGCTGGGTCTCAGTTTGGGATGAAAATCCCTGTTGTCATATCTTGAGGAAAACAGGAGTATATCCTGGTGACAACTGTATTGAGCAACAGAAAATGAGTATTATACACATAAAATTAATACATCATCAATAAGCTACAATATATTTTGAACAGTAACCCAATTGTCCACATCCTCGGACTGATACCAGGTGGCCAGTTTAGAGTAGACAATTATATAAGTGATAGTTTCACTAGAATGATGAAACAAATGGGGGAAAAAAAAAAAACGAAAAATAAAACATATAACTATTGCAGCTGAAAGATTTAAGTGTCTTGGTGAAGAAATGGGGAGATGAGGAACTGATGTGCCTCACTCCAAACATAGTAGTGGCTGAGGAGTCTCGCAAAATGTTTGTTGTTGTAGTTGTTTTCTTGTAAGCTGATGATATATATACTTTTAACTGTCCCTTGATACCATGTAAGCTGTTGTCAAACATTTTGGGGTAGCCAATCACATTTGTAGTGAGACATCCCCTTGTGTACCACATCTCTGCTTCTTCACACATTTTTCAATTTGTTTCAACATTTTACTGAAACTGTTAACACTCATATCATATAATTGTGGCATTATTTATGTTTTCCAGGCATTGTACATCATCTCAGTATATAAAATACAAAAGTTAATAATGTCTATATGTTAAACAATGAATCCGTTGTTCTATTTTCAAAATTATATGATAACTAGTCTAAGTTATTATGTAGTTATTTTCTCCCAACAGATTTTTTTCAGACCAAGGAATGAGTTACCAGTTTCTGCAATGTGATGCTCACAGAAGATAATCTAATTGCATGTGTGTGTGGGTGGGTGCATGCATGTGTGCGTTATTTTTTTTTTTTTTTTTTTTTTTTTTTTTCCCGTAGGGAAGAGGGCCAGCCAAGGGCAAAAAAAAAAAAAAAAGAAAGTTAGAAAAAGGCCCACTTGAGCGCTGGCTCTCCAAAGAGTTCAAAAAGTGCCAAAATCGTCAGCCAGAATTAGGGGAGCAAATGCCTCGATACCTCCCTCTTAAAGGAAGACTTTTCATCATCTTAGAGTGTTCTCTTGTTTGTCTTTCTCCATCTTCAGTCAGTGATGCCAGGTTTTGTCTGTCTATCTTTTCTTTTACATATGGTTCACTGTCATATACATTGTTATTAGATCTCCTCTTTCTATGTGCGTGTATGGGTGTCTCTGTGTCTGTATGTGCATGTATTTACATGCATGTGAAGACATATACAGTAAATCCTCATTTTGCGATAGTTTGGTTTATGATAAATTCACAGATACGATAGTTGACAATTACTATCATTTTTTCAGTTTACAATAAAAAATTCGCAGTTTCCTGTCAAACTTGTTGGTGTGACTGCCGCCGCACCACAGCCAACTACGAACTAGTCACTCTCATGCCGCTACTGCAAACACAGTGAAACGTCATGCTCGGTGATATGCTGACACTATTCTCTGCATTTAATACCAATCCCTGTCCAAAATGTCAAAGAAACGTACAGTGGTACCTCGACATACGGTTTTAATTTGTTCCGTGACGATTGTTGTATATATAATAAAAAATTGTATAACAAATCAATTTTTCCCATAGAAATTAAATGAATGAAAATAGAAATAATTTGTGATATGAATTTACCCCCACCAAAAAAAAAATTAAAATTAACATGCTTTAAATACCAACCAAATATAGATTTAATATGAGATAAATACAATGTTTATTGTATGCATGATATAAATTAACTATATTGCCCAAAATAACAACTTAACCTGCAAAACTCAAGACACATCAATATACGTTCATCACACAAGACTCAGGGCACGTCGATAGACATTTAGGCTTTTTAAGGCTATATTTTGGCTATTTTCTTCCTGTTTTCTTTGCTTGTGAGCTGGCAACACTCATCAGAAGTAAACATATGCTCTACGTCACTGTGTCACCAACGATGAATGGTAGGAGTGACAGTGATTTCACTGTGTCTGGTTCCGCCATCTCTCCTGCGCGCCTTACTCTTATACCTCAGGTCTCTCGCCATGTTATGGGGAGACAACTTTTGAATGAGAGTGGTATCAGAACAGGAGAGAGAGAGAGGATACAGGGGGCCCATTTTCTCCCGCTCTAGCCAAGGCCGCTGAACCCGATTGGAAGTAAGGTCATGTAAACCGATGATACTACCTCATTCAACCTGTGATATTTTGGTAACCATGACATTGAGAGACTTCTGTTTTTTTGCATTGCAGTGGAAGAGTTGCTTGTGGGCAGAACACCATTTGTACTCACTCATTTATTGAATTTCTAAGTGTAATCAATATGTGAATACAGGCTATTTTGTGTGTTTCTCGCCAAACTTTTACTTTTGAGACTCATGATCTTGAGTTCACAAAACTTAAGAAAAAATGCATACTGCCGAGGAGCACAGACACATACATTCACAAAGGATGAACAATGATACACAACGCTGGCTGAATGTTCAGGTGGACGCGGGTAGCCGAGCGATCGCTGCGCCACCTATCAATGGCTATTCGTATCTTAAAAATATTGTCGTATTTCAAGGCGTAAAGTATATGAAATTTTTCGTCTTATATAAAAATATTGTATGTTGGTGCGATCGTATCTCGAGGTATTACTGTAATTTAGATCGTGGTGAAGACATCAAGACAACAAAAAGCTTTCAGTTTTATTGACTGCAATGGAATTGCTGCAAGAACATGACCCTAACCCGAAAAGAAGTAGCAATGTGGTTAATCAAGTGGAACAGGCAATGAAAATCTACAGCGAATTATATGACAAACATAAAAAGGCGAAACAGTCCACAATCTCAGCTTTTTTCAAACCTGTAGCTAGACCATCCACTTCACCCACTGGACCTTTAACTTCGTTAATTAAAGCTGGGTCATCAACTTCAAGTGACCAGTTTGAAGGATATGATTCACCTGCTTCACACTCGGCCGATGCGTCACCCACTTCATCTGCCACATCAGCTGATCATTCTCCCGTGAGCCCTCCTTCCGAGTAAGGCAGGCAAGGTCCCTGCTGTCCCTTAGCCTCAGGAGGAACAAAGGAAGGGCAAAAATAGTCCTCTAGCCACAGAGAGGACCTATACAGAAGATTAACATTAAGAAAGATGAGTAAAACTTTTTTTTTTTTTTTTTTTTTTCTGGTAATACATGGCTTGTCCAGTTTGTTTACTTTTTTCAATTGACTTTTGTACTGAGCCAGAACGTATTCCTATCTAATACATGTAAAAATGGGTTCCGTTTATGCTAATTTCGCTTTACGATAAGGTTTTAAGGCACTTATTTCTATCATAAATCGAGGACTTACTGTACATGAAATTTTGAATTAAAAGTACTTACCACTTCATCACCAGGATGCTTTGTATGAAGTATACCAGAAGTAACACATTATTATTATTATTGCCTTTCAGACTAATAACTGACTTAGAACACGAGAATGAACTTCACAAACGAGAAACAAAGCTGAAAAAAGAAGAACTGAAGAAGGTCCATGAAGATGAAGCACGGAGGGTTGCCATGCTGCACTCTGCTTTCATGTCATACTTCAATTCCTCTCCTGGATCACCACCAAAGTCAAATTGAAGGTATTTATGATTTTTCATGTTGCATGCTTATAACGTTAAACCATTTATCATTTCAACCTGTGGCTTCATACAACTTGAGTCCACATATTATCCCAACCTTACATTTCAATGTAATTTATTTTGATTTTTTTTTTGTAGTCCATGCATGCTTTCTGTGCTTCTCTTGTCCTATGCTGGGCTGAGTATTTTTCTAACTCCTGAGGTGTTAATTTGCAATGCTTTTTTATGATAATGATGATGTTTATGAGTACCCAATCTCATCAATCCTCATTAAGTCTCATGGAACCTGAATAATTTATCAGAGGTCAGTGTGATGGTAAGGATTCTTTTCTTTATAGAAAAATGCTTGATTTTAAGTGTGGGCACCATGACTGTCTTAACTTATTAGGTTAAAGATAAACATTTGCAATTGCTTCATGTATTTTACCAGTTCATATTTTATGACTTGTAACATAATGTAGAAGCCTTAATGAAACACATTGATGTTAGGACTTGCTCTTAATTGTCCAAACTCGAAATTCATTTTCACTGATTCTGCAAAACTCAGTACAAAATACATCTTATGAAAATTGCACCTTAATTCACATAGGAGTACTGACATCAAACAGTCACACACAGTCACACACACTCCATATTATTTACACTTACTCATTCTAAAATATTCATTGAAACCTTATCATTATCTATTTTACATAAAAGGTCACAACAATTAAGCAATTTAGAGATTGTTTATTTACTCATATAGGTTTTCTATAGTTGAGTAAAACGTTCAGAAAAATATGTCAAGATGCCACAGATGCTTCAAATAACTACTGATTTATAAAATTCCTTTTTTAAGTTTGTTGCCAAATCTTCCTCCACAAATTTAGTTATATTGCAACCTATGGCAGCTAAGATAGGATCAGGGTGTGAGTGCAGTGCTGCTGCTTCCCTAAACAAAAGAAGGTGGATCACCTCCTAAGGGACATGTGGTGGGTGACTCTTGTCTGTGTGAGGTCACCTATACCTTGTCATTCACAATGAGTTCATTTTATTTTCATTATTTATTTTTTGTTTATATATATATATATATATATATATATATATATATATATATATATATATATATATATATATATATATATATATATATATATTGAATATGATAGAAGTAGCATGTCAGGACAAGGTCACTACCTAATCAGGACCTCGGTCAGGATGGCACCCAGTTGCCTTCATATTGGAGCAATAAGAGCAAGAGAAGAGACGAGCATAGAGGAAATTTCATCTATAATTAGTCCGTAAAAAGTAGAGAAACCTTCAAAAGACATAGCCAGAATTGTTGGTGTGGGTGAAAGAACTGTGCAGTAATAGACAAAACAATTTTGTTTTGGCAGAAAGGTGCTATGGAGGCATTGCTTTACTGTCCTCACTGACATCTCACCCAGTAATCAAGGATTTTGTTCCTTTACTAAATGTGCAGTCAGAAGTCAATTTGCATCCACTTTCCATTTTATCATATTCATTATGGAGAGAAGAGGTTTCTAGGCTTGATGCAGTGGTGTTGCCACCTCTCCACCATCAAAAAATTATTTGTTTCATTACTGTACAGTTCTCTCACTCACAACTGTTCTGGTTATATCTTTAGTAAGCTTCTATGCTATGTACAGGCTTGTGAAGCTTCCTCTTTGCTCAAGCCATATTGGCACTAGGCCACAAAATACAAAGGCAACTATAGTCCGTTCATCCAAAGAATCCAGGCCGAAACTGCTAGTTCGGTTGGCAGCCCTGCCCATCCCGCCACTAAACCTTCCCGACACTTAAATTTTCTTCAAGTACATATATTTTTCTTCACTTAACTCAATAGATATAGAAATTTATAGCTTGAAGAAAAATAAATGTACTTGTAGAAAATTTAAGTGTCGGGAAGGTTTAGTGGTGGCAGGGGTGGGCTGGGCTGCCAACCGAACTAGCAGTTTCGGCCTGGATTCTTTGGATGAACGGACTATAGGTGCAGAGAAAAAGAGACATAGAGGTGGAAAAGCTCACAAATCCTTCCACTAGCTTGGCTAGAAAGTAACTGTAGGATTATTATTATTTTTTTTTTTATATGCTTCTTACATGCCAGATGAACAATATGCACCTTAGCTCAGGTTGGTCAGTGTTAGAAAGGGTTGAAATGATTTGCACCACTGCATTAATCAGTAACCTGTTTGCGACTAATGCAATGGCAGGTACTGTAATCTAGCAGGTACTGTAATCTAAAGGTACATTTACGGAAGTGGCAGGAATACCTGGCAGTTGTTGTGAAGCTGGTGAGTTGCTGTATATTGAAAAAAATGGCTTTTCATAATTACCATATTGCTGTTATACCAATATTTTCTTTACTGACACTTATAAAATGTTATCTATATTTTCTAGACTGATGCACACAAAACTTTAATGTCATTTACTCACTGTTTCCTGTAAAGATTTGACAATTATAAATTTCTCACAAAATAAAGCAAAACACAGTCATATAGAGTATTTATTACTTGGAATTACTATTAAATCCTGAAGTATGTTTAACTCATTGATCCCAAATCAGTCAGACCAATTTGAGGGGAAAGGCCAGTCCAAGTTACCAAGAGAAACTTTTTTTTCACATTTTTCTTGCTTTTTATCAGTAACAGTTGATAGACTATAGACCATTGGTCTTTATAATGTATTAGGTGAATAGATAATAGGTACTACATATATGGTGCTCTCTCTCTCTCTCTCTCTCTCTCTCTCTCTCTCTCTCTCTCTCTCTCTCTCTCTCTCTCTCTCTCTCTCTCTCACACACACACACACACACACACACACACACACACACACACACACACACACACACACACACATGATGACTATAGGTGTGGAAACAAGGACAGCACAAGCATAGCTCTTTACCTGTAAAACACAACTATGTAAACACACACACACACACACACACACACACACACACACACACACCGCATAGTGTAGTGGTTAGCACGCTCGACTCACAATCGAGAGGGCCGGGTTCGAGTCCCGGTAAGCAGCGAGGCAAATGGGCAAGCCTCTTAATGTGTGGCCCGTTCACTTAGTAGTAAATAGGTACGGGATGTAACTCGAGGGGTTGTGGCCTCGCTTTCCCGGTGTGTTGTGTGTTGATGTGGTCTCAGTCTTACCCAAAGATCGGTCTATGAGCTCTGAGCTCGCTCCGTAATGGGGAAGACCAGCAGGCAACCGAGGTGAATTACACACACACACACACACACACACACACACACACACACACACACACACACACACACACACACACACACACACACACACACACACACACACACACACACACACACACACACACACACACACACACACACACACACACACACACACACACACACACACACACACACACACACACACACACACACACACACACACACACACACACACACACACACACACACAAGCCATGTCATGGAAATGGGAAAGAGTGAAAGACGACCCGTGGGAATCTATAAGATGGGAGATGGAGTAGAACTAGAGAAAGTAAAAAAGGAAAAGGACTTAGGAGTGACGATGGAAGAAAGCAATCAACCAGTAAGCCATATTGATAGAATTTTTAGAGAAACATATAATTTGCTAAGGAATATTGGAGTAGCATTTCACCACATGGACAAAGAAATGATGAAGAAATTGATAAGTACTTTAATAAGACCCAGATTTGAATATGCAGGAGTAGTGTGGACCCCTTATAAAAAGAAACACATAAGGAAATTGGAGAGACTACAGAAAATGGCTACAAGAATGGTTCCAGAATTTGAAGGGATGACATATGAGGAGAGACTAAAGGCTATGGATCTACCAACCCTGGAACAAAGAAGGGAGAGAGGAGACCTGATACAAGTTTTTAAATTGATCAATGGAATGGACCAAGTGGATAATGAGAAACTGATCCTGAGAGAAGAATATGACATTCGAAGCACAAGATCGCATAGTAAAAAGCTGAAAAAAGGAAGATGTCTGAGAAGATGTTAAAAAATATAGTTTCCCGCAAAGATGTATTGAGACGCGGAACAGTTTAAATTCGATTCCCCGGCCGGGTGGAGATATTTGGATGTGTCTCCTTTCACGTGTAGCCCGTTCACCTAGCAGTGAGTAGGTACGGGATGTAAATCGAGGAGTTGTGACCTTGTTGTCCCGGTGTGTGGTGTGTGCCTGGTCTCAGACCTATCCCAAGATCGGAAATAATGAGCTCTGAGCTCGTTCCGTAGGGTAACGTCTGGCTGTCTCGTCAGAGACTGCAGCAGATCAAACAGTGAATTACACACACACACACACACACACACACACACACACACACACACACACACACACACACACACACACACACACACGCCCGGTAGCTCAGTGGTTAGAGCGCTGGCTTCACAAGCCAGAGGACCAGGGTTCCATTCCCTGGCCGGGTGGAGATATTTGGGTGTGTCTCCTTTCACGTGTAGCCCCTGTTCACCTAGCAGTGAGTAGGTACGGGATGTAAATCAAGGAGGTGAAACAAACAAACAGTGAAACACACACACGGCCCGGTAGCTCAGTGGTTAGAGCGCTGGCTTCACAAGCCAGATGACCGGGGTTCGATTCCCCGGCCGGGTGGAGATATTTGGGTGTGTCTCCTTTCACATGTAGCCCCTGTTCACCTAGCAGTGAGTAGGTACAGGATGTAAATCAAGGAGTTGTGACCTTGTTGTCCCGGTGTGTGGTGTGTGGCTGGTCTCAGGCCTATCTGAAGATCAGAAACAAAGAGCTTTGAGCTCGTTCTGGAACAGTTTAAACGAAGAAGTAGTGTCTGCAACGAGTGTGCATACTTTTAAAGTAAGATTGGATAAGTGTAGATATGGAGACGGGGCCACACGAGCGTAATGCCCAGGCCCTGTAAAACTACAACTAGGTAAACACACACACACACACACACACACACACACACACACACACACACACACACACACACACACACACACACACACACAGACAGACAGACACACACACACACACACACACACACACACACACACACACACACACACACACACACACACACACACACACACACACACACACGCACGCACGCACGCACCATCGAGAGAGCCCGAGTTTGATTCCCGGGACAGGTCAGAGGTCATTTGGGCAAGACTTCTATTCAAGTGTGTGGCCCCTGTTCACCTAGCAGTAATTAGGTAACTGGTGTAAGACGGAACTTGTGACCCGCTGCTGGATAGGAGAAACAAACTCCGAACAAAAACACTGGAGTAGTAGTGTGGGAGGTGCAACCTGTCTGGTATATCTTGTAAGAATTGGTCAAGTTTTGCTTTGAATTGGTCTCGGGTGACATTAGTGAGAGCTCTTAAGTATTGTGATAGTAAGTTAGAGTGTTGGATCCTTTATGGAAAAGGAATTGCTCCTCAGCGTCTACACTCTGGTAAGGGTATGACGATGAACTCTGCTTATGTTACAGTGTCTGCCTAGTCATTGGTTGTCATAGAAGCATAGGTCCATGTCATTGGTACATACGCCCTGCCTATTACTTAAACAATCTGGTATTACTTTCTACATCGTACCAAAGAGTAGAGTTTTTGGCTATTGATTCACTCCTAATAGTTTAGATGTCTTACACAGTTAATGTGTAAGAATCTGGTATTACTCTCTACGTCGTACCAAAGAGTAGAGTTTGTGGCTATTGATTCACTCCTAATAGTTTAGATGTCTTACAGTTAATGTGTGGTAGGTAAATGACCTTTGTACCAATTCAAGTGCTTGGATCTCCAAGGGGACCACAGCTGGCAGCAATATTCCAACGAGGGAACAAGCAGCAATTTGTACAAGGTCAACGTCAATATGGGGGATCCTGTTTTAAAGCTGCAAAGTATTTAACCCATTTGGCCATGCACTTTTTTAACTGTACATATTAGCAATGGATAGCAGAGGCAGTCCATAAGGTCATTTACCTACCACATATTAAGTGTAAGACATCTAAATTATTGGGTGGGAATCAGTACCCTCAAACTTTACTCTCTGAAGCAATGTAGGGAGTGATACCTGATTCTTTATGTCTGAAAGATAATGCAGGGCCTGTTTACCAATGACATAGACCCATGTTTTGACGACCACCAACGACTAAGCCAACTCTGTAACTTAGTGGAGTTCACCCTTGCACACTTACCAGAGTGCAGACACTGAGGAGCAATTCATTTTCCATACAGGGTCCAACACTAACTTGCTACACAATACTTAAGAGCTCTCACTAATGTCACTCGAAACTAATTCAAAGCAAACCTTGACCAATTCACCTTAACCAATTCTTACAAGATATACCAGACAAGTCACACCTCCCACACTACTACTCCAATACCCCAACCAGACAAGTCACACCTCCCACACTACTACTCCAATACCCCAACCAACTCAATACCAGGCTGGTTGGCTTTTTGACGGGCTATCAGTGACTTCACATACCCTGAGAAAGCGACCCTGAAGCAGATACCACATCCAATGCCGCTGACTGCTTACGACTCTTTCACAAGATTCACAACACACACACAATTTATATCCTATATTGTGAAAACTAAATTTATTATTTTTACTATCTTTTTAGATGTATCACACAAGTAGTTTAACAAAATGTGATACACTATATCCATACCCTCATCTTACCCAAGCTGCCAAATTAGACTGGTTTTAATATAGTAATCGAAGACCCCACAAATTTTTTATTTTTATCCCTGTCAATGAAACTTGCATCAAAATGACATATATGTTTACATTCTTTGTTTATAACTCATCTTGAAGTTAAAGACAATTGATACATTTGGACTCCAATAGCTTGTGTGAAGTGTCTCAATAAGGCTACTGTTTTGCAGTAAATGTTAACTTTATTTCTTCTTGTCTTATTCTTCAATAGTTGGTATTGTACTGGCTGTAATTTATATATGTTAACTTTATTTCTTGTCTTATTCTTCAATAATTGGTATTGTACTGCCTGTAATTTATATACAACTCATTATAAATCATGTATATTTAATTAATTTCTGTGAAATCATGGGGATCAGATAGGAGATAGGGCCTTCTCAAGGCTAGGGGCAGGTTTCATCTTTAAAAGTATTATAATTGACAGTCCTGATGTACTGCAAACTTCATATTTAATTTTTCTGGGCTCACTTTGCAATTCAATTTCAACAATAAAACTAAAATGTTTTTAATGTATTGACCAGTGATGACTTCCTCTGCTCATGTGAGATTAAATTTTTATCAGTTTTAGAATGTGTTTTGCACACTTAGTATTTTTATAATGGCAGTTTTGAAGAAGCTATGTATCTTTACATACAACAGTATCATACCACTAGGACTACAACCATATATCTATACCAAGATGATTAACAACTAGTGAACTGTCATGATTGTAACTTTTTTTTTTTTTTTTCTTTTCCTGCTCTAATCAGTGGCAGAAGGAAACATCAAGAAATTACCAGTGGAAACCAACATGTTATCACAAGAGTTACATGAGTACCACAATAAACACTAACCTCACTGAAACTGAAGTGAGAGACAGGGCTTGTCCATACGTCTAAGGGTGCAACATGTAAGAAAGCTGGGAAGAATTATCTTCTTACATTCCAGCTCAATGCTGGGATGAACTTGGTGGTGGGATAAGTACATAGTGGACCTGTTGTTTACAAAACTTGGATTTTGTTTTTAAATATTCAGAAAATAACTTTAATTGCTCCATAAACATTGCTCTTGTAGTTTGTAAGGTCATGGATCTTGTAAACAGCTAATTAGCAACTTTTCACAATATGTTATATGATCTAATACTTAAAAGCAATACTATGTGACATTCACTGTATCAGCAATGGAAATACTTATGATAATCTTATTACATATTGCAGTTGTGTAATATGTAATGTGCCATATGTGACGTTCCATAGAATAGCCACATCTCTTATGAGGATTATCCTCCCATAATCCCATAATTAATCTATTAATATTGTTAACTTCAGATCCTCTGTACTGTCAGACTTCTCTCCCTTCCACACCATTATCTCTTGAGGACACACTAATTTGGTATAAGTACATCTGATTGCATACACTGCAGGGGCACTGATGCAGGAGCCTCTTGTGACTTGCATGAGGTACTGGTGTGTCCAAGTATGGTAGTTTGATAAATACAATACACAGCACCAGATTTCAGATGCATAACCCAACCTTGAGAAGGTGTATAATCCCCTGAACACTGCACAGGATGAAAAAGAAACATTATGCTTTAAAGAAAGGGATTAAAATGCTACAGAAAAGCCTCTATAAATGTTGTTAAAATGGAAGTGTTATGCCTGGTGCTGCAGACTTTTCTAATTTTATTTTTTGAAGTATTAATAATTTGAAATTAGGCATCATATTTTACAAGTTTTCCCAGTCTTCCTGATAAAACACTAATGAATCACAATAGCTTGGATTTAGTGCTAAGTTTCTCATCATACAAAACTTTGATTTAATTGTTCATTTATACCAAATTTTTAAATTTTATAGTAGCTGACATCTGCATCTTGTGACCCTTAAAATTAGCAACCAAAAAAAAGCTTAATGGAATAGGACATGAAGGGAGAAGAGGCAGGCATTTGTATTACATGATGCCATGTCTATTTTTACAGCCATGAAATAATGATTGAATTATATTCTAATCTTCAAAGAAGCTCTGTGGTTGTATTATTCATATCAGTTATTTGAATTTGTACATCTACATTGTTGATCAAAAATGTACATCTACATTGTTGATCAAAAATAAAGATCTTTATCTTTTTTTATGATCTCAAAATACCATCTAAAACTGTGACCCTAAGTTTGCAACTAATATCATGTGGTAAAATTGTATATAGTTAAACACAAATATTTATAAAAGCTAAAAAAATAAATTATATGAGAAATATTATATAATACTATGGAACTCCCAGAGAAGAAACAAGATCTTATAAATAGCATAATATTGCAGCATAAAATTATCAACATATTTGTACAGATTACACCTGCATATGAAATACTGCAGAAATGTAATGAAGAAAGAGCAGAAGGATCCCACAACCATTAGAAATTTGCTTGTGTCCACAGGACAGGAATACACTCAGGTCTCTAAGTCTGAAAAAGAAGAGAGTCATTGAACAATGTGGAAGGAAAACTAGAAATAAAAGTAAACAGATAGGAAAGACACTGGAAGCAAGAAAATGTGCAAAAAAGGCATCCCACATCAAGTGCACAAGTTCTCTAAATTTAAGAAATAAATCTCTGTAAATCAAATGTAATTAATATGCAAGATAATTTAAGAAAGCAAAGTAAAAGTTAAAGATTTAATCATCTACTCACAAGAGGACCATAAATTGACAGATGTGGACTTGTACATCTATGAGTATGTCTGAGGCCTCTAAAGTATATACAGTTGACTATCACAAATCTGTCAACCTCTGGACTCGAGGGTTGCTGGATTTTTTTAAATTCCAGAATATTTATGTATATAAATATGTATGGTATATATATTTTACAGAAATGGATTATCTGTACAGAAGATTACACACCATCAACCCAACACATCCAGGTTGTGTGAGGCAAGATCTATTTGAGTTTGGGAAAACTGGTCATACTGCTCCTGGCAGTTATTTATAATATTTTATTGCATCAAATTACATAATTTACTCATTACTGATATTTTTTTGTTAAATTGGTAATAAAAACAGCTGGGAATCTTGTTCTGTTTCTAGTATACAGGTGGTAGTACTCTGGTATTTTAAGGACCATTTGTAATCCAGAATTTTCAATGGTCCTGCAAGCCTCGAGTTCGAAAGTTTCTTGGTTTGCCTCCAGAAAAGAATGGCACACCAAACCAACAAATTTAAAAAGTGCTTCAACAGCAATGCTGGAAAACTGTTGTTCCCAGAATATCAATAACCAAATTTTTGATAGTCAATTGTAATTAGTTCTGGCAATTAAATCAGATTAAATATAATTTCATGGATACTGAAATGTGATAAAAGAATATCTGTTAAAAATCAACAGCCATTGTAGGTAAAGTTAATTTAGAAGCCACATCCCCCTTGCCACATGCATTATCCATTTGTATGTTTTTAGGAAATGTACCATGTAAGTACATGTACTCCATTACAAAGTCCAAATATTTTATACAGAAATCATGATTGGTAGAGCAGAGCAACAAAATGGATGAAGAGTGAGTTAAGGGAAGTCTTATACATACTAAAAGTATTTATTACAGGATGGTAGGAACACCAAGCAACCTTACAATTACCCAACTGCAATTACAAAAAGCAAGTTAAGAGAAATAAATATACAGGAGGCATGCATACAAGCAGAGTATATAAATCAAATGAAAAGAAAGGAAACTATTTACATTATATACACCTATACCCTATTTTGGTTAAATACTTAGGAGTTCCAGTTATGCCACTTCCTCCATATCAAACTACTGACCATTTCTATGATGAGCATTTCCAATACCAAGTGATATTTTTTTATAGTTTGTATTTGTTAAAATAATGACTATCACATGACATACATACTAATTAGTGAGCATAATAGTAAATTGGGGAGGGGGGGTATCACGACACCTAGGGTCAATACCAGTAGAGCAGTCTGCCTTGAGGACATTTATGGTCCCTCCCCAGAAGGGGGACTTTGAGGCTAGTTACCACATCAAATTTTACATTTTTAGATTATACAAACTGAAAATGGAGTGCATGAATCAACTGCATAGTACAAGCAGCTTTGGCCATTCTTCATGTAATATTACTCCTGCTTTAAGTAAAAAAAATTTTCCCTTTGTTGCACATTCCTATTAGATTTTGCATGACCTAACCAGTAAACTGCTAGCCACAGCTCAGACTTGAGAGTGTACTACTGCAAGTCACAGCTCAGGCTGTAGGAACTTCAAGTTTGCATGCTTGCATTAACAAATATGCATCAGTGTTGTGTATTGAGATGCCTATTGATGAATTTCAGCTCGGTAGACATCACTTAACTCATAAACTGTACTATACATCATATGAACAGCAAGTACTTACATCATATGATGTAAAGGCTATTCTTAAATGTCTGAAACAATGTTTGCTAAGACAAGGTGAATCCATGCCCTCTACCTTATTACATGTAAGTCCTTCAATAAAATAGAAGGAACTTTTACTTATCACTAGGCTATGTGGAAATAATGCAGTCTACTGTACAAACAAAAATGGATGATTCTGAAATAGAAATAACTCTCCTAGTATTTCTTACCCTTTATCTAGACATCCTCCTCTCACCTTAACAACTACCTGTCCATATGCTCACTCACCACCATAACAACTATCTACCAGCTACCTGAAACATCAAAACTTTATTAACTACACCACCATGCCTAAAGTAATGTATATACTGAACTAATATTTGGTTTTTCTATATTTTTCCATGAAATCTTTCATTTCATTACAGTAAAAATCATTTCTGAGAATCTTTTTTTGTTAATTGTGCACCACAGCTATGACCACTATAACCCTAATATGGACTTTACATGTTAAAGGCATCTGTCACTGGATTATCAAAAACAATTTATTAACAGTTTTGTCAAGGTTCATAACCCTGAATTTTTATTTCATTATAATTTCATATTATGATATTCGAGTATGAATGAGCCCTGGAAGAAGTTAAGTAGTATAATACATTAGTTAGTGACACAATTGCATTCAATCAACCATTAATAGGGCTGTGACAATCTCAATTATTCCACGATCATCTCTCTCTATTCTTAAGAGAAACTTCAAAGTTCTTTACATTTTGTTTGTTATATACACTAGTGTTTATATAATGTAAAACTAGGTAAAAGAATAAATAAACAAAATAATTTTACAAAATAAAAAATGACAATTTCAAGGAATTCTTTAAATGCCATACAAACAAAAGATCAGAATCTGCTAGCATGATCCTAAATTCATGCTTTGTGGAAAAATTATGGCAACAGATTACTTAATGCATTCCATGATACTAAGGAGCATTTATATTCCACTGGATGTGTGCCAGATTTATGGTGCTTACCGCACTATCGCAGTCTTCACAGAACCATGAATATCCACGGCGCTTGGGGGATTTCTTGAGAGGAGGCTCCAAGCAATTAAAGTGATAGGCCTTGTTGCATTCATCACACCTGAAAGAAAGCATACCTTAACTAAATCCTAATACTGGCAACATACATACAGTACATGGGTACTTCACATCTGACCCTATTAGTGATGATATGCATTATGTTGATTTCTGCTATAATGATTCAATAATTAATGCTATTGAGATGATGATAACTGATAGACATTAAAACAATACTACGAGACATGTTAATTTTCTCCATTATGTTTACTTTTATACAGTGTGGCATGTGAGAAAAGTCACTTATTTACAAAATAGAAAGATCAAGTCATTCTGCGTTAGAAATATTCTATTCTATATTTTAACATGATAGTTTGGAAGTTACAAGACATTTAATATAAATGTTTAACAATAATATATATATATATATATATATATATATATATATATATATATATATATATATATATACAGTAATCGCCCACGTATCCGGATCACCACTATCGGAGCTACCCCGAAGTGTATTAAAATCTACCGCGCGAGCGATCCCTCGATCCCGCTAGGCGGCAGCACTTACTCCCATGCCCTCCTGCTCTCACTTGCCTATCCGGATATTTCGCGTATCCACCAGGGCCTTGGCTGCTAATATACATATATATGCTTAACGAACGTTCGTCTAATGAATTTCCGGTTTAACGTACTATATAAAGTTAGACCAAAAAGTCCACATAACGTATAACCACATCCATTTTAGCGAATTTGGGTTTGAATTTGCCGGGTGAGGGACCGAATGCGGCAGCTTCGCTATGATTGTCTAGCTCCCCGCCTGTCCCTGGTGCTCCTGCAGCTGGATCCAAGATTCTTTAACAACTTCAGAGCAACCTCCTGCCGTGAAATAGCTTCCATGAACGCTTGGAAGGACAGTGACGAGGTTGCTCTGAGGTTGCTGGGAACACCACCTTGGTGGTGTTACTGTCTTATATATGCATATATGTTCACAAAACAACATTTCTATTAGCTTTTTACAAACCTTGTCCCCAAGAAAGGATTGTTTTGTAATGCATAAAGTGAAATCTTACATGGAATACCAAAAAATAAAGCAGAGATGATGAGATCGGCCACAGACGGCAGAGACTCCAGCGACTTGGCCGCTTCTTCTTCTTGTGACCTTTTTAGCTTGGCATGTTGTCTTTCATTCCTCTATTGCCTGCTATAATGGATATTATATCATAGTATTCATATACGCTCATGCCATGAGGATAACCTCGACTCTGTGGCACTGAGTGATAGTGAATTACTAATGAAATACCACGGTATTTCATTAGTAATTCACTATCACTCAGTGCCACAGAGTCCAGGTTATCCTCATGGCATGAGTGTATATGAATACTATGATATGATATCCATTATAGCAGGCAATAGAGGAGTGAAAATAAATTTAATATCATGGTGAAAAACAACACGCCAAGCTAAAAAGGTCACAAGAAGAAGAAGCAGCCAAATCGCCAGAGTCTCCGCCGTCTGTGGCCGATCTCATCATCTCTGCTTTATTTTTTGGTATTTCATGTAAGATTTCACTTTATGCATTACAAAACAATCCTTTCTTGGGGGAAAGGCTTTTAAAAAGTTAATAGACATTTTTTTTTTTTTTTTTTTTCTTTAACCCATGTGGTATGTTGGGGACCAGCCCAGAACCCATCCCCCCTATTTCCATTATTTCCTATGGGAAAATTACATCCGCTTAACGAATTTCCGCTCTACAAACAGCTTTGACACCCCCTATCCTGTTCGTTGAGCAGAGTATTACTGTATATCAACATTTTGTGAAAAAGGTTAAATGCTTAGTGAGGCATGTTAGATTGGGTAACAAGCTGAAAAAGTTTGGGAATCACTGCTCTAGAGTGAATAAAAAGTATTACCCTCAACACCCATTGCAAATTCCTGGCACATTCAGTCACTCACATTAAGCGTCCTGTAACATCTGTACCATGGTGTTAAAGAGTTTAATATTGGGAAATTTTCCAACTTAGAATGAATTGACCTTCAATGTACAGTAAAAGTCCTTAAATCAGGAACCTTATAATCCGGAAAATTTGAAAGGCTGAGTTAAATATGTAAAAAGTACAGTAAAAGTCCTTAAATCCGGAACCTTATAATCCGGAAAATTTGAAAGGCTGAGTTAAATATGTAAAAAGTAAGAAATAATAGTAATAAATATATAATAATAATAGCTGAAACCGAACATATCATCACCAACATTGAGTTTAACACAAACTCGTAAGAGAATAATATTTGGAGGTATTATAAGTGGTGTTTTATGTTTCTGTAGGTGATGTGCATGCGTGTGTGTGTGTGTGTGTGTGCGGAGTCCTGTTATCTGCGTGGGTGGTCCAGCTGGTGTACATTCGACGCCAGTGACGTGACTGGCTGGTGTATGATGTTGGAGGCCTTCCTTTCTTTTTGTTTCCCTTTATCAGACATCAGTAAATGTTTTATGTTATGAAATGTGTTTTGTATTATACTTGAAATTATATTATAAAGTGTGACATAAGTATTGTGGACTGTATACATATTATGTGGGGTACAGTACAGTACAATCACTCAAACTTCTCAGTAAATGTGGATGGTGGAATAGCCTACATAAAATAGTGAAATCACCTACACAAATACAAGTTGACAAGTAGGAAAAGACCAATCATCACATATGGGCTGCCATAATGGCTGGAAAGGCCCATGCCACTCCCCCCATAGTCTGGCAAATCTTCAAGAAAAAAAAAAGCCTACGTAAATCTTGTGTGGTGTGATGAGGAAGTACACAGTGGACTGGTGGTAGTAGCAATCCCTGTAAGATGTTATGACAGTACTACAAAGAGATATAGCAAGTTGGGGTTAGTTTAGTGGGGTTTACATAGTACCTTCAAGATTTTAATCTTACTTTCAGCCTTACTATCTTACAATCCAGAAAATCCTAGAATCCGGAATGCCTGAACCCCCTTGACTTCCGGATTTCAGGACTTTTACTGTATGTGTATATGTGGCTTTTATCACAGAACATTCTATATTTTCCATATTTTCTTATTAAATGTCTAATATAGAGGAATATACTATCAATGAAAATACAGTTATTGCTGTAACTTGATAAAATAAGAAACAGTGCTTGTAAACTTACGAGACTGTATTGGTGACTCCCCCAGTCTCACCACATACATCACATTTGCTGAATTGTTGAGGGTCACTGGGATCTGATCTCCTGCGATTACTGGAGCCTCCACTTGTGCTGAATGTGTTGGCATGACTCTGAAAGAAATAAACCCAGAAAGATGTATGTAAGAATCAAACCTAAAGGATTATGTGATAAAGTGTAAGTGAGATATAGACAAAGACTACGAGATTTAGGAAATAGGTAATGATGAAAAATTTTAATTGTTTGTAGAATGAATGAAGTATATGGAAAGGATAATAAAAATGTAAATGTAAAGGTTTATATTAAAGGTAAGATAATAAGAACATGTGAGCAATGTCATAAAAAATGGGAAGAACTCAAAGAACAGGGATAAGATATCAAAATGGAATGGATGCTGTCAATGTTAAAGGAAATACGAGTATAATGCAGGGCTTGACTGGAATACAGTCAGTCACTATTAACATGGGATGAGGTTCTGCTAATGGCCCAAATTAGGTGCAATTCACATTATTATAATGAAAGTAAAGACAGTAAAATGAAAGTACTTCCAGATTAATCTTAAAATTCAAAGGTTTTTCTATCCATAAAGTTGAAGACAGTAAGAAAAACATCCACAGATGATAAATGCCCACTATTGGTATCACTGTGGATGGCAACAGCATAAGCTGAATGACATCACTCTCCTTGTGCAAAACAATGGCAGCGACAGCTGCAGCATCCTACCCCTCGCCCTGGCTTATCACTAAACTAGCATCCCTCTAAGTAGTAGTGACAGTGGCAGCTGCTACACCTCCCCCCCATCTCCCTATTTGGTCACTAAATCTGCATCACTGTTGATGGTAGCAGTAGTAACAGGTGCTGCATTGCACTCCAGTTGTTAAACTAGCATCACTAAATAGCATGAGAGTGAAGGCGACTACATCCTGCCCCTCTTCCCAATCACTTGCTAAATTAGCATAACTATTGGTGGAAGGGGGTGTTGTAGCATGCTTGCTCCCTAGTGTTAGTGTTGGCCTACCCTTCCTTATGAACTCTGTGGCTTCTTGTGGTTCATCCCTGCATTAAGGTTTTAAATCTCAAGCATTACAGTATAACTCAGAAGCGAGCTGGGCCTTGTGTTAGACATGATTCACATTAAAATGCTGTGTATCATTAGCAGCATGACTGTACTTGAGAGAACATATTTAACATGATGCTTAGTAACCAGCATACCATTCATGACATATGATGAGCATTGTCTGCAATGGACAAACAGGAAAATCTCACCGTAGAGGCCTGACTTGAGGTGGTGGTTGAGTAGTGGGTGCTAGTGGCAGTACTACTGCTGGTGTTGGTGGAGGAGGGAGTAGAGGATGGTGGAGCCATTGGCTGAGTCAAGGTGTAGCCTGGAGGGAGAGGTGGATAACCAGCAGGAGGGGTCCTGGTTTGGTAATTAGAATGGGTAACCATGGTGGAACTTGAGGTTGAAGTAGTGCTGGAGGTAGCAACAGCAGTGGTACTGGAAGTACTAGTAGTGGATGAGACAATAGAGGATGAAGTGGTAACTGCAGCAGTTGTGGTGGTAGTGTTGGATGAGGAGACTGAACCAATTGAGGTCTGGCTTGTAGTTGGGGCTGGAGGTACTGCACATGCTCCTAGGCCCATCTCATCCATGGGTCGTGGTGGTAGTGGTTTGATCTGTTCGAGTATTTATTGAATTAATGAAAATTCTAATATTTATATAATTATTGCAATCATTCAAATTTGAAAACCTTACAACAGAAATTAATAATTTCCTAATTTGGAATGATACTGAGGAAGAGAGAACAGAACACCTTAAGATTAAAAATACACAATGTTGAATACATTCTTATCTAATTTTCTTAAGTTCCTATAGCCTACTGTAAACTTTATCAGGAAAAGATCTCAGCAACTACTTACTTAGCATAAACATTTCCATATGTTATTCATTAGAAATAACATGAGACAAGACCATAAGAAAAAATAAATAAATAAAATTATATATATATATATATATATATATATATATATATATATATATATATATATATATATATATATATATATATATATAATACTCCGCTTAACGAACGTTCATCTAACGAATTTCCGGTTAAACGTACTATATAAAGTTAGACCAAAAAGTCCGCATGACATACAACCACATCCATTTTAGCGAATTTTCTGGGCTTGAGTTTGTCAAGTGAGGGACCGAACGCGGCAGCTTCACTGTGATTGTCTGGCTCACCACCTCTGTCTCTAGCTCTCCTGGAGCTGGATCCAAGATTCTTTAACAATGTCAGAGCAACCTCCTGCCGCAAAATGGCTTCCATGAACGCTTGGAGGGACAGTGACAAGGTTGCTATCTGGTTGCTCTGAAGTTGCTGGGAACACCACCTCTGGAGGTGGTGTTACAGTCTAATATATACATTTATATTCACAAAACAACATTTCTATTAGCTTTTTACAAACCTTTCCCCCAAGAAAGGATTGTTTTGTAATGCATAAAGTGTTCTTTTTTTCTTTTTCCTTTGTGAGTATGAGGAAAAAGTGATGTATGATGTGAATGTTGGAGTGTGTTCGATCATTTTTCTCTCCTTGATTTTTTTTTTTTTTTATACCATGTGGGCTTTTCACGGGAATTTATAGGCTAAAGGGGATACTTTTTAGGGTACCTCCTATCTTAAAGCCCACCCGCTAGGAAACCGTTGCCCTGAGTGAGGAAGCCCAACCTACACTCAGACCGTGGACAGGATTTGAACACGTGCGCTTGGAGACCTCTAGGATCCCAAAGCACGCATGGTTCCACTGTACCACGGCAGCCCCTTTTAGCCTGCGTGTTGTCTTTCACCACGATATTAAAATTATGTTTCCACTCCTCTAATGCCTGCTATAATGGATATCATATCTTAGTATTCATATATGCTCATGCCATGAGGATAACCTCGACTCCGTGGCACTGAGTGATAGTAAATTACTAATGAAATACCGTGGTATTTCAGGCAGAACTTCCAGGGAGCAACTGACCAAGATGAGCAGCTCTGTTGTTTATGAGAGGACAAAGCTATCTGAAAAGTTTCTCATAGAGATAATTAAAGGCCAAAAATAGCAACGAAGAAATAGCAACGGCTTGCTGGGAGTGAAGAGGCTGTCATGTTTATTTACAATTGAAAAACGCGACAAAGGTAGAAGCGAGCTTGTGTGTGACGACCAGCATCGACAAAAGTTGACAGAAAAGTGCAAGTGTGATGCTGCCTTAGCGACTACACAGGGTAGCATCTGTTTCCACTTCTGCCTGGCGGGTCTGCAGTAAATTTGGGGTGGCGGCGGATTTTGACCGGGTGGGTGGCGTGCGAGATATGAATGTTGAATTGGCAAGTCAGTCGATCAAACCTTGAGGATTGGGTATTAATTAACTGAGTTTGAATTGGCAATAATTTGAACTGCGAACGGTCGAATCACGAGGATCCCCTGTATATATATATATATATATATATATATATATATATATATATATATATATATATATATATATATATATATATATATATATATATATATACCTTTAACTTCCAGGAATGACAAATCATTCATTCAGTTATGATACATTTCAAGAGAATTTCAAATGATGGTTTCTTTTTTAAACTGATAGTATCTTTTAAAGAAAACTGGAACACAAAATTACAAATGGAAATGGTAAAATTTGTCATGAGTTTTACTTTATCTATGTTATACATAGGATTAACAATCCATTCATATTACTTTAGCGACAAGCAAGACATCATACAAACCTTTATTCTGAATGGTGTGAGGATTTCTGATGCCATTTCTCCCATGCCATGTTTATCCCGATGATGATGTTTCTTTCTTTTCTTAACTCCATCTAGTTCTTTGTCCTTGTCTTTTTTCTTTTTTTTGCTTCCATCTCTGTGCCTTTTTTCTTTCCTTGGGGAGGACGGGTCATCCTCTGCACTATGGAAGGATTCAGAGGTGGGAGAATGCAGTGAAGTAACTGATGGCAGTGATTCCACACTGGTGTCCAACTGAATACTGGAGGCTCCTCTTCGCCGTGAGTTGGCCTCAGTATTTTCAGCAAGTGATGTCTGGAGACCACCTGAACTTTGATTAGTTTCTGACTCTGCTGATGTTGGAATAGCCTGCTGAGTTTCTGCAGGTCCCTCAGCATTGGATTCAGTTTGATGTCTCCGGCTACGCGTTGGGGAAGAGATCTGTGGGCGAGACTGTGCCTCGCCAGCTTCTAAAGGTTGCCTTCGTTGCCGTGATGGAGAGCTGGTGGCCTGAGTTGGTATAGGTGGCTGGGTTGAGTCTCCCTGTCCTCGACGGTTCTTGCAAGGTGAAGAGATCTCTGAGTTTTGTGTTACTGCTGCTATGGATTTCTCAGGTAAGGATGTGGTGGTTATTGTGGGTGCTGCAGTGGACATAGTACAATGCACTGATACTACAGGAGATGGTGGTTCAGGATGGACTTTTCTACCTCGAGATGACCTGGTTTCCAGTTGGCTAGTCTGAAGGGCATCCTGGCCTGGCATGTCTTGAGGACCCTTTTTGCCCCGAGCAGTTGCAGTTGTTGGTGACATCTTATTGGCAGGAATGGGATCAGCCATTGTACTCACAGGAACTGTTTCGGATGAACTGTGTTCTATATCCCCTGGTGATTTCTTTTGTTTTTTTGTTGCTGCTTTCTTACCATCAGAACTTCTCCTCCTCTTCCCACCAATATTTGCAGCCTCTGAAGATTCTTCTGGAGGTCCAGCAACCGAGGCTACTCCAGGATGGTACAAATGTATTGGAGGCTTATCATCTGTATTTGGGGTCACACTTGTGCAAGTTACAGTTGTTGATACTGAACTCCCAATTTGGCTTTTCTCTCCACCTTCAATTCCCTGTAATAAATAGGCTGTATGTAAAGACTTTCATATCCATCATATCTGTTTAGCTTTAATTACTTCCAACATAATGAGTGTAATGAACCAAGCTCTTGACCACTTGGAAGTGTCAGCTGTTACCCATCTGGAAAAAAGTTTGAGTTCATACAGTCAATCTATGGGTATGGCTGAGACTAAACATATATCATACACTTTATCCTTTTGCTCAAGAACAGTAAATGTTTGATATCAGTGAAAATCTTTAGCAACTCTAGGGAGTTCAACACTTAACAAGAAGATATGAGGATGGTCTCCACTAAATATATATGTGTGTGTGTGTGTGTGTGTGTGTGTGTGTGTGTGTGTGTGTGTGTGTGTGTGTGTGTGTGTGTGTAAATATGTGCATTTTCAATACTTTTGTTTCAGAAGCAAGAGAAGGTGAGAACTTGGCAGGTTCTTTGATATTTCTGCGGAGTCTACGCGGTGCCGCTGTGTCCACTTCTGGAGCCTTATCAGAGTCGGAAGACTTGCAGCAGTCTGAACACTGCCTGAAAGTGAGAAATTCACTGTTACTTTGTAGAAAGTTGGTATTTCAGTTGCAAGCATTCATCTGCATTTTTTGGTTTTAATCTACTGTGTTTTTGCTTTTTATTGATGTGATTATCTTGGTGAAATGGACAAATTATTATACATTAATGTGGCAAATAAATATGGCTTACCATCCCATCTGTTTTGTTTTCTTTGGCATGCGTGTAAGGGGAGGATCCAAGCATGATAAATGATAGTAATGGCCACAGGTGTCACATTCAATCAGTAAATGCTGCTCCTTTGTTAGCTGACACACCCGACATCTATTCAGGGTTAAGCTGTTTGTTCCCATTTCTGGAAAAAAATCCTTGTATAAGTTACACCACCACTAACAATCAGTCAAACATTAATCAACACCACTATCATTAAACCATTATAGATATGACAATATCTTACTTGCACTTGGTTTTCTGATCTGTATTCAAGGCTATATTAATTCCTACCCATGTTAAAAAACAGGTATGGAAAACTAAAACAAATGCTGAATTCACATCACATGAATCCATACATATTACAATAAGGAAAGTTGCACACTACTTTTGAAAACAAATTTCTCATAATACATATTCATGATAAAAACAATATGCACTTAATTGTAGATAGCACAAAAATTTGAACATACTGTATAAAACACTATATAAAACAATTATTTCATAAAACATACACTAATATCAAGTAATTAATTTACATATAATTATGATACATGGGGCTGAAAAATTCCTTTGCCTCTGAAGCTAATACTGAAGGCCTTAAATGTCTTAAAACTCTTGACAAAGATCAATAACTAACTTGAAAATTAAAACTACAAAGCTCTATAATAGCTGTTTTAGCATTGTTTGGTGATACTTGAAACAATTCATTATTTTTATTTGTATTCCAGCTTCCTGAATAAAACCATGACTTATATCATGGCCTTAAGAAAGAGAAATTCAAGAATCAGGCCCATGTCACACTAAGATATCCAGAAACAAAGGAAAACGACAATATTGCTGACCTTGCAGCCTCTGGGACCAATACTCACCTCCAACAGGAGGGGCATGGTCTGTCATCATCTTGGCAGCTGCCTTTGTGATAATTGGTCCTCGCAAACTGCCTTTTGGGAGTGGTCTTGTTGGCAGTGGGGGGCTTGGGGGATTGTGTAATGCTGCAACTACAGGAGGTAATGGCAAAGGACGTCCTGCCAAACCCTTGAGAAGATCATGGAGCTCTAAGGCCTTATTAAGAAGTACATCATTCTCTGACTTGAAATTTTCACATTCAGATTCCATCTGATTACATCTGTTGGGATGAGTAATAAGTCATATTAATTTCTGGTAACTACATTGCTTAGATATTATCTAAGTGGTGGTGCACACATTATGGTCAAATGGAAATTCCTTAGGAGTTAAATCATCTATTAAAATGAAAGACCTTTCCCCAAAAATGAAATGAACACTGTATAAAAAAGAAAAAAATGTGTGCCATTTTATGGTAACAAATATGTGCCATTAATGGTAAAATAGCACAATAGCAAAACCAAAATGTACTGACCCATAAGGTGAGACCGATAATCCTTACGACACTGCCATATATCACTCATTACTTTAAGGAAAACAGAATAACAGTTCTTAGTTCTTCGTTAAATGAAGAACTGTTACTCTGTTCTCTTTGAAGTAATGAGTGATATATGGCAGTGTTGTTCTCTTTGAAGTAATGAGTGATATATGGCAGTGTCATAAGAATTATCGGTATCACCTTATGGGTCAGTACATTTTGGTTTTGGTATAGCATAAGTCACAAAATTGTCTCTTGAAGATGATGGTACAAGAAAACTACAGAATGAGGTGGATAATGCAATGCAATCATGAATCACAGCTAAGTCACAGAAGTGGATTTCAAAAGAAGGATTTGGGACTGAATCTACAAAATCAAGTCTACTTCAAAATAAATTTTCAAATTTCAAAATTAGTAAAATAATGAAAGGCTTGAAAATTCTCACTTAATCCTGAGCTGTGTCTCCTCTTCAATCAATTGAGAATTTTCTGTAAGTAGACGATCCAAGCGATCCTTCATTTCTGTTAATCGATTGGTCCGATCCAAGTAGTAACTTATGAATTCAACACTGCAATGAACAAAGATATTATGCATTATAACATTTACAGAATATCAATACAAAAGAGATATCTTTTTGTAAATAAATGTTTTTTTTTCAATTCTTTCTTTTAAAAACTATTTGCCAATTAAGATTTATGTAAACCATGTGGATGTTTAGGAAGTACACATTTACAGACAGACAGACAGACAGACAGACAGACACACACATACACACACACACACACACACACACACACACACACACACACACACACACACACACACACAGTTTTCCACACAGAACTATTGATGCTTGGATTGCATTAGAGAGAGGAGAGACCAAAGTGACAACAACACATAACTTTAAGATAAAGTTGGATAATTTTGGAGGATAACAGAGATGGGACAGCATGAACATAGCTACCCCTCCCATATGCTACAACTAGATAAATACAACTACATTAACAAACAAACACACACACACACACACACACACACACACACACACACACGCTGACGACACCGCATGGAGAAGACGTGCTGAACGGCTCCCAGGGAACAAGTTACAACAGGTGTTGGAGCTTGACCTAGACACATGTATAGGGGGAGCATGGGGTCATAGGGTTCTCCTGTCTCCATAATAAATAAGTTTTTGGATCACATAGACGGAAAAAATGGAGAAAGAAACTGAACTGAATGATGCGGCCATACGTATGACATCATCAAAACAAACGCCACCAAATAAAAATCAGACATTTATTGAAACACCTGTAGGACTGAGGTTGACTGAGGATAATATGGATAGACTTTTCTAAATTTAGAAACGAAAGAGGAAATATGAGGAGGTTGACAAACGTGGTAAGAGAGTTAAGGTACATGAAGGAAGTGATGTCGAGTTTAATGGACAAGCGGGACAGACTGACAACAGAAAACACAGACCTGAGATTGAGATTCGTCAAATGTGAGAAGGTCAGTCTTATCAATCAATGATTAAAGGAGGAGATGCAGGAGATAAAGAAACAAAATGATATACTAAAATCTACATGTCAAGACTACGAAAACTCCTTAAGGAGCTTACAGGAAAAAGTACAGGATGGGACAGAGGACAGGGTGGAAGGTGGATTGGGTGAAAACAAGCTGAAAGAATTATGAAATGTGTGGAAACAAGAACAAGAAGAGGAAAAACTTGAATTTTCAGAGGTAGTAAAGAGGCAAATTCAGGAAAAAAAACAAAATGCTATTATGCAAGTAATTAAGGAGAAAGAAGATCTAGTGAGAGATACAGTGGATAAGAGGAAATGTTTCATGATTATTGGGATGAAGGAAAAAAAAAATCCAAATAAATTCATGAGAGTGTGAAGAGAGAGAATTGGCCAAAACTATTATCAAACAGGTTCAGGACAGCACACAGGAGCTGGAACAGGAGGTGGAGGAAGTGATTAGGTTGTGAAGATTTAGCAAAGTGGGTAGGAGACCAGTGAAAGTGAGAATGAGATTGCAGGTGGCAGTAGAGGAAATTATGACAAGGATAGGGAAGCTGGCCAGTGATACTGAGCATAAAGATATTTAGATAAAAAGAGATATGAACCTGGAGGAGAGGGAAAAAGAGAAAGTGCTAAGAAATAAAGCTAAGGAAAAAACGAGAAAAGGATGGAGATCGAGAAAAAAGAATTTCTACTGGAGGGTTATGGATTTCAGACTAAAGAAGTGGTATCTATGGAAGATGGAAGAGATCATGGAAGAGGCAAGAAATTAAGAGTGACTTGTACTAATATAGAAGGGTTGTTATCCAGCGTGCTGGAGGTTAAGGATTATTTGAAAGAGAAAAAAACAGAGGTAATGTGCATTGCTGAAACACAACTAAGAGAGGAGATACATGTTAATTTTAAGGAGGAGGGATGTAATAGTTGGAGAAGAGACAGGAAGGGTAAAGGGGGAGGAGGAGTGCTAATAATGGTTCATGATAATATATGTGTGGAAAATGTGCAATATGGTGAGAGCAAGGTGGAAGTAATGGGAGTAACAATCAAAGCAGAAGAATTGAGAAAAAGGAAAACCATAGTTACATACGTGCCACCGAAGACAAATACAAGGGGAACTGAGGAACATAAAGATATGCAAATAGAGGTGATTAAGTGCTTTGATAATATGTGGAGAAGAGATGGAAGAATACTTTTAGTTAAAGACTTCAACTATAAAAAAAATACAATGGAGAGATATAGAAGTAATGGATAATACTGGACAGTGGAGCAAAGAAGTGTTACAGTTGACTATGGTAAATAGAATGGACCAGTGGGTGGAGGTGTCAACAAGGTACAGGGGGGGAAGAAAAAACATTGTTACTTGACCTAGTATTCACAAAGAAACCAAACCCCCCTCCCAGCATACAATACCTTAGTCCAATGGGAAGAAGTGATCATGTGACATTACAGCTGGAAATACAGGAGGAGGATGGGATAAGTTACAAAGACGGCTACAAAAAAGAGAGATTAAATTATGCAAGAGCAGATTTCGAAAAATTAAGGAACTTTTTGCTGACATTGAATGGAGAAACATTATGTATAAAAGGACAATACAAGGAAAATATGAAATATTCTTACAAAAATATAATGGAGTAAAGAAATACCTATCTTTTTATAGTCAAGAAAAAAATTCATGCTTGGAACAAAGATAGATGCGCAGACACAAAAAAAGGCAAAAGATAAAACTTGGAAGAAACTCATAAAGCAGAGAAATGACAATAACAGATGGCAGTATAGGGATGCGAGGAATGAATACATTAGAGTAAGGAGAAAGGAAGAAAAGGAACTTTGAGAAAGATGTGGTGAGTGAAAGCAAAGACAAACCCAAGCTTTTCTGCAAATTCATATGTGACAAAATGAAGAACAAGGAAACAATAGAAAAAATAATTAAAGGAGAGAAGACATATCAGACAGAGAAGGAAATGTGTGAAATAATGAATGAGAGCTTCAAAATTATGTTCACTGTAGAGTTTACAGAATCAAATAGGACATTGCATTGACAAGGATTACAGGAAATCACAGTGCACAAAGAGGATATTAGAAGATTATTGGATAGTTTGGATGTCAGAAAAGCAATGGGGACGGATGATGTATCAGACTGGGTGCTAAAAGAATGTAAGAGCAACTACTGGATTCAATTTGGGAAATACTTACAAGTTCACTAAATGAAGGGAAAGTTCCACCAGAATGGAAAAGTGTCAATATAATACCGATATCTAAAGTAGGAAGGGCAACTGAGCCATTAAATTACAGACCGGTGTCACTTACAAGCATTATGGGAAAGTTGTGTGAAATGATTATCAAAGAAAAATTGGTTAAACAGACAATTTGGGTTCAGGACAGGACAGTCATGTGTCAAATTTATTAAGTTTCTATTCGAAAGTAATAGAAGGACTGGATAACAGAGATGGATGGGTGGACACAGTATACCTGAACATAAAAACTTTTGATAAAGTCCCTCATGGAAGACTACTTTGGAAACTAGAGAACATATGAGGACTGTGCGGAACTTTGTTAGAATGGACAAGGGATTATCAGAGATACATACTCATCTTGGAGTAAAGTAACATGCAGAGTGCCACAAGGGTCAGTGTTAGCCCCAATTATGTTTTAGATTTATGTAATGGGATAAACAGTTACATTAATTTATTTGCTAATGATGCAAAGCTACTAAAAGTTATCCACCACAGGAGGACTGTTTGCTGTTACAGGATGATATAAACAAGATTTATGACTGGAGTAAGAAGTGGAAATTGGAGTTCAATGCCAATGTCACGTAATGGAATTAGGAAAGAGCACAAGAAGACCAGTATGGAAATATTTGATGGGAGAGGAATAAATAATGAAGACTAAAGAGGAAAAAGATTTGGGTGTGATTATACAGGAAAATCAGAACCCTGAAAACAAATATGCAAGATATTTGGATTATCATATAAAATGTTGACTAATATAAGAGTGGCATTTCAATTCATGGACAAAGATATGATGAAAAAAAATCATCACAAGCATGATACATCCAAAGCTGGAATATGCAGCTGTGGTGTGGTCTCCGAGCTCTATAAAAGATAGAAGATTAGAACGGATACAGAAGATTGCTACAAAGATGGTGCCAGAACTAAAGGACCTAACATATGAAGAACGGCTGAAGGAAATGGAACTACCAACCTTACAAGATAGAAGAGAACGATGGGACCTAATAACAATGTACCAGATAGTTAATGACATTGAAAAGATAGACAAGGACAAGGAAGACTTGGTGCTGGTGACAAAAGAAGACAGGACAAGAGGACATGTAAAGAAGATTAGGATGAAACAGTGTGTGAAGGATACTGGAAAATACATTTTCCACACAGAACGGTGAAAAAATGGAATGCATTAGATAATGAAAATGTTACAGCACATAATGTGCATAACTTTACAGAAAAATTGAATAAATGGAGACAGGGAGACAGGACATTATGAGCTCTGCTCGAATTCTGTACAATACAACTACGTAAATACACACACACACACACACACAGGGTGGTGGACATCTGGAACGAATTGAATGAAAAGACTGTAGCAGCAGAAAGTGTGCACAAATTTAAGAAAAAGTTGAATAAAAGTAGATATGGAGACAGGTCACTATGAGCCTCACTCAAACCCTATAATAATGAACCAAGTAAATACACACACACACACATGTGCACACACACACACACACATACACACACACACACACACACACACACACACACACACACACACACACACACACATGCACACCAAAGGAATACTTCACAGAAGCTGAGTGGAATTAACTATAGTATACAGCAAGTAATGTGGCACCCTGAAGGAAGCATGGAGATATGGAGTTAGTTTAGTACACTGTACTTTTGTAAGAAATATGATGTAATGGTACACAATCTTTAAGAAATCAAAACAGCTTTGATGCTGCCACTGCACAACAAGCAAGGCTGGTTGTGTGTTTCCTCTCCTTTACACAAACCTGCCCAAATTTACAGTTATAGTTAGGATTGGTGGCTTTACTGGTTCAGCTATGACCTTCTGAGGAAGGCATGCTATAAAATTAGAAAAATAAAGCAAGTTGGTTGGTCTAATATTGTTGAGGGTGGTAATGTAAATATTGGTGAGGGGAATCAAATTAAAAACATTCTTTAAAAAATAGGGGAAACTTACTTGAAGGCTGGAGGAATATGCCACTTCTTTCTTATGTCCCCAACACTAGTAGAGTGTAGGGGTTGAGATTCTGTACTTAAGCCCATCAGTTCTGTTTTATGAAGCAGTGACCGAAAAAGGGATGCCGAAGTGGAAAGAGCTCTTGGCATCTTCTGAGTAGGATCTGTGGCAAAGAGTGCTTATGAAAACTAATAGTTGTTCATATATCATCAATTTCCCATCTTCCTCCACTTCTACAACTCCAAGAAGTTCTATATTAAAGTTTGGATGAGATGGAAGTGCGATCTCATATTTCAAAGGAAAATTCACCTTGCATCATTAACTGTGGAGTTTGTGTCATGATCCATATGTATGAGGAGGAGAGGTACTGTGTGACTGACCATGATTTTCTAGCATCCACCAAACTTGAGGGTGTACCTGGATTCCTCCTGTGAACTGCTGGGATGGTACCTCAGCTTAATTAATCCATGATAGATATAATTTGCCAATGATATTGATGATTGTGAGGCTAATATGGATTATTATGACAATGACAGTAATGAATAAAGGGAAAACACACAATCACCATCCTTTTAAAAATCAGGCAGGAGCAAGTGGAAGCTCAGGGCTAAGCAAGGCAGCAACAAGGACTGTTCAGGTGAGAAGTAATGACAGTAAAAAGAACATTAACTAGCACAAATCAGCCTCCCTGTTCATAATTTTGAGAGAAAACAGTGTGAAGATGGGACATGGGACAAATAACAAAAACCATAAAGCAAAGCAGCTTGCAAACATATCATTCTGCAAAACTGATAATCTTAATATATCATAATGACACCAGCAAAACCTATATACTGGATCTTACACCATGGTGTGGGTCTGTTGTTTTTGTTGAAGAGATATTTATCTCTGTAGCGACCTAATTTGCGCTGAATTCTGTCTTGAGTTTCCTGGCTTGATCCAGACTTATCTGCCTCTCCCTGTTTCATGTGAAGTTGCAGGGCAAGCCAGTTTCGTTTTCTTCGTCTGAAAAATAAATAAAATTCATTATGTTTAAAGCCCTCTATCAACTGGAAAACTGATGCTCAATATGATAACATTACTTAAAGAAATCTTGTCACTACTTTAACCTCTTACTGAACTAATTGATCTTAGACAAAAATTTTACACACATTTGGGAAAAAAAAAAAAATCTAAATCCCCATAAAATGATGATCACAAAACACCACTTGCCTGATAAGCTCCCGGTCAGTGTGAAGCTTACAATGGGCATAATAAGGATCTGCTTGGTCAGCCTCCCCATGGTTCACCTCTGACAGCAAGCCTTCTCGCTGGGCACTGTTTTAAGTTTCAAAGCTCTTCACTCATCATATATCCTTTAAATCTTACCATTACATCATACAGTGGTAAGAGTAAAAATAAATAAATCTAACACACATTTGCAGATCAAGAGCTTATTTCAAGAAGGTATCTTAACTAGCCTAATACTTGTATATTAATTTGGTTGTAAAGAGAACAATGAAATTTAGGGTGTATTTTATAATTAAAAATGCAAGCACATATATGAGCTGCCAAATTTCTTCTAGAATAAGTTGAGTTTTGAAGGACAAATATTTGGGATAACTAATATACATATATAGATAAAATTTCTTAGATTGAAAATCCCTGAATCCAAATGTTATGCACAGTCCAGGCCAGTGTTGACATCAGAAATGAAGAGAGTGAGGTGTCAGAAAAATAGACAAATAGATAAACAGAACAGCAAAGTGATGAAGAAACACTTGGGAGAATGAGCCTCACCAGGTAACATGAAAGTAGCCTCTGCACATGCCAGCATCACAACCAATACAAACACCAGTGCGAGAGTAGCGCTCATCCTCACAAAGTGTGCAGGTCTTGGCACCCCACTTGCTGTATGGCATCTCAAACAATGTAGGAAAGGACAGCTTATCAACCTGGTGGTGAAGAAATGAATCATACATAATACCACCTCAACCTGGTGATGAAGATTATACACAATACCACCCTAAATAATATCAAGACAGCATTATGATATTAATGATGCAAGTTATCATGTTAATTTGCAAAATTAATATGTATGTAGATAAAATTTTAATTCAAGACTACATATTTTTTTTCACTCTCAAATTACAACTGAACTTCAAAACAAGACATTTCAAGTTAAAACTTATCATCAAATCAAATCAAGTTTGAATTCAAACAAGTGAAATTTGAACAAAAACTACACAAATTTAATTAAAACTAAACAAGTGAAATACAATACAAGTATTGATAATCCCATTTCAACTGTCACACCAATGATTCATTCCCCTGAAAACTTGTAACCATTCCCAAGTGTTTTCCTGGAGAGGTACACCAACAGAATCTAAAATTAGCTGATACAATCTTTTCTTCATATAATACTGTGTATAAACAAAAGAAAGACCATTAAATAATGCAAAAACATTTTGCTTATTCTCATTTTCCAATTTGATATAAAAGGTATGACAATTATCATGGAACTTTCATTCATATATTCATATGTACTGAAACACAAGAAATAATCTTAAAGAAATTCTCGACAGCAAACCCAAATATCAAAATAGTCAAAGTTTTCTTAAGTGTCAAAGCATCTTGTGACAAGACTTCAAGAAAATCCATGAAAGACTTTTGGTGCAGTTTGGTTAGTAAATAATGAAAATAAAAATCAATTCTATGAGACTCCTTAAGTTCTATTTCAGATCTGTCAATCAAAATCTAAATTATCATAATTTAAATTTGTTTGAATTTGAAACCAAATGAAATTCAAAATTAAATTTATTCTAATTTGAAATAAATCTGTGTAAATTTGAGTGTGAAAAGTATAGATCTATAATAAATGCATAAGACACATGTAGTTACCTCACTGAATGCAACTCCTGGAATGTATAAGGCACAAACCAAATGGACCCATCTTCCCATTTCTGTTTCTTTGAAAATTGTGTAGCCTGAAAATAAAACAATGATTAACATTTTTCTAAACCACATTTTTAAGATAAAGAGGAGCATTTTATGAAAAAATACTTACATATTTACAAATCACTACATACTGTACATCTTCAATGACACTATAAAAACAAAATTTCTGATTAAAAACTTAAAATATTTAGTCATCCCATCAAAAGTAATGGCTTACAAAATTTATGCAAGATAAAAATTTTGTGACAGCTGAATTACCTCAAAGATGCACAGACCATTAACAATGTTATTTAATTTACAAACAAACTAAATAAAGCTTCATACTCACCTAGATTTGGACACAGCTCACAGGGAGGATCAACAACACCTGCCTTACATGCATCACAGAACCATGGCTCTGTGGAGCATGAAGACACAGTGCTGGAGACAGATACTGAATCACTGATGCCATAGCAGCCCTCATGCACAGACACACTGCATCCATCACAAGTCACTATTTCATTGAGGTCATCTGAATGGTCCCCCAAACACACTGAGCAAACAAGTATCTTAGGACGCTCAAATCCCTGGAAGAATTAATCATGTCAATTATTAGGTTTATTTACTTTTACACAACTTTCTCTATGTTTCACATGAAACTTCTAGTATGTATTTGAAAAAAACACTTTCACATTAAAAAATCTGTGTATAGAACCAACTGGATCCCATCTTTAAACAGAGGCAAAGGACTTCCAGGTGGTACATGATCACTTTTGGGATCATATGAAATTTCTAGTTAAATTAAATTAATTCATTTCTCAGAAAAATCATTATTGCCTTACACAAGATAATCTGGCATCAATCAATTGATGGAGAAGAAACAGATCCATCCCTCACATTAAATTGAGTTGTTTCTTGTTGTTAGTTCATTTGTGGGTTCTATTTGTGAATAAACTGATATTTGCTGGAACTGAGTTTTCTGGAACCAAGCAGTACATATGATTGTAAGGGACTTTCAAGTAGTATTCACTCAGGAAAAGTTTGGGAACCATTGACCTAGATAGATTTTAAAATTTCAAGATTTTTCCATACTTTCTAGAGTACTATCCTGGACATAAGGCTTTGTAAGAAATTAAGACATCTTAAGATATTGGAATTCACCTAGCAATCTGTAATTGTGTGATAACAATAACAATAATAACAATAATTTTTGGTTTATTAATCTTTAGTTGTGTTTGTGTGTGTGGGTTTCTGTTTATCATACAGGAAGAAGAGTTGCATTCATAAGTTGTTCCATCTCCATATCTACTAGAAACAAAGTCTAACAATAGATATCCAATATGTATGTATAAGAACACTGATCAGTTCCTCATTCAATGGTGAAGTGATAAGACATTAGGTAGCCTTGAAATATACACTAACATTAACAGTGAAATACTTACAGCATGCTTAGCTCACTCACCTTCTCTGCCTCGAGGGCCTGTTTCTTCTTGGCTTGCTCCAGAAGCTGAGTCACTGTAAGATTCTTCTCTGGAGCAGCATATGTCACCTCTGCTTCTTCTTCACTTTCTCCCTCCTCATCTACATCATCATCACCATCATCGTCATCGTCATCATCTGGGGCATCTGGATCACTATTGATGGAAATATCATCATCATCATTGAGCTTGGCTTCGTCAACATTAAAGTCACTGTCATCAGAACTCTCGCCGAGGTCCAGCTCAGCCAGGTCCACCAGTGCTGCTTTGGAGGGCTTCACCTTCCTCTTTCCAGGCTCACGGTCCACTGATGGAAGAACATTTGCTATGTCATTCATTAAATTTTGTTGGGACACTTGAGCATTCTTAAAATAGAAATCATTTGGTCATATCAAACACAAAAAGTTCATTCAATCTTTGAAGTGAAATGATCAAATATTTTTTTAAGTCTTTACATCCAGTTTCCTTATTCTATTAGGGTTAGGATGATGCCTCCTGATAGAGGACTTAGGACTTTGGGTTTTGCCATGTGGGAACCATTACTCCAAGAAGATGCCTTTCCTAACCTAGGAATGCGGCAAGGTTTCAACCCCATGTACTTGAGAACCCTGCAGTCCCAAAGAACATAAGGTCCCATTAATGCATCTAATAAATCATTGTAATAAAAGTTATAAAACATTAACTCCATAATTTTTCAACCAATTATATATAGTATATTCAAAATATAAGAGCAGAAAGTGAAATTTGCAGATTATTGTGTATAAATCCTATTGTACATTACTTTGCATGAATTACATGGAAAAAGAACACCAATTTTTGCACAGTATACCTGTGTTCACAAATGAGTTTCAATTACCATATTTGATGGCATATAGGATGCCTGGGAAAAAGTTTTAGTAAAGCATATACTGTTGAAAGCAACCTTGCAGCACATTACACAAGCATAAAACATTGCTGCAAAACCCATGTCATCTTCACGCTCTAGTTAATGTGGGGCTGGGCAGCTAACGTTATGTTCACCTTTCCTTACACTCTTCAGTTGGTCTTGGTGTCACTGGACACATATATTTTTTTTTCCGTAGGTGGTGGCCCAAAAGCCCTTGCTGCTGCTCTATTGCCATGGTCCTTGGCATAATATACCACTTGTAGTTTGTGTGGGAATGTGTAGCTCTATCATTTTCCTCCTACTGCCATAACAGTGAGGGTGTTGATGTGTTTTGTTATTCAATAACACTAAATTTTCTTCCTGATTCTTCCATTTCTTCTGAGTTCATTGTTCTAAGGCTGTTATGAGTGGTATTTCTCAGGGGACTATCCTATCACCCCCTCTCAGCAGGGAAACCACAAATTGCCTGAGCTCTGGTCTTTATAAGATTTCTTATTGGGCAGAACAAACTCAATCCTCTTCAGTGTTTCAAAACCTTAGTTCTTCCATCCATCAACTTGATACAACATTCCATTAAGTCACATAACACCTATTTTTTTTATCTTTCTTAACATATCATAATGATTTGCTATTAAAAGGTTATCATATTACAAACTTGACTAAATTCCTTGGAAATACAAACAAGCAAATACATAAATATACACTGAATTTTTGTTGCCTTTACCATAGTTTCTGCACAGTCACACTGAATTCATAGACATGGTACCCAGCACTCCTCACAGCAATTATACACCTGCCCATAATAGTAACTCTGTAAACATAATGTATTAATTGTTGAGCTGGAATTCATGATGAGCAGACACTGTGAAGAATGGACTTTGTGTGAACAATTAGTCCAATGTAACCACTGCTTTTGACAACTGTACAACAATCCAGCATCGCGTATTTAGATTTTAAAAAATGAATAAATATATCTGAATCCCTGTAACATCTACAGCACCCACCACTGCCTTGTGAACACCACCAGAGTGTGCCAAGGTAGGAAACAGCTAAGACAGCCAATCATTTCATTCCCCACATTACCATGACAAGCATTCCGTGCAAACAGCAACTGCCAGTCTCCACTCTCCTTTCAGACTGCCATTCTCGAGGCACCACCGGCAGCAGGGTGGCCACCGTCAACACGTGTGGTGGGGAAGGAAAGCATCTGTCAGGGAAGTCAAATTGCCGCGCCCCCGCCTCGCCCCTCACTGCCTCGCCTCGTCTTCCTCACAACCGCACCACCCACGCCTACACACATTCTTAACATATGTCATGATTCTAAGCATATGTTTCTACTCACATAAAACCAAGGACTGTCCTCAACTCACCCATAGCCTGAAGAAATAGGCCCACCGTGTCATTCTTGCCTGCTTTGTTTTCACTCGCCATGTTGCGGCGTCTGCTGGCCTGGCAGCCCCGCACACCCGAGTTGCTCACCGCGCACCGCCACCAATCACGAATTTTTTAATTTATTTTTTCATCTATCTATTCTTCATTTATCTTTTATTGATTCTCATCCCTCATTGTTTTCTTTTGTTCTGATAACGCTCCAAATTTTTGTTATTATCACTTTCTATACATTCTCATTTCTTGTTCTTTTTTATTGAGATTGCCTTTTGTTCTTTTTTTTTTTTTCCTCCAAGATTGTTTTCTTCAACTTTATTTATGAAGGAAATGTGTCTGTACCCTTGGTATGTAATGGAAATGGTTAGCGAAAAAACGGAAATCTTTATTTAGGAGCTTTCCTTCCAGAATAATAATATATGCAAAAATAATCACCGATGGCATGCTATAGGTTTGCCTCAGCCAGCGTGTAATTATGTAACTAAGCAATTCTGAATGAGGCATGCTACAATTAGTTCACCATTAGTAATTACAACTTTACACCAAAATTTCAACAACCTACAAGGGACTTAGAATGGTATGTTGCCCTCACCCAGTTATATCGCAATAGTAAGTTAAATAGTTATCGAGGCATATGTTAACCTAGCTACAGCTTCTGATAGGTACCTAGGCTGTGAGATAACCACTATATATAACATAGCCGAAAAAAAATTACTGAAGGTATCATATGTGATCAAATTAACTACGTTATCAGCATGTATCGCTTATCATACAGACAATTCATATCGAACCGTAACATAAAATTAATATATAATGATATATAGTCATGTATAAACCATAACTCTCTCTCTCTCTCTCTCTCTCTCTCTCTCGTTGATAAATATGAACATGTTCAAGCAATAATATACAATGCTACTTTTTTTTATGTAAGAGAGGAAAGCTGGCCTAGGGCAACATAAACCGCAAAAAAAGGCTCACTTAGTTGTCAGTTCCCTTAATTGCAGGTCACCACTGCTACGTATACTATCTACTATACCTTTTAGGCTACTGTCAGATGAGTTATTTAAAATGTTCTCAGATACAAACTACATAGATGCGAGATCTTTCTTTACCTTAGAGGAGGGAAGTACGACTAGAAATCATGGCAGGAAGATTAGAAAGCAAGGCTGCAGGTTAGATATAAGAAAATATTTCTTTAGTCATAGGGTGGTAGACTTCTGGAATGCATTGCCAGAGAGGGTTGTAAATAGCACTAGTTTGACAATGTTTAAAAACAGATTAGATAAGCACTTAAATTTATTAGATTTATAATTATGTATAGCGCTGCATGATAGTTTTTATAAGAAATTTACTATAATTAAACAAGACATGATCCCCATGTATGGGGATCACAGATTGTAGAGGAGTTCGCTGCAGGACTTAGCCCTGTTAATGGGCCAAATATTTAAATTAGTATATAATGTATTGTGTACTTGTAAGTGTATCTTTAAGTACTGATGACGAGGTAGCTGTGCGACTGATACAGGATAACCTAGATGGGCCCTGGTGGCCCTTAGTTATCCTATTATTTATGTTATGTTATGTTATGTAATATAGGCTACTTAATTGCCACCTCTGTTTATTAAGGCCAGCAGAATCTATAGCTGGGCCAAGGATACTATACCTAGACAAAATTTAGTGTTGATATAAATATCTACCAACTCAATTACTGATCTTTGGAAAGCCCTGAATGAGCTAAGTACCCAAGGCAGGAAGAGTGACATATACGAGTATATACGCGGCTACTCGTAACTCGTAAGACCAAATCCTACTATAACGAGTCTAGGTAGGAAAAAAAAAAAACATCTTTCCCATAACAGAACTTTGAAAATTAATGTAAGGAAAAGGACGATGAGTGCGACTAGGCTTCTACTCCGAATATAGCAATCGGACAAGTCTTTAAAGGTTACACTCTACGGTGAATTGTGCTTCAGTTCATGTGTTTCCTGTCCTGCCTCATGATACTTCAACAATATAGCCTACCTTACCAGTCATCCTACTCTATATAACTTCCTTAATCATAATTAAACTGCTTTAATGTTATCTTCTTCCTTTAATAGAACCTTCGTCTCAAACTCACAAAATCTATAGATACTAATGTTCATACGAGAGAGAGAGAGAGAGAGAGAGAGAGAGAGAGAGAGAGAGCCGCCGTGGTACAGTGGAACCATGCGTGCTTTGGGGTCCAAGGGGTCTCCAAGCGCACGGGTTCGAATCCTCTCCACGGTCCGAGTGTAGGTTGGGCTTCCTCACTCGGAGCAACGGTATCCTAACGGGTGAGCTTTGTGATACGAGGTACCCCAAAAAGTACCCCCTTTAGCCCATAAATTTCCGTGAAAAGCCCACATGACATAATTAGAATAATAATAATAATAATAATAATAATAATAATAATAATAAAAAGTAGGAAGAAATAAAGCGTGTACATACGTACCTAAATACTTGCTATTTTCTGACAGGTATTACATTAGTCGTGAAAATGCAACATAAGTATAGTCTGAATGGTTCCTAGTGTTACAGACAGTCTAAGCATTTGCATTCTTGTAATTCCCTGATTGAATAATATAGATCACTGAATCTTGGTATTTTCTTAATTTCATGGAGTCTCCTGGGAAAGGGACCAGAAATGTCCCCAAGTCGGATTGCTCTCTTGTTGGCGACCCTAAATGTCTTGACACCTCCCTCAATTTTTTTCTTCTGCAACATTCGCTTCGCTGTCTTATGCTGGGGTCACACTAGTTTGTTTGTTTTTACTACGACGCCTCCGACGGTCGTACAGGCCAGTTTTCTGCGACTGCATACGACTGTCGTAACGGTTGGGAGTATTTCAGCGCAAGAAGGATACGCAAAACGAAGGACGTCCATCTTCGTGGAGGTCTGAGGAAGGATGTTCACTCCTGGTGTCAGAGGCGGCCCCTCCACACTCATGTTCAATGGGCCTGCGATGTCTAATGATGTCCCAAAGAGATCTTGCGACGACGCTGGGACATCATACCCATCATACCCTTCCTCTGTCCCATCGTGTTCGGTGGGTAAACTGGGGCTAGTATTTTATTTATTTATTATTATTTTTTTTATTATTGGTGACAATGCAAGAGCGGTCACACTGGTCACGAGGATTCTAGCGACAACGTTTTCATGTGTTACTGCCAAACGTATGTTCAAAGACCAGTTGTAACTCAGTATTTTAACCATTTTTGACTCGTTCGATGTCGTTAGTAGCACGTACGACATCGTATCTCTCTATAGCGTCATCGTATGCCATATGAAATGGCTTTGCCTGTCGTGAAACTCTTCCCGACAATCGACTGCAGCGCTCGATTGTTATAATGCTTATACGATGTCGTGTGACAACTTGACATCTTACAATATCGTACGATATCGCCGCATTAACGTACGAGGCCAAAAGCGTTAAAATGACGTCATTGCTGCCGGCTACAACCAATCCTACGACCGTCGGGAATTCATAAACATATCACTTATTAATCTCGTTTCGTTTCTGATCGTTCTATTGCAGCCGTGGTAGATGGCCACTCTTCTAAATCTTTTAACAGTGGTGTTCCTCAGGGTTCTGTCCTATCACCCACTCTCTTTCTATTATTCATTAATGACCTTTTAACCAAATTTCTTGCCCTATCCACTTCCACGCTGATGATACCATCCTAAATCTTTCCACGTCCAACCCTTCAGGGACACCACTAAACGCGCCTGACTTCTGATCTATTTCTGATTCGGGGCAGAGAAAACTCAGTAGTTTTCAATGCCCCAAAAAACTCAATTCCTCTATCTATCAACTCGACACAACCTTCCCGACAACTATCCCCTCTTCTTCAATGACACTCAACTGTCTCCATCTTCCTCACTAAATGTGCTCGGTCTGTCCTTTACTCATAATCTTAACTGGACACTTCATATCTAATCTCTTGCTAAAACAGCTTCAATGGCGTTAGGCGCTCTGCGGTGTCTCCAGTTTTTCTCGCCCCTCCAATGGCTAACTTTGTATACAAGGGCCTTATCCATCCTTGTATGGAGTATTCTTTACATATTTGGGAGGTTCCACTCAGTTTTATTATATAGGGTGGAATCAAAACCTTTGTCTCATCAACTCCTCTCCTCTAACTGTCTTCAGCCTCTTTCTCACTGCCAGAATATTGCATCTCTTTCTATCTTTTATTGATATTTTCATGCTAACTACTCTATTGACCTTGCTAACTGCATGTCTCCTCTTCTGCGGCCTCGCTGCACAAGGCTTTCTTCTTCCTATCATCCCTATTGTGTCCAACTCTCTAATACAAGAGTTAACCAGTACTCTCAATCATTCTTACTTTTTTTTATTTATACCATGTGAGCTTTTCACAGGAATTTATGAGCTAAAGAGGATACTTTTTGGGTTACCTCCTATCTCAAAGCCCACCCGCTAGGAAACCGTTGCCCTGAGTGAGGAAGCCCAACCTACACTCGGACCGTGGACAGGATTCAAACTCATGCACTTGGAGACCCCTCGGACCCCAAAGCGCGCATGGTTCCACTGTACCACGGCAGCCCCCTTTCTCTGGTAAACTCTGGAACTCCCTACCTGCTTCTGTATTTCCATCTTCCAATGTGATACAGTGGATCCATGTGTGCTTTGGGGTCTGAGGGGTCTCCAAGCGCACGGGTTTGAATCCTGTCCACAGTACACTCAGGACAACGGTTTCCTAGCGGGTGGGCTTTGAGATAGGAGATACCCCAAAAAATATCCCCTGTAGCCAATAAATTCCCGTGAAAAGCCCACATGGTATGAAAAAAAAAAAAATAAATAAATAAATAAATAATAATAATAATAATAATAATAATAATAACAATAACAATTTACATTTCAAACCTGTTTGTCACAAGGTTTATAATTATGATAAGGTAAACCCAGCTTATGCCATACTTATAGCATACATGATTTAAGTCACTCGGTTCAATACTGCATACCAGAATGCATTCACCAGTCACCACTGTAATGAATGAGTATGGTAAGATAATTTCTTCCTTTATTCAAATGCACAGAATGAAGTCTTGCTTTTCCTGAGTGCTGGGAGCTGCTGTGGCTGCCATTTCACACTTGAACACATGATCCATCATAACTGAAAATGGCATCTTTTCTTAATCAAGTATGTTTAGCAAGCTGCAACCTGTGAATAGTTGGTTTGACTGTGGAGGGAAGAAATGCTATCCCTACACAATATAATTTATTACATCCTTCAAACCAAAACTCATATATAACGCTGATAATTTTTTTTTAATTATTCACAAAACTTCCCACACTGAGAGCCCAACAATCAAATTCCCATCCAAAATGGATGGGTATGAAAAATTTGTGGAACCTTCAATGTGGCAGTAGATGTGGCTATTCTTATATGGCATTCATTTTCCAAAATTCCGATGGAAGGCAGCAAGTTCTTGCTCGGTCAACACTGCCAGGACATGTGTCATCTGGGGATCAGCCTCATCCACCTCCTCATATGCCAGGCCAGTGATGCTTCTTAACCATCTGGAAAAATAAAATCATAAATAAATAAAAGAATGAATATGGTAAGTTAAAAAAAAAAAAAAAAAAAAAAAAAAAAATCAATCTATTCATGAAGTACAGTAAAATAGGAATTATAGAGAAGCTCATTTTATTGAAGTGGTTATGATGCATATAGTATTCTAAATTGCAAGTAAGACATGGCTCATCAGACTCATGAAAACCTAAAGTTTGCTGAACTCACTTCCATCATTCAAGTACTATGTAGTTAGTATTTATAAGGCAATTTGTTTTATTTTAGCAATACATACATAAAGATCTGCAAGAAGAATTTTAAGTGATGTCTGTATATTCATCCTCCCTCTCACAATGCCTAATGAAATAATCTAAAAATAAAGAAATATTTTTATAGAGACAATATGTAAACTCCCCCCCCCAACAATACATCTCTCTCTCTCTCTCTCTCTCTTGCTCTCTAAAACAGGTCTTACTGGATTTCATAGGAGCCAGTAGGCAAAGAGAACTTCCACATTTTCCGTCCAGTGACTCTTAACACCTCCTTTTCGACATCATACAGTAATTCCTCAGTACCTGAAATACACAACCATTTTTCTTAAATAATAATGATTAAACAAAGAGGACTAATAGTTTAATGTACACAACATTATGTGAAACATTTATAATCCATATTCTATTATCTTCAACTTAGAATCTTCATGTACTGTATGTGATTTTTTTTTTTTTTTTTCTAACTAAAATGGAATGACTGAGCTCTTTACCTTGTCCTTTAAGAGCTGAAACCAGATGTGCTCCTTTAAGCTCTTCTTTTGGTTTAGCTGTTTCAAGATCCATTTTATTGGCAACTGTTATGATTGGTGTATCTTTGGGGAGTGGCAAGGAATTGAGTGTCTCACTGACGGTGGTTCCCTGAAGTTCATAATCTGGATGGCTGGCATCTCTCACATGCACCACAACATTCTGGTGATACAAACATCCAAAGATTATAAGAGGTATCTTAAATATCCTAGCTAAGATATCTGGTAGGTGATATTTATCTTCAATATTCAGCAATCTTGAAGCAAAAATATTCCAAGCAATGCTAAATATATCAACAAAGTACTGCACATTCAGACATTATATATAACAATAAATCTGTAAAGCTAAACTACCAAAGCAGATCATTTGACTTTACTGAGTACACTGCATCTTCCAGGGTTGCCCTAAAGGATGCCACAAGCTCTGTTGGAATATTCTGAATGAAGCCAACAGTATCAATGAACACCACTTTCAAGCCACAAGGTAGGTGACATCCATGGGCAGTAACATCAAGAGTTGCAAACAGCTGATCCTTTCCTTCAGCTCGAACATCTTTAGTAATGGCATGGATGAGTGAAGTCTTCCCTGGGATAAAAAGATGTTCTTATTATTCTTCATTCTCAATACAAATGTATGTACTTCATGAATATCTCTGTAATAAATGCTTGTGCTGACTAAGTCAATTCAACTTACCTGAGTTTGTGTATCCAACAACTGCAACAGAAGGAAGGCTATTTTTGGTTCTTCTCTTCCTTATGATTGCTCTAACTGCAGCTAACTTATCCAAGGCAGCTTTAAGATGTTTTTCCCTCTCCATTATCATTAATTGGTCTTTTTCACCAGACAATCTTTTTCTGAAAGTATGTAACAAATCTTTGAAGCAGGAATACCAGCTAAAAAGATTTATCATTCATTGTAACAATATATTAAGCCATTAGTAAAGTAAAAAAAAAAAAAAAAAAAAAAATTAAATTGGGGATATTTACCATAGTCTGAGTTGCTGGTGATTGCTAGTTGTTTTAATGCAGGACTTAGTATACACTATTGTATGTCTAAGCTACAAAATATTAATTCACATGAACTAATGATGCACATTCTACAGAACAGTTATAAAAAGCTAAACACTTATATCTAGCCCCTCAGATTTTCTCCTATCTGTTTTTAGTCTCTTACTACTACATTAAGTTTGAAACACTTTTTTTACTCATTTCTACAAGGAAAAGTTTTATATAGAAAATCATAAAATGAGTTGAGTAAGTCATATTCGTGCTGCAGGAGGGCAGTGACAGTTGACACCACGCCAACACAGAAGTGTTGGTCAATATCAGGCAAACAAACTTCTCACACACACACACACACACACACACACACACACAAAAAAAAAAAAAAAAAAAAAAAAAAAAAGGTGGGAGATATGGTATGAATATGCAGTGGTGTTGTAAAATCCAAGTTTATACATGTGCTGTGGTTCATTGCATGGACTTAATATGAAAAAAGAACCAAGGTGTGAAAGGACACAACATAGGGAAGACAGTGGGAGATTACATCAAGTGACACTTCAGAGATGATGTTGGGAGACACTACATATGTCAACAGACAATCTTCATCAGTGTCCTGCTAAGATTTGGCATCAAACATAAGCTTTTACCATACGTGCCAAGATTTATATTTCATGTTCATTACATAATTCATATAGAGAGGGAAAATAGCATTCATTCCATGGTGACAATGCATCTCAAACCTGAGAAAATGTGCATAGTATTCATCACACTTTGCCACTTTTTTGTACTATGCTTCATGATGATAGTTAAAAACGTTCCTCATATTTTACCAGTTACTTTGATAATACATAAATGACAAAGATCTTTTTCCTAGCAAATTGTCAGCTTGTGAGTCTGGCAGATTTTCCAGACCACTGTGAATGCTCCAATTAGAAAAGACTAACTGAGTGAAATTTCAGAAAATACCTGATATATGGCAACTCAGCCAAAGCAATTTGCAAACGTGCCTCCTTGGTCTGAGCATGATGACGGAATATTCCCAAAACTACTGAGTACCGATCCAGAACCTTTCTACCGAAGGCTTCCTCCAGTGCTCTGCAAGAAAACACACAAAATAATCACAGAACAATACAAAGTGAAATCAAACAAAAAGAGATATCAAGAGACAAATGTTTACAACAGGTTCAGTAGTGATTTGCACTAGAATATATGATTACATCAGCTTTTTCACTTCATGATTAATCTAAATTCCAATAAACTATGCATCATTATATAAAAAGTGTCTGTTCTATTATGACAACTAAAAAAAAAAAAATAAATAAATAAATAAATAAATAAATAAATAAATAAAATAAATAAATAAAAAAAAAAAAAAAAACCTGGTATAGCTGCATTACACAATCTGTCCCCTTTTGAGCATTTCAACATTTATGAAGATGCAGGAAATGTGATGTGAAGCACGGACTTGAGAGACAAGGCGTTCCACAGTTCCAGACCCAAAAATAAACTTCTTGTCCATGGATTTTACTGGCACTATTTCCTGCGTAAAAATAAAACAGACATGAACAGCAAACATGTAACACTGCAGTTTATAATCACAATCATATATATATTTTCAAATTTTAAAATAATACAACTTCAAAACAATAACAAAAGGCCATTCCAAAAATATCTAAAATGTTAAATTAAAAAGGAAGAAAGAAAAAAGAAAAGATTACAAAGCAATGGATTAGCTACCTTTGCCACCACCTCAACACCAGGCAGTGTGTTCACAAGAGCTACTGCTTCATCCAGCAGCAGCTGTCTTGAGGTATCAGTTCTCTTATTGGCTCCCCACTTCACCCATGGCTGCAGTACTAGAGTCCCAATACCCTTAGATTCTCTTGCTTCAGATTCAAAGAATCCAAAAATTCTAGAGTCTCCCCTTATTGACTCAAAATATGGATCTTCCAACAAACTATCATCAATATCTTCTTCGAGCTCTTCTACTGTTTCTTCTTTTGATTGTTTTCTCTTTTTGAAAACACAATTTGTCAGAGAAAACTCCCTTGCATTACTTATGTTTATAACACACTTGTTAACACATCCATAGCTTTTCTTTGTAAAAACTGGCCTTGACACCTTATAATTAATGTTTTCACATCTTCTGCCATAGAGCCAACTGTAGTTATTTAAGGTATGTATACATTTTTTGGGTGAAAATGTAACTTCTCCAAGGAAAGCATTTCCAAGACTTGGCAAACAAACTGCAAATCTTCTAAACTGGGCCATCTTGTAAAGACGAAAGAGATTAAATAATTTTTTTTAAGATGTTTTACTTTTCATCTTCAGAAGGTTTGGGCCTTTCAGAAATGGGATTTAAATATGTATGCTTGTCTTCTGCTGCCATCCAACCCTCCTGGCATGCTCTGGCCCTCACAGAGGTCACCTGATAGGCCACAGCACATGCCAATAAACTTGACACAATAATGTGACCCTTGCGGGGGTAAGGGAGGTGCTTCTCAGTCAGGTGTTGAGTGATGTAGGAAAACCCAAATGCTGTAAGTACAAAGGGCAAAACTTAACAATAATGCATACTTATGTAATCTTTTAGAAATATTGGTAAAGTTATACATAACACAATAATTTCACTTGTAATCAATAAAATAAAACTTATACAACTGTTACCTAAGCTAAATGATGCCAGACCAGTCATGAATGTTCTGGACATGCATTCCATATAACTTCCAAAAGCTGGAAAAACCTCCTTGTATTGCTTGATGACTTCATTGTTGTTATTCATCCTTCACTGGAAATAAACACTACAATAAAACCTCTATGCCATGATGTCAACGCCCTAACCATCACAACACCAACTCTGTACTTAACAAGATCATTCTTGTCTTTCTTGAAGAATTGTATCAGATCACACCTGCATGAATAATTGAAGACAATCATACATTTCCTGACAAACAGGCACACAACTTTACGTAACACACACACACACACACACACACACAATGTTGTGTCACTTACTTCAGGTTGAATTGGAGGGATTATGCCCAGCTTCCAAGTTAAATGAGCACCTCAGGTTGAGGTAGTTAGGAATAGGTAGTTTAGTTACTTAGCTAGAGACTAGTTGGGATCAGCTGATGCCTGATGCGCCGCCTTGCACCTTCTCTCTCCCGCCGGCAGCCTCAACATTGCCACTCAACGAATCCCCCAACACAACAGTTACAAATCATCTACTTCTTAAATTATCTCAATTTCAATACGTTATATTTATTTTCACAAGGGACATAGATACATGTATATTTTTCCTGTCAAAATAATAAACTAGCTGGTGGTGCGCTTAAAGAAGGCAGGTTATTTCGTTTGGCGGGAAAATTGAAAATTGTATCACTTCAGCAATCTCTACAAACACATGGTTATAACACCGCAGTCTGCTCCATGCTAGCAGCAAAGGAGTGAGGCTGTTACGTACTAATTACTGGCAAGGCGGCGATAGTCAATGCATGTTGCCAAAATACATGTGTAAATATAGAGTTTAGTGATGAGTTATATTTAGGTAGCGACCTTACTTTGAGTTTCAAGAGGAAAAAAAATATAATATATTTTCTGGATGACTATGGAAGTAGGACTATTGCAGGAAGAATATCAAACAACTCAATCAAATAACAATTAGACCAGCAGATATAATATTTCACAATCTTCAGAATCATATCAAGCTCCAAACAAGGCAGGAATCATGCAACTACTTCAGATTATTATGCAAATCTAGGTGTGGATATAGCAATTTGAAAAAAAAGAAACAAAACCCAGTCAAAATAATATAATTATGTGATATAAAACACCTTTAAAAATTGAAATAGCTAAACTTATGTATAAGAATAAGAATGAAATGCGTGACCTCCCATCTCAAAATTATACTACCCGTCACCGCAACAACCTTAGCTTTCGTATTCATCGTTTATCAAAATTTCAACATTCAACAACTTATTTGGGTCCTGTAACTTGGAATACTATTCCCAAAGAAATGCAAGACGCTCCTTCCCTCAACACATTCAAAAGCCGATTGAAACACAATATCATAATTGTTACGGCCCGCCCGTAACATACTCCACTATCATCCCCTCCTCCGCTTGTTACCTCGTTCACCACCTCTCCGCCTCCCTTTCCACGTCACCGTCTCGTGAACCTTCCACGCCACCGTCTCATGAACCTTCCACGTCACCGTCTCATGAAGCCCCGCTACTGTCCCGAAGTTGGATTCACGCGGACCCATTCGACTCCAGCGGAAGTGTTAAAGCAAGCTCGGCTTTCTGGAAATTCAAGTCGAGGGCCAGGCCTCAACCAGAGAACACGCTTCTTGGGACTACCGTGGGATCACCCAGCACTTCACCACTGCGACACCTCATAAGTATCACTTCCCCTCGTCCCGTGTTTTCCATATTGCCTCCATATAGGATTAGGATTATTGTTAGGTATTAAATTGGGTTCTTTATTGTTGTATTTATTTCTGTGATATATGTATGTCATTTTCCAGTGTTTCATGTTATACATGTTTCATGTTATATCTGTGTGTGTCAGTTTCATTATGGGTTATTAAAATAGCTTTTTAAAGTGCCCCCTTTGCATTTCCTCACCCCTTGAACCTGCAGTGTTTTTTTTTTTTTTCTTTGTTGTTCACCGGCTCCCCGATGCCAATCTTACCCGTTTAACCGGTGAACGTAATATAATGACTTATTAATTAACTTACTTTTCCTGTCCTGCCTCATTAAGCCAGCATATAAGTAAAACTCGATTCACTCCCAAATACTAGCTGAGATCCAACATGTTTGTAAAGTTAAACTATCCTACAAATGAATTATGTATATGAAATTATTAGTTAGTATATATATCATATGTGTGTCTGCTCATATATTGTATTTATATGTAAAATTGGAATGTCTGTATACATGAACAAATTGTACACCTATGAATAGTCATACATTCTTTTTGTCTTATCTTTTGTGTAATATATGAATCTAATACTAGGATATTATATATAGTTATAATAATGTCATCATTACAGTAATATTGTTGCCCCAGCCAGATTGTTTAATATTTTTAAGGGTATTTTTTTTCATGCCTAAAAAGTTATGCTTCATATAGGCTAGTTTTAGCTATATATGTATCTACAGTATATAGTTTTACATGAAAGCAAATACATATTTGTATGTTTATAGCTAATTGCTATAAATGAATGTTTCAAATGTTTAACCAGAACTATCCCTAGACAAGCTTGTTCTTTGGAAGATTTAAGGGATTCCAAATCTTTTAATATTTTGACACTCGGGGTTAACCTTCTCATGCACCCATAGATAGGTACGAAGGACAGGAAGAGACTTGGCTAAACTTAACATAATTTATCCTGTGTTCATTTAGGGCAGAACATCTCCCTTTGTCCTCTACTAAATGAACAGGGGACAACTATGATGTTTAACAGTCTGTTCCTACCTATCCTTACCTATTGTGGGTACATCCATGTTCATGACTTTTTCCCCAAGGCAAACTTCTCTAAACTACTTGCCATGCACCTCATTTCAAGCTGTATGATTCTTCACCAGTTACCAATTCTAATCTTACCAGTTTGAATTTTATATTTGGGTTAGAAATACAATTTCAATACCCAATGGGTTTCATTTACTTTTATTTACACACTGACTAGTGTTAAATAAAATATAAGTATGATTGTGCACAAGAAAATAAATGGTTGATAGGTACAATGCAGGGTCAAGATTATTAAAAATATACAGATTTTGCAATGGTATGCAGCTTAATCAAAGAAAATTCTTATATTTTCTAGGGGTGATGAAGGCTGAGGTGTGCATTAGCACATAATGGGTGCTACATCCTTCACACAGCATAGGGGGTGAGTGCCATGGTCTACAGAAAACAAACTGAATACCACAGCCCCATGCATGAAGTGGGTGTCACAAGCCCCACACATTGCAGAAAAGAGTGCCACAGTTCCACACAGCACAAGTGGAATGCTATAGCCCCATACAGCACAATGTGGGATACCACAGCCCCAAATAATAGAAGATTACAATCAACATTCATACCATACACCTCACTGCCAATTATGCATTACTTTGACATTATATGACTAGATATCTATAATTCTTATGATTATGATTAATTTTTTTTTCACCAAAGTAGCTATTCCTAATCTGAAAAATGAAAATTACAAAGAATTATGGAATGTTTACAAAAAATTAATGCATACACACACACACACACACACACACACATATTGGGCAACCTCAAGTTCCTTTCAATCATAGCATATAGCAGCTAATAATAATCTACTGACCCTTTCTTATAAACAGTGTGAAATGACTTCGGGAATGTTAATTATCACACCTTAAGTACAAACTATTACAGTAAAAATGGTAGGAATGGATAGTGTCTTGTACTGTGAAGCCAAAGCCAAATCACTGCCTTCTTGGGAGTCTCATTAAAATGTGAAGAGTGGTTCTGGTATCTTAAATTTTTGTCCCAGACTTCAAGACTTGACACATGTGAGCTCACAAATTTGAGCAAGTGCAGATATAATTCCAATTATCACTAAAAATGACATGATCCCTATTATCACTGTCTTTTATAGGAATGATTTTTCTATATTTTATTCAACTTGTACATCAATGGAATGAAATATTGTAGCACGTACAAAAGAAGCTACACACATGTATGATGGAAAAATGTTACACTACATGGAATCAAAAATAAATAAATGGAGAAAAAAAAAAGATAAAAAATTAATCAAGAAACACTCATAAGCAGAGAAAAATCAAGAGGCTAGAATGGCCACAGCAAAGGATAATGACACACAAAGGTGATTACACCACCAAATCTAAAGCCCATATTTTGAAATGCGTTTGGATTCTCACAAGGACTACTTTCAATGGCTGTAGAGATGCTTAGTTGGTCTTTATTGGCATTGTTTTTCTAATGGTGATGAAGAATTCTTGTTAAACAATGACAAGAATCATAAAAACATGCTTGAAACACAACTTTCACTACAGCCCATTAAATATTAGGTGCCAACATGTTTAAGAATACATTCCTAAATGCAATCAAGGTAATGGGATAACACTATGGACACATACAAAGGTTCTTCCATTGAGGCTTACTTTGTGGAGAGAGAGAGAGAGAGAGAGAGAGAGAGAGAGAGAGAGAGAGAGAGAGAGAGAGAGAGAGAGAGAGAGAGAGAGAGAGAGAGAGAGAGAGAGAGAGAGAGAGAGATGAATAAAAAAGTTGCATGTATGAAGAATTGTGAATTGAGTTGCAATGTTATAAAAATATACAAAGGACAATAACCACTGAAACACAACACATGAGGCAACCTTCCTTAACTTCTCACTAAATGTATAAGTACCATCTTGAAACACACACTTTATTCATTTAGCTTTATCTTTATATAAAAATCAAGGCCTTAGATGATATTTACATACAAAATTGGTAATTTATAGTATCTTCCTTATGCACTACATTCTGCTTGTCTACTATGCTAGGGATCAACTTACAAAGAAAGGTTTTGATATGTCTCCAACACATAACTATTGCTTCTGGACACTTCTTGATATTTCTATATTACATTGTTCCTGAAAACTCCTTTCTTGTATATGACAAATAGGCTCTCATTAATCTCTGACTATATACATTATCTACATCAGCAGACATCTGAACACCTGGCCCAGATGCAGTACAAAACAGTGTAAGAAAGAGGCATTAGGTCTGTACACCTGCTGGTTGAAATACTGATATTTCTGACACATCCGACTCTTTTGTGAAGACATTGGTAAAGGATCAAGCTTCATTATGTGGCTGCTGAAGAACAGCACCAGTGAATTAAGGGTCTGCAATATCAAGTGTGTGGATTGACCAGCATTGTCAAAAATGCTCTTAACAAACACCATAGTATCTCCCAAACATCCTCAAATACTGGCTGAATTTATATTAAAACATTGAAAAACATTAAGTAGTATACTTTAACAATGCTCTAAATCGTGGCTCTTGAGGGACAAAGGAGCCTCAATGGAACCTTGGCACCACCATCACCAACATGGCACAGTGACAATAGCACAACATATCAGTAGGGACAATACACTGCCACTAACTTCCTTTTCATCAGTATGAATGCTGAGGAGGTTAGGGAGTAGTCATACCTTCATTCAAACACTTTAATAATGAACACTTCTCTGTATGAAAATACTTTCATGAATATTGAAAAATACAGAAAAATCTGATACATACACTGATGTTCAGAACTATTATTAGATACAAGTAGCTGTGGCAGGAAAACACAGCCATGACAATACTACTTCAGCACTTTTGGCTGGATACAGGTTATTTCTTCCTCTGCATACATAAGAATGCAGGTGTACTGAAGCATGCTTGTATGCATACATGCATACAAATGCTGGCACTCACACACACACACACACACACACATACACACACATGTATACATGAATGCACATACACACACACACACACACACACACACACACACACACACACACACACACACACACACACACACACACACACACACACACAAATACATACACATGTGCAAGCACCCCTCCAATCAGTAGCCTGGGTGCTTTACATCTGACAGTCACGGGTCAGGAACCTATTTTCCTGCCGGCAAGGAAGACCAAGGCAGATTAGTGCTTCAGTAAGATACTCTTACACCTACAGGGAATGAGGCTGAGAGGCAGTATCAGTCAACAAACTGTTCTTATACATGGAGGGAAAAGGATGTGATGCTGCAACACTCTTCTATACTGCCTGGAATGTGATGGTTCCCTAACAGCACACCTGTCACCCTCTCCTACACTTGAGCATAGGCATCCACCAATTTTCTGAGACGCTCCACCTCCACTTCCATGCAGGCTCGCTTCTTCCGCTCATCATCCAGTTCCTTCATCAGTGACTGCATCTTGCGGTTCTGCTCCTTCCTCTGCTCTTCAACTCGCTCCTCCAAGCTCCTTATCTATTAGTATAAGGATAAATAAGTGATGAATGAATTTTGTGTTATAATTTTCATATCAGAATAAAACCAGGTAAATCAAATAATATTGTGAAACTAAACAGGCTAGATTTTGGTGGTAATGACTGGGCTTTTCATACTTTTGTGCTCAAATCTTTTATCTTTCATATAAATTCTTGACTTTGCTTTATATGTTTTTTTTCTACTTTTTGTCTTCAGAGAGAGAGAGAGAGAGAGAGAGAGAGAGAGAGAGAGAGAGAGAGAGAGAGAGAGAGAGAGAGAGAGAGAGAGAGAGAGAGAGAGAGAGAGAGAGAGAAAAAACATTAGTGCTGAATACTGATAAATAATAATCAAATATTCTTGTGATCTGTACATTGACCTACATTCAATGCTGATCCTTTCTATACTCTAAATAATGCTGTACTCTGATTTCTGCAGATATATATATATATATATATATATATATATATATATATATATATATATATATATATATATATATATATATATATATATAAGAAAAAGAAAGAAAATGCTTACTTTGGGAAGCAATTCTTTGTACAGTGCATCAATTCTGTCTTCCAGTTGTGCTGTGCTGTCTGCAGATACAGGCTTTTTGCTTTCCTTTGATGGAGGGGTGGGAGCTAATTTCTTTGTGTCTTGACTGGGTAGTGCAGTTCTTTTACTTTCTGTGGGTTGTGGAGTGGCTGGGAGAGGCTTATTCTTGCTGGGAGGAGGTTGTGGTGTGAAGGGCTTGTGCTCATAGTCTGGGGTAGGGAGGCGTGGGGTTTCTGAGGGTTTAGGTTTTGGAGGTGTAACTGTGTTGGTGACATGCATATTGGTGGATGTAGTGTCAACAGTGGATTTTGCAGGCTTGGCAGCTGGCTTTGGGGACACTGCAGGGGCAGAAGGAGGTGAAGATTCTCCCTCTGTGGAAAATTGCATTTGTGGATCAATTATGAAACTTAAAAATCAGTGGGGAGAAAAAAAAAAAAAAAAAAAAAAAAATCACACAAAGGGTATGTGTTGAAAACAAAACAAGATCACTGTGATACAATTCCATTCCATTTCAATCATGTTTGAGGACAACCACCACTCACCTGGAATAATGATGCCAGACAGCCGTTTGTGTTTCTGTTTTAGGCCTAGTTCTTGCAGCCATGGCACAGGAGGATTTGCATCTGGCCTAGGACTTGTCTCAGGCCTTATCCGAACTTCTGCCTGTCTGCCGTGCGCTGGCTGACTGAGGGCTGGCACACTGGGGCTCCGAGATAGTTCTCCATTAGCCTGTGAAGGTGTGTCCTGTGGGTACATGAAAGGAAATGCTCAGTACTTTACTTTCATCTGACTTGAGCTACTGAATATGCATTATCTTACTGTGTAACATACTGCACTGTGATGTAAGAAGTTAGCATTTATAATGACTGTGCATGCAGTGAATATACTACAAAGCAAAGCACATGCAAACTTACATTTCAAGGAAGGAGAGAGAGAGAGAGAGAGAGAGAGAGAGAGAGAGAGAGAGAGAGAGAGAGAGAGAGAGAGAGAGAGAGAGAGAGAGAGAGAGAGAGAGAGAGAGAGAGAGAGAGAGAGAGAGAACATATACATGAATATGACATGGATGATGTTAATGTCAAAGAAATGTAACTAAAGTATATATAAGAATTGTTTAAATGCTAATGATAACAATATGCATGCTGAAACAAGAGAAATAACAAAATACGGTAAGATAAATTACGAAACTGAACATCACATTCTCATATAACAAGAAATTAAAGTTTAAGTAACAAGAAATCAAGCAAATAGAAATGAAAACAATATTCTTTGCTTATGTTAATCAACAGTCAGTACAGTTACTTTTTTTTATAATTTTTTTTATTTTATTTATTTATTTATTTTATTATTGTGTGTGTGTGTGTGTGTGTGTGTGTGTGTGTGTGTGTGTGTGTGTGTGTGTGTGTGTGTGTGTGTGTGTGTGTGTGTGTGTGTGTGTGTGAGAGTTAAGGATATAACTCTTCCTGTCTCTTGATTATCATGTAAGGTGTTGTCAAACATTTTGGGGCAGGCCAATACTGTTTGCGGTGAGACACTTTCTCATGTACCTTTCTTGTTACAAAAATTAAAGTACAGTGAGGGGATTCTCACTTTATACTCTCTTTTCAGTCATGTTTTACAAAAGGCAAGAAATACAGAGGCAATATTCCTTCACTCCTACTATCCAATGTAAGTTGTCCCACAACTGGATAAAACACATGCAGTAACTTTCTTTTTGCTTTCTTACACAAGTGAAATGTATGTTAACTGTAGCGTGGGATGACTTTTAGCAATTTTTCTCAAATATAAGCAAAGGATAAAGACAAACAATGAAAAATTATTGGTCCATTTCTGAGATGACTATCTCTGACCAATGATCCTTCACTTATTATTTCAACTGATTATATATTCACTATTTTTTTCTTTACTGATACTTTTTGTCTTACTGGAATCTTATCTAACTGTCAATTCCTCTGTGCAGGTCAGATAAGATAACACACCCTGGGGTTTTTCATCACAGTATGTAGGCAAACATACATAACTCATCCTATCCTCTCATTTACCGACCTATTTATCTATATAAGTAAACAGGAAACAGTATCTTAGATAAGAAATGTAGATGACATTAATGTAAATTGCTTCTTCTGTTACTCTCCTTAGACATGTTCTTGAATGTTTGCCTGTGGTGAGTTTATAACAAATGACACCTCTCCTTCCTATGGTATCACATCTTAATAGTTCCATCAATTTATAATAAACCTACTACATGCATGGATCTGATAAACACAACATCTACTTATTCTTGTATTTTCTCTCTGCAAGGTCACACCAAAACAGTTAACTCATTCCATCACTTCACTGATATAATTCCTAAATATGCTCCTTACTCCTTCCTTGTTTGCTATTTCTTTGAAAATAACACACCATATCCACTTTACTATATACTTTCCAATATATTCAATCTCTTTAAATTATATTCAAAAGCTCAAGCTTAACTATCATAATAAAACTTGTGATTCATAACATGTTTCAAAGACAGTGACAAACTTAGCAGTGTCATCACACACATGAATCAAAATTAGTATCTGTGAGAACATAATCTATTCTTCCAGTTAAGTTATCAGAAATTAAAACACTTCCTTTTCAATCACACCACTGGCACATAAAGACCAACAAACACAGTGATAACCTACATCAGTATATGAGCGACGCCACAATTTCTTCATCATGTGTGTTATGGGGATTGTGAGGATCTTGGAAGAGCTTGATGACAGACTGATGTAGAGAAACCAAGATGGAAAGACACACCCACACACCACACACTTTAGCTGATGACAAATGCACCTCCGACTCCCTCATGCCAAGACATCAGGACTGAGGCTTTGCTCACCGCCTACTCTTGGCTATTCTTATCTTTTTATCACAGATGTTACACACACACACACACACACACACACACACACACACACTATCAGTAATAGTACTGTAATTAAAGCTTGGGCCAAAACACTGAGATATAGTACACATTTCTTAAGCTGAACATGGAAAAGGAAAATTGGATTGGAACCATAGCAAACTGTCTAGCAATAAAGCACATGCATCCATCCACAAACACTTCAATTTTTTATCCTTTGAATTTTCACATGAATTCCAAACTAAATGTATCCTATATCCTATGATACCAAGATACTTGAATGAATAAAAGTGTAAATCAATAAGAAAAAAACAAACAAATGAATAAATAAACAAATAGGATTCTTTAAATGGAAATATAAAAAACAAAGCAAAAAAGTAAATCAATAAACAAATAAGCCAAAAAAATCATGAAAAATCAATAAACTAGACTAAAATTAAATTAAATTGAAATAAATTAATAAATAAATAAGCATGAGGGGATACAACTTGGGGAACAATAGTTAGCATTCAAATAAGTAAAAAGCTTAATAAATCATATAAAATTATCAGTAAAATAGCTTTTTAAGGACACACAACACTGAAAAAAGTTACCATTCATTATTAACAAGCAGCTATGAATATAAAAGCCTCAGGAGAGCATGGCAAAGACAGCACAATTCCACAGCATCCTAGCAGCTTCTGGGGTCACTTACATGGTCCAGTTTGTCCTCAGGGGTTGGGGGGAGAGGAGAGTCTGTTTCGTCGTTGTTTTGGTTTTTCATCTGCAGTGGCAGCAGCAGTGGCAGCAGGAGATGTGGGGGGGAGTAGAAAGAGAGAGAAAGATGTGCTTGGTTAAACCCACACCCAGGCAGGGACAGATGCATAAGAGAATAATACTACCATACATCCTTGACCCACCTCTGAGAGTGCCCACCGCACAAGCACTAAACAGGCCATTTTGAGACGCATTTCCTTTCTATTGCAGGTTTGTGTGCTACATGGCTTGGGCAGACAATAATAGGGACTTAGACAAAGCTGTGCAGATCCAAGGACAGTACGAAAAGCTGGTGAGTCTGCACACTTCTTGATAGAAAACAATACTTCACAGTTAATACTAAAATTCATAGGCATATAAACATCAATACGTATTGAACAACAAAAGTTTGATTCCCAGCTCATTGAAATCTAGGCAATGATGAGTGTGTAATAAAGAGAGTAAAGCAATAATGAATTCGTAATTCCTTTGGGACTTGTTACATACACATAGTTTGGGGGAAGCGTTTGTCCTGCAGTGGAATCAATAGAAGCTGGTGATATGTACAAAAACAGTGAAAAGATGCTACTAAAAGTAATATACTTTCTCAAAAAGAAAGAACCTTGGTAAATCAGGCAGCATTTAGGTGATCTCTCATCTTCCAACCATTGTTTTGAATTATAACAACTGCACTAATATCTGAAAAGGTTAGTGACAGCTGCTGTTAATAGTGTGTGAAGGAGACTGGCTAAAGCATAAAGTGAGATCGAATAGCTGAATGCGTGCCGGCAGCTTTCTTAGATTTATTTACTGAGAGGTATCAAAGTGAATAATAATCTACTCTAATTTCCTTAGTTAGTGTTTGATACCAAGCATGTGTGTGCAACATGGTTGACTGTGTATGATACAATACCACATGTGGTTCACAAACCCTCTACTGAAATGCATGCTGTCAAAACACTCCAGGTATGAGTAGTTCTCACCAGTATGATGGATACAAACAATGAAAAAAGTCTGAGATTTCTAAAAGTACAATCATGGTTATATAAGCACCAATACCTTTATACATTTCAGGAACTTCAAAGCTTCACCTGATATTTACCTGTGTGTGGTGTTCTACCTTGAAGAAGCAGCCTCTGATAACATTACATGCCAATCAATCATTTCCTATCAGCAATTGATAAACCTCTAGAAAGAAGCTGTCAGCCAATAATAGTAACTTTTTTATTAATCTCCAGATCTTGCATACAATTCACATTAATGGTCACTATTATCTGGCACATCTTCCCCTGATTGCTAGCCACTCTAAGATATTTCTTCTTGTTTAGCAGCTACCTCTAAAACCTATGCTGTCTAGAAATTGCAATATATTTTCTTCTATTCTTGTTATTTATTGTAAACGCTTATATGGATTTCACACGTTGATTTAGTACAGGCAACCCCGGCTTAACGAAGGTTCACACAACGAAATTTTGCTACAACGAAGGTTTCCTTTTACTACCATCTGCTCGTTTAACAAACACCAAACTCGCTTTAACAAAATTTTATCCTGGTAATTTTTTCCAAGTTTGAAAGCTCCGCCGTATCACGCACTTTTGAATACACCAGCGCCTCTCGTGGACAAAATGTGCACCACTCACTCCCCTAGTTCAAAACAATAACAGTGTCAGCAGCAGCTCGTCTTCCCTCACTCTACATGCCACAAAACGCCCTGCAATGTTGCCTAGCGTTGCTAAGAAGACCAGGAAGTCTCTTACTCTCGAAGTGAAGCTGGATATTATTCACAGACATGAGAGGTGAGAAAACTAATAGCATTGCTTCCCACCATGACTTGACTCTATCTACTGTCTACCATTTTCAAGTCAGCAGACTCTATTAAGAAGGCTGGTGAGATCATATCTTCCTTGCAAGCTAAAAGAACCACCTGACCTCGTGACTCTTTAATGGATAAAATGGAAAGCCTTGTGGAAATATGGTACATAAGTTTTGTATGTGGTAGAAAGATGCGCCCTTTGTTTACATTCCACAGGTTGCCAGCTAGCGTATTTCCCGCTCCACTCTCCCTCCCTTCATAAATTTAAGATCATCAACATTATAAAGTTACTTACATACATACATTAGTGTACATTATAATGACTTAGTCTTAAATCAAACTGCTTAAATGTTCAACTTCATAATTTTTACTTTCATTAAACCTTTCACTGTACTATGATACACTCTCACTTTCTTTACTCTCAATGGAAGTTCAGTTAGGGGTCATACTTGTTATAATTGGTTTGTTTAACAAAATTTCGCTTAACGAAGGATTTTTCAGGAACGTAACCCCTTCATTAAGGGGGGGTTGCCTGTCAAGAATTGTTGCATATCATAAGGAAAGAGTTAATGGATACATCCTTATCCATTCCTGCTCTCTACACTATTCACCAATTCATACCAATTCATAAATTCCTGTAATGGAGAATACTCATCACTCACATTCTCCTTAAAGATTCCTGACGGTGGACGGCGATGGGAAGGACCTTTGGGGCGGTTCTGGGTAACATGGGTAAGTTTCTCCCCATCTGTGTCTAAGACAAGGCTGCTTCCATCCTCTGTCCAGGCAAGGGGGATTAAGAGATCAAATGTAGTCCAGGTGCAGTTATATTCATCAATGCTTTACATAAAAAAAAAAACAAGAATGTAATGAGGATGACTCTGGATCACCTATCATTGATATCTTTCTATAGACCTAACTCTAACCTTTCACTGCAGTCTTCTTGGTGTTCTTGGGCATGGCTGGGTGAGAGGTTGTGTGAAGGGGTTGTGGGGAACCCTCATGGGGCTCAGACACACTGTGGGAGGGTTGAGATGTGGGCTTCTTCTCTGGAGGAGGTGGAGCAGAAACCTTTTTTTCTGGTAGAGGTGGTGGTGGTTCTTTTTCTACAGGAGAAGGCAGTGGTTCTTTGCCTGCCAGAATGAGTAATAATATCAGTGCATGAAAAGGATCTCTCTCTCTCTCTCTCTCTCTCTCTCTCTCTCTCTCTCTCTCTCTGTTAATCATGTAGACAGCTTGAAAAATGCCTACATATAATGATATTGATAATTTTATCATTTAAACTGACTGTCATTGTAACTTATCTATATATCACAGCAACTGCTTGAAAAATGATTTTTATAATAAAGATTGATGTATCTATCAATCTATAAACCTTGATGATATCTCCATGATTAAGGAAACACTGACTATCAAGTCTTATCCCAATAAATCTTAATCAAACAAAATATAAAGTTGTTTTCAGTTAATTATTCTGTGAGTAATCTAAGGACTCTGAGTAATGAAAGTATTGAGATGATTATGTGGACATCTTTTCAGTAGCAAAATCCAATAAAAGTCTTTCTAACTCCAATCTCACACATATGCATCACGTCACTAGTATTAGGATATCAGATATTGTTAGGCTTTTCAATACACAACAGATCAGGAATGACAACACACCAGTGAAGGCACAGAGGCACCAGAGAACTAGTAAATGAGATAAGTGGACTTGCGAGCTACTGACCTGCCAGGTTGCTGATAACATACTATCTAATCAATACCAAGTTTCACTCAATGTCTACCTTTAGAACTATCATGCTCCTTTTTAGGAGAAGGGAAACTGCTATGCAAATAAGATAAACTACTACAGGTAAACAAAGCTGAATATATGTTCTTGTTAAGGTGCTGTGTAATGAAGATGAAAATAAGATAAACAATGACAGTAGAATTAGTATGGAGAGTTTACATAATTGTAAGTTTGCAGAGTCTGGAAAGGTGGCAGTACAATGTCACTAATTAATGTAAGTGGCATACAGTTAGTTAAGACACACTTACATGAAGAATGCTACAATCACTCATGAAAGTTGATAAGGTGAAGATTCTCATGTTTCAGAAACTGTGACAAAGCAAACTGCATAAGAGAACTACATATAGAAGCTTTCTAAAGAATGCACATGACACATTGAACCAAGTATCTACTAAACATAAGTCAAATTCAAATGCTATAAATGATAAATGAAATCTGGCATTACCACCAACCCACTGCCTCAGATGGACTCTCAACAAACTCTCTCTATTACAATGTACTTACATAAGTGAGAAGCTGATAACAACACTTACATGTTGGTGACAGGTAAGCCACATGCTACAAAAGACATTTGGGTGGTGTCTTACCAGACTTGTTGAGAGTGCTGGTGGGTGTGCTGTCAGCTGAACTACTGGGTGAACCTTTCTTAGCTAATACTGCTGCAGGCTTCTCAGGCCTTGGTGGTTTAGCCTAAAATGTAAACAAGAAAAGAGAATGGTCTTAAAAAAATTGTAGTTGCTAGAACGGCACAAAACATACAAATTCCATTCACTAATAACTTAGTCAAATTTATGGATAAGTACAGAATAAAATGCACATCACTTAATATATGTGAGGTGTGAGGATACTGGTAATAAAAAATATGGAGTTCACAGGAATGTTGTCCTCCCCTTAAAAAAAACAAATACATAAAATGACAATATATGAGATGTGGAGATAAATGTAATGAAGAATCTTGAATCTATACAGAAAATTGGTTGAGCTGATGTGGGGAATTATGGTTTTAAAATTAGAAAATTTTTTCAAAGGCTAGTAATGGAAAAGGTATGTAGGGGATCATGAGGAATGAAGTGTAGTAGGGTATGATTAACAGGAAGGAAGAAAAGTGTGATTCACTCACCTTCCTGGCCTTGTTGGTGCCAGCCATGATCGTTACAAAGATAATAAATACATAAGCATCACTGGCAAATTTTGTTTTACAAATGCCACATACACATATGAGAGAAGTAATCTATGAGTATGTAGAATGCAAGGCAAGCATCACACTGCTCTAAGATAGATAGTCACAATTTTTTTTTTATATCATAGTTTCTTCTATACTAAATGAAAAAGCATGTTTGAGTGACTCGCACCTCAACTGACAAACACTCAATAATCACTGACAACTGGAGAGAAAGAGAGAGAGGAAGAGGAGGGGAAGGAAGGGAGGAGTAGAGAAGCACAGACAACCTGAACCTAACAAGATTACTACCTCCCATACCAGAGACACAACCTCCTTTTCCAGCCTTCACTGACCTACTTTTCAACACACCACATACAGAAGACCTACTTGTCACACCACTCAGCCAGCCTACTGTCTCAGCTTGAAAACTGACCATCTTAACTGTGTGTGTGTGTATTTACCTATTTATGAATCCATATAACTACAAATATTTCCAAACCTAATCTCAGGTTATTTTTTAATATCATTATTATTATCATTATCATCACCTCATAACAAAGTAAAGAAGAATCACTTAGTGTCTAGTTCAGAAAATGGATTAGTGATAATAATGGTAATAATTTTTGATAAACTGAAAACCATTCATTCTCATAACATTGTAACAAGAGATAACTATGATAACCAGGAAAATGCCTTCCCCCTCATCCACACACACCCTAAGCATTCATTAAGGCACCCCACCATAAGAAATTCATTTAGGTATCATACTCACCACTTCTTCAGAACTGAGCAGCTCCACAAAATTGTCAGGGAAGACACCAACATTGCCTGCCAGCTCACCCTTCCACCAGCCCTTGTCCTCCAGTTCCTTGCACAGCACTGTAATGATATCTCCCTCATGCAGCTCCAGCTCATCCTCATGCTCAGCCGAGTAGGGGAACAACACCCGTGCCAACTCTCGCACTGATGATGGGTGAAGACATGTGTAAGTGATGCAGATAGGGTAAAAATCCACAAACACACAAATTCTGTAGTTCAACTCAAAACTATACTATCACATAAAAAAGTATAGTGAATAAAACTAAAAGAAATAAATAAGCGTTTTTGTTTTTTTAGTGGTGCGATTATTGATGATGAGCTTACCAGGTTTGGGTGGCAGTTGTGGTGGAGGGGGATGGTGTGGAGGGTTAGTAGTGGTGGAATTATGGTGGTCTGTCTTGGCTGTATTCTCCACCTGCAGCAGTTATCATTGTTACTATCACCATCATTGCTACTACTATATTCTATCCTTATAACATTATATTAAACTGAAAAAGAATTACAGTTTAGGAACAGGCAAAAAAATTATCTGGCTAATCTTAATTTTATGAATATGAGAGAGAGAGAGAGAGAGAGAGAGAGAGAGAGAGAGAGAGAGAGAGAGAGAGAGAGAGAGAGAGAGAGAGAGAGAGAGAGAGAGAGAGAGAGAGAGAGAGAGAGAGAGAGAGAGAGAGAGATGAAATTTACAGTAAGAGGAATGGTTTAGTTTCATTGCCTTTGTACCTTAGTCTTCTCGTCACCGCTGGGCCCCGTGGCTCTCTCTAAGGCATTCATTCGGGTCTTGTCTGTCTTTGAGGTGACCTTCTCTCCTTTGGGCTCCAGGGCAGGTGGCAGCTTATGGGGCAGGTCACGGAAATTCTTCAACTGGCCTAGGGTGGGTAAAGTCAGTGCTTAGTGAATCAATGTGCTAGAAAGTTTTGCTAGAATATATGATAACTGACTTCAGACCATTAACCATTTCACAGCTATTATACTGGCAAGAAATTGGAAAATCTATTCTTTCTTGAAGATGTTTATAAAGATTTTTTACACACTGCTTCTAATGTTGTGAATTGTTACATACTACAGTGAAAGTGTTAATATTTAACACTTCAATTTCTGTCTGTATTCATACTTTTCACCTCCATTTTCTGAATCATTTCTATATTTTCCTAAGTCTTCTCCTATGTCCTTTGTTCTGATTTCAACTGTGAACTAGGATTCATATGAAAATGAGTTGTCCCAGGAACAAACAAATGTAACATTCATTAATTGCAATTAATTGTAGGATTTTCAATGTCCATTTAAAACATGTTCCATATTTCTTAGGGATATTTCTAAAATTTGCATTCCCAAGTGCAAAATTCAGTATTCATAAATCAAGACAAGCTGACATTAATGTATTTACATGTAAATCACAAAATGCCTGTACAGTGCTTACCATTTTCTTTAGGCAGCGAATCCTTGGGTTTGTGGATGGGTTGGAAGGCAGAGGAGCCACCAAGACTGAGGATCTTAGCCGACCCATTAGTGGCGGTGGTGGTGGGGGCAGGTGTGTTGGAGTTGGAGGTGATGACTGGCTCCCGCTTCATGCCCTCCTCTCTCTTCTGATCCTGCACTTGGTTGGGCTTGATATCACTTGCTGGGGAGCCTAGGCCAGAGATGAGTAGCATGAGTCGGAGTGAATAAATTTCTTATAATCAATCACTTATCAGTGTCAGTCCAGCTTTTTTCTCTGCATGATGGTTTTTGATGAGTGTTTTCAAAATTATTAATTTGGATAGAGGCAGATGGTAAAGATAATCTAATTATCTGAAAACTCATACAGATACCAGTGAGAATATAATCTAATAACTTACATAATTACCAGCAATGTCAAACTAATCCATTTTCATATCACATGACCTTCACAACTTCCTAATCTTGCTATCACTATCCATGATTACTTACATGGCAATGTTATATGGTAAGTCTTATACACAAACACAGTGAGGAGTCTGATCAGTGCTCACCTCTGCCATTCACATTGAGCTGGTTGTTAATGTTCTCAAGGCTGGACTCTGGTTGCTTGGTGTTGTTGTCTTCTGCCAGCTCCTCAACAAAGTTAGAGGGAAACATCCCCACCTAGTAAAAGAAACAAAGCATGAAGACTAACCACATACTAAGTTTCAAAGTGACTCAATTGTGTTGATACAAAAGATAATAATGTAAGTGATGACAAATACACAGACAAAAGCTACAATGATAGACTTTACTGGACTTCTAGACTATGTATTAAATACATGAATCCTATAACATGAACCACATATGAAATGCAAATTGGAAATATTTTGATACACATTGTAGTCAAATATAGATAGTAACAACAATAATAGTGGTTATTATTATAATTTACTAATTTTGTTATAAAAATACCTACCTTATTATTATTAGATCTATACAAGAGGAAAATGTAATTCAAGAAGTACATAATGAAAATGAAAGCGACTCACCAACCAAAACTTGAGAGAGAGAGAGAGAGAGAGAGAGAGAGAGAGAGAGAGAGAGAGAGAGAGAGAGAGAGAGAGAGAGAGAGAGAGAGAGAGAGAGAGAGAGAGAGAGAGAACTTTGCTTTATGAAATCCACAACAAAACAAGCTAAACAATGCCCAATGACAAAAGTTACAACAAAGCACCAACATCCTGCCACACCATAGAAGTTCCAACTGACCTGTCCGTCCAGCACACCTTTCCACCAGCCTTCCTCCACCTCCTGCAGCACAATGATGGTCTGCCCTACACACAGCTGCAGCTCATCATCATGAAGCGGGGTATAGCTGAAGACCACCCGACACCTCCGGCCACTCATTTCTGTCAAGGAAGGTAAGAGGAGTTAGTCACACACATAATTTTTTTCCATTAATATTTCACCCTTTAATATTTGCTTTAATATTTAACCCTTATAGCCATTTCACAATTAATTTCTTCATCTTTTACATGTTTTTCCCCTCATGTTGCCTTCCATACCTCCATTGTCATATATGATTGTAACAAGGTGCCTTTTTATCAATATACACTCCTCTATTCCCAGCCTTTAAGTTTAATTCTACATTCTTTGAAGCATTTAACTATCAATCTTCATAGTTAATGATAAAATTAGCTCCCTCAGTTTTACTCCTTTCAAATGTCTTACTTTATGCATCTATCAATCAACTTCACTTTCACTCCTTTCAAGCACCAGCACCTTACTCTTGTTTACATTTACCTTCAACTATCTTTAGAACTGAATACGGGAACAGGAGGTGAATCAGAAATATGTATGTGTGTGTAGGAGGACAAGAGTTACCTATCACTTTTGAGTTGCAAGGCCTTCTAGATCAACCCTTGTTCTTCTTAACCTACATTCATTATCTCCATCTATTTTTTCTTCCCTCTAAGGACTTGCATCCTTTACCATGTAGGAATCATGGTCTTATCAAAGATCAGTCTGCCTCATGCCTATTTTTAGTGACAGCTGATGTTTAAGCCTGATATCACCTTTTTGTCTCTCATTACTGTAAAAACTGATCAACATATACTGTTTGATCTATTTCCTTATGTTGATATCTTCCAAGTTGTGTTTCTTATTCCTCTATTATTCATTGTCAAATCTTTCTATCTCTTACTGCTGTCAATTCTCACAGTATCAATTGGTATCATTCAGTATATTTCCTTAATTCATGCTTCTCATTCTTCTATTGCTCATCCTTTCATATTTTCATCTTATATTCTATTATCCTCAGTCTTGGTAATAACATTTTCTTGTAATAAGTGCTACTTATACATTTCCACACTTTGATATTGTCAATTTTCATCTGTTTCCCATTCATTCAATTTTTAAACCTGGCAACTATTATGCATGTTGTCCTTACATTAACACACAATGAGACATCCTGTTATGCCAGTGACATTGTTGCTTTCATAACTGGTGCTGTGGTATTTAGTATCTGTTCCATACATAACTGAATCACGGTCAGATATCGAGTAGCCTGACATAGTACTTACTAGTAGTACTTCCACTGTGCTTAGTATTTACCCAAAGTTCTTCTGATCTGCTAAGAGCCTATCAATTCTCAGGCTTTGTGAGGAGAGTGCCAGCAGATCAGGGGACTTGACAGAGAATATAAATGCTAAACACATTGGGAATGGAAGCTATATTCTGAGACTTTTGCTCACTTCTACTACATTAAAAAACCTCTAGATGCAATTACACAGATTTTTAAGGGTGTTTTTATAATTCTACAGAGAAGTGAATAAAATTAATACATTACGAACAGGAGAAACATTTGAGAAAACAGCTAATAAAGAATCTTTTTTTTTTTTTTTAAATAACTGTAGTGTGTGAGAGCAATGATTTTCAGAATAGTGATGTGAATGTGTTGTTACTCAGTTATTGGCCACAACTGTTTGAAGGAAAGTGTGACTCATTGTGTTTTGCTTCCTTTTGCAAACCTTTGTGTGACTTAACTTCCACTTGCTTGATATAAGAGCCTCTGATCTGCTTTGCTTAGTGACTGGAGGCTGAGGTTTAAAATTAAGTGATGATACAGATGGTAGTAGTGAAGATACATCAGAAAGAAAATAAACATGAATCTTTTATGCCAAATGGAAGATGATATATTCAGAGAGAGAGAGAGAGAGAGAGAGAGAGAGAGAGAGAGAGAGAGAGAGAGAGAGAGAGAGAGAGAGAGAGAGAGAGAGAGAGAGAGAGAGAGAGAGAGAGAGAGAGAGAGAGAGAGAGAGAGAGAGAGAGAGAGAGAGAGAGAGAGAGAGAGGAGACTCAGACAGCTCAGACATTACATGTATGGGTTCTATTTGTTGCTGTCTTATTCTGAGGGGATTTGTGGTATGCAGTGTGTGTGTGTGTGTGTGTGTGTGTGTGTGTGTGTGTGTGTGTGTGTGTGTGTGTGTGTGTGTGTGTGTGTGTGTGTGTGTGTGTGTGTGTGTACCACACTTCAAGTTATTTGCATGTTAATCAGAGTTGCATAGCTAATAAAATATTTTAAATGCACAGAAAAATATTAAAACTGTTAATTATCAAAGCTGTTTATCTCTATTTCCCATTACAAAGGGGCACATCTTAGTGAACCTGGAAACAACTGGGGCATGTGAAGAGATAGAGGGAAGAGGAACAAGGAGGACAAGACTCACCACCTCTCCTCTGGACATCGAGTGCTTTGGTGACGTTTCTATCAGGGGAGTCACTCTTGGGCTCCTTGGTCAACACCTGAAAGGAGAGACGAGGACATGAGTCAGAGGATGGTGACACACATACACACAGTCAACTGATGATGCCAGCAGGGGCTAGTAACCACAGAGGTTTCATCATACACCAAAGGACTAAACAAGTGTTCAATACTGTATAGTCCTAGCGACATTACAGTCTGTTCCGTGGAAGCTGATACACAATTATGTATGTATAGGAATGTGAGCTTGTGTTTATTCATCTTCCATGTTTAATATCACATGGAAACTATACACAATGATAAACTGAGACATTTTGAGTAACTAAAAGACTGAATGAAGCAAAGTGAAGAGAATCTAATTAGATGCTGTCTCAAAATAACTCAAGGGAGAGGTTGAACTTTATGACCACTTCACAGACTCTTTAGCACATGTTAAGCAGTCCCAACAAGGTATGTGGTGCACTCCACACAAAGATGCAATGCAGACTCAACAAAACAAGGCCACCTCTTTACTGCCACACCGTCACCACCACCACCACCATGGCACATGTTTTGAAACCAGACACCGTAAAAAAGTGAAACAAATGTCTCTTTGTCAATTTCTCTATCCCTCCCACGCACACATACATTCACTTAAGGCTGGCACACACACACACACACACACACACACACACACACACACGTATTGCAGTTGTTGTTGTTGTTGCTGTTGCTGTTGTCTTCGTTGTTGTTGGTTGTATAGACAGTGTTATACTGGATGCTGTGTCAGGTGTGTGTGTGTGTGTGTGTGTGTGTGTGTGTGTGACTCAACCATGGCAGGTGTTTTAATGCTATGTGTACACCTGTCTCCACACACACACACACACACACACACACACACACACACACACAGTGACAAGGATCCGGATATGAGGTACCCACGCTAGCTGAAACTACTACTACTACTACTACTACTACTACAACAACAACAACAACAACAACAACAACAACAACAACTACTACTACTACTATTCCTACAACAACAACAACTACTACTACTACTATTACCACTACTACAATCATTAAAAACAAGATTCACGTAACATACCATCAAACACCACAGCTCATTTCGTTATGCCCCCCGACACACACACACACACACACACACACACACATTATTATTATTATTACACACACACACAGTCCACGAGCACCCACCCTGCACTCCCACTATCGTAGGTCACGAGAGGCGGTGCGTGAGAGGACAAGTTGACCTGAGAGGGTGATAGGCTCTCCCATCACGAACTTCTACCCACCCCTTCTCTTATCTCTTCTTAATCTTTATCCTCAGTTTAAAGTTCCAATCTCTCTCTCTCTCTCTCTCTAACAACCAAAGACGCATGTTATCAAATTAAATTATATGTAACCTCGTCATAGCAACAAACACCAGAGAGAGAGAGAGAGAGAGAGAGAGAGAGAGAGAGAGAGAGAGAGAGAGAGAGAGAGAGAGAGAGAGAATTCTCCATCACCCCATCCTTCTCCCTCCCTCTCTCGTTTCTCCCCTTCCTGTCTCATCTGCTGCTCTCAACACATGATCACCTCCCCAACCCCTCCCCCCTTCTCTCTACCTCTCTCTCTCTGGCTACGTAACACTGGTCAAATCATCCGATCAATTAATACCAATTCACGCAATCTCTCTCTCTCTCTCTCTCTCTCTCTCTCTCTCTCTCTCTCTCTCTCTCTCTCTCTCTCCATGCACGGTATCATGATCGGATTATTTAGTGTCTATTTAAGGAGTGCGGAACTGACGTGTATCTCTCTCTCTCTCTCTCTCTCTCTCTCTCTCTCTCTCGAAGACGCAGACCGCTTAAGCATCACCTAAGCTTTATGGCTCGCTAGATAGAGCATTATCCAAACTGCCTGCCCTCTTCACTTGCCAATCTAGGAGGAGGAGGAGGAGGAGGAGGAGGAGGAGGGATGTAATGGCCTGTATCCGGGAGTGGGGCGTGGAGGACGAGGAGGAAGATGAGAATGGCCGCTGAGTAAGAGGGAGAGACGGAGGGAGAGGGAGAGAGAAAAGGTGTTGGGGGGAGATAGATTGGGAGACACGGATACCACCAATAGCAGAGAGAGAGAGAGAGAGAGAGAGAGAGAGAGAGAGAGAGAGAGAGAGAGAGAGAGAGAGAGAGAGAGAGAGAGAGAGAGAAATAAGTAAAGCATTCCTGACCCCACTTTCTCTCTCTCTCTCTCTCTCTCTCTCTCTCTCTCTCTCTCTCTCTCGTATCCTTGATCCTTCCTCGCCCCCTCTGAAGTCACTTATGCAGTCTTCTCTGAGATATCTACTGGCCGTAGGGTGAGTAGTAGTAGTAGTAGTAGTAGTAGTAGTAGTAGTAGTAGTAGTAGTAGTAGTAGTAGTAGTAGTAGTAGTAGTAGTAGTAGTAGTAGTAGCAGCAGCCAGTAAGCGGTTTAAGGAGATTACCTAGAGGATATGAGGACAAGCAGCAAAACAGGTTAGGAAACAAGCAGACAGGCAAGCAAACAGGAAGGTAAAGTAAGCAGATAGGCAGACAGGTGAGTAGGTAAAGGTAGACAACCCCGCAAGCAGGCAGGCAAGCAGGAAAGCAGCAGCAGCAGCAGGTAAGAGCACTCAGTCTGAGAAATCCCTTACGGCTCTCTCTCTCTCTCTCTCTCTCTCTCTCTCTCTCTCTCTCTCTCACTAATTATGCTTTGGGAGAGAGAGAGAGAGAGAGAGAGAGAGAGAGAGAGAGAGAGAGAGAGAGAGTAGTAAGACCAGTCCATGGGAGGAAAGGGTCACGGCTACTCTCCCTTGTGACGTCATCAGGTCATTGTGGAGTCACCGCTTATGTAATCCCGTTGAAATAGCAGTGATAGGAAAATGGTGGTGGTGCTGGTGGTGGTGAGGGAGAGGAAGAAAAGAAAAGAAAAGAAGAAGAAGAAGAAGAAGAAGAAGAAGAAGAAGAAGAAGAAGAAGAAGAAGAAGAAGAAGAAGAAGAAGGAGAAGAAGAAACAAAATTAATGAAGCAGTAGAAGAGGATGCAAAAGAAGAAGAAGAAGAAGAAGAAGAAGAAGAAGAAGAAGAAGAAGAAGAAGAAGCAGAAGCAGAAGCAGAAGCAGAAGCAAAAGAAGAAGAAGAAGCAGAAGCAGAAGCAGAAGCAGAAGGAGAAGCAGAAGAAGAAGAAGAAACAAGCATAACAAAAGGAGAAATAGAAATAGAATACGGTTGTTGGGGCTTTGTGGTGGGGATGAGGGGTGAGGAGGAGGGAAAGAAGCGTGTACCAAATAACTACAATACAGGGCATTTACAAGTGTGTTACAAGTGTGCTGCGGGGCGTCACCCACACCTGCGCTAATTGCACGGCAGGTAAGGACTGTAAGGGAAGAGAGGGGATGGGATGGGATGGGATGGGATAGGGTGGGGTGAGGTGGGGTAGGGTGGGGTGGGGTGCGGTAAAAAAAAAGTGGGGAGGGAATGGGAGGAGGGGACAGTTTAATAG